>NW_011888952.1:3990079-4048355 GCF_000151845.1 Pteropus vampyrus | reverse complement strand
GAGCATAATGTTAGGACCTACTTCACAGGGTGGTGTTGAGGATTAAAAGAGAAGAATAAGAAGCATTTATTCTGATGTGAAGTCCTTTATGGATACTCATCAAATCCAGATGCTATGATTACTAATAATTAGATAAAGAGTCTTTTATTCACAGAACAATGAAATCTATTCCTATAAATTAATTAGAGCTGAATGAATTAAGCTTTCGATGTAAACCTAGAAAGTAGGGACTTACAAGAAGATGAGTGAAACACTTAAAACTTATGAAGTAATAAGTACTTTCACCTCATTGTTTTTATTTTAAAAGTACACCTGTCAGAATGGCTATCATCAATAAATCAACAAATAAGTGCTGGCAAGAATGTGGAAAAAAAGAAACCCTCGTACACTGTTGGTGGGATTATAAATTGGTGCAGCCCTATGGAAAACAGAATGGGGGTTCCTCAAAAATAAAAATAGGACTGCCTTATGATCTAGCAATTCTGGGTATTTATGCAAAAAGATCCAAAACACTAATTTGAAAAGATATGTGCATCCCTATGTCCATCACAGCATTATTTACAATAGGCAAGATACTGAAGCAACGTAAATGTCTCTTGATAGATGATTAAATAAAGAAGTGGTACATATATACAATGGAATATTACTCAGCTGTAAAAAAGAGTGGAATCCATTTGTGACAACATGAATGGACCTGGAGGGTATTACACTAAGTGAAATAATTCAGACAGAAAAAGACAAGTACCATATAATTTCACTTATATGTGGAATCTAAAAAACCAAAATAAATGAACAAATAAAACAGAAACAAACTCATAGATACAGTGAAAAAAAACCTGATAGTTGCCAGATAAAAAGGTTGTTGGGGGTGCTGTGTAAAAAGATAAAAGAATTAAGAAGTACAAATTGGTAGTTACAAAATAGTCATGGGGGTGTAAAGTACAGCACAGGGTATATGGTCAATAATACAGTAATAACTATGTATGGTGCCAGGTGGACACTAGACTTACTGAGAAGATCATTTTGTAAGTTATATAAACATCTAACCACAATGCTGTCACCTGAAACTAATATAATATTAAATACCAACTGTAATTTAAATTTAAAAAATTTTTTTAAAGTACAGGATAATCTTTTGAAAATTAACAATAGTTAAAAAAGAGAGAGAGAGAAGAAAAAAAGAAAGAGAGAAAGGGAGGAAGAGAAAAAAGAAGGAAAGAGGGAGGGAGGAAAGGAGAGAGGGAGGAAAGAAGAAAGGAAGGAGGGAGGGAAAGAGGGTGGAAGGAAAGGTCTCTGAATCCAAGTTAGTAAGTAGCAGCAGCCAGGAAGTGCCTCAGCCTAGATGGAATTCTGGTGGGGGGGGTCGCATGCCATTTGATATCTAGAATTACATCTTCATAAGCAGAAGCAGAGACTTAAGGCTCCAACACACTTTCGTATCATTAATAACAGGTTGACACTTTCTAATCATTACCAGTACATATAGCAAAATCAACTCTGTGGCAGAGCATTAGGCATCATCCTTGTGGATGGCTGGAGAAGCAGCCAGTTCATCCAAGCAGGAGGAGAATGCTATGTGGAGGGAGAATTGTGATGTTTAATCACAGAAATGAGATGGGGGAAGGCACGGGAGAAACCAAAGTGTGGACCCCTGGGGAGCTCAATTGCTAGTTCCTTGTGGAAATTAGAGTAGCTGAAGTGCAAAGTTTAGATGAATGCCTTTGAATGAAATAGAAGAGATTACTAGTCTGCTGATAAAAAATTAGATGTTTGAAAGCAGCAGAGATGAGCAAAGGAGAGTAAGCAATCTTCAGATGCACAAACAAAGCCGTTGAGTGGATTGAACTCAAACAAAGGGTATTAAGAGAGACCTGGTAGAGGTGCAGAAAACTGGTCAGGGCAGGAAGGGAAGAAGAGTTTAAACAAATCGTGTTTCTCTGCCTTCTCTGCTGCTTGACCGGTAACAACATAAAGGATTCTCAGCGAAGTTAAGGAGTTACATTCTTCTAAGGCTATGAAGCTGTCTGATACAGGAGCCACTGACCACATGTGGCTATTTAAATTATTTTAAATAATATAAAATTTAAAATTTAGTTCTTCAGTAGCACTGGGTTCTAATTCTAGTTCAGTGACTTGCATAGGCAAGTCACATCCCCCGTTGACCTCAATATCCCTACTGGTCAATAAAGGGGGTTGACAAGAAAGTCTGTAAGATCTCTTCCAACTCCAGTTTTCTCTGTCCTGCAGTCTGTCTTAGAAAACAACTCAAGAGGAACCACCTTTAAAGTGATCAATAGAGCATGCACATTTAAACAGTCAAAAGCTAGATGTTCCTGCAGTCCCAGAGCTCTCCTATCCAAGGTCACAGTCTTTCTGGGAGGAGCTTGTGACTGAGTGAGGTGGGGTATAGAGGCCTAGTAATTTCTACACCACATGGGACACCTCCAACAGCTAGTACTGGGTCCTGAGCCCCAACTGGGTTGAGGGGGCTTTATAGGGCCTGCAGAGCAGTTCAGCCTCTCCTCTGCCCAATCCCACTTCCTCCCCATCTTTCACTGGTATTGGCTCCTAACAAACTTTATGTTGCACCAATAAACATTTCAGGGTCTGCTGACAGAAAACCCACTCTGTATCATTATGGACTATCGGAGTGGCTTGGCGAAGCTGGACAAGTAAAATGAATGAATTCTGTGAGGATTTCATAGGATAATAATAACAATTAATAGCTACTGTAACAGCTAACAATTACCTGGCACTAACTATGTGCCAGGCATCACACATGTTAGCTCATTTTGTGCTCATCACAACCCAGTAATTTAGGTGCCATTATGATAGATAAGAAAACTAAAGTACAGAGAGGCTAAAAACAAGCCAAATCCCACAGCCAGTATGAAACACAAGCAGGACCCAAGGCCAGGCAATGTGGCAACAGCATCTGTCCTTAACCACCAGTTTGAGTCATTTCTACTCTTATTAGTCTTAAGTCATTAACTTCCCTAGGCTTCGGTTTTTCCTTTGGTGATGTGAGATGTTTGGACATGACAACCTCTCAAGCCCCTTTCAAATTCACTGCTTGGTGCTCTTGCTCCTTCTCAATATGTCCAGGGTAGCCCCATGCTAGTCACAGAGTTGAGCCTTAAAATCAAAGGTCGCTGCTGCCTCCATACCCTGGCTTTCTTTGTACCTCTCTGATCTGGCTTCTAAGAAAGGGAGGTAGAGAACCCAGGAGAAGGCTTCTAATCCTATTCCATGCTCTTTCAGGCAGGAGAAACTGCTCCAGAAACTCCCATCCTAACCCCTATCAAGGTCTCATGCTTCTTCTCCCAACATCAAAAGGTGGGAGCTATAAACAAGCAGAGAAAGCCTGGTGTGTCAGGGTCTTAGCCTTGCGCTCACATGCTCACGCTCGCTCTCTCTCTTTCTCGCTCTCACTCTTTCTTTCTCTCTTTCTTTCTCTCTCTCTCTCTCTCTCTCTCTCTCTCACACACACACACACACACACACACACACACACACACACACACACACAATGTAAAGTGGGTCTTTCTCTGACTTAGAACTTAGAATGTGCTAGGCACCATACTAAGAGCTTTATATCTATTCAATTCTTTAACCCCCACAACAGATATGGAAATCAAGGCTCAGAGAGGCAAAGTCACTTTCCAAAGATCATGAAATGGGGAATTGTCAGAGCCAGGATTTATACTCAAGCAGGCTCCAATGTCTGTGTTCTTGACCTCTGATGACTCATGGGCCTCAAGGACCCCCACCAGCACTTATTCAAAGTAAACATGCTCCCAAACAGTCCTAGCCACACCAAAAAGCAGGAGACTTAGGGAGGTTAAAAGAAGAGAAAGGGAAGGAAGTAGAGTGAGAGAGGGGAGAGAAAGAAGACAGGCAGGGAAATGCAGGCAGAGATGGCTGAAGTTGTCAGCCAGTAGTGTCTACATGTAAGGAAATTGCATCATCTGGTTTTCTGGTCTGACACCTGTCCAGGCAACAGCTAAGTTATTCCTTCCTTTTATAGGGATGAAATAGAATTAAAAAGAGAGTAGGCAGAGGGTTGGGGGCTAGGGAAAAGAATAAGCAAGTGTCCATTGGTTATGAGCATGCTAGTCCCCAAGAAGTTCTTTTGACATATGCTAACTTGTTTAATCCCTACGACAGCACTATGAGATAGGCACTTCATGATCCCCATTTGCAGGTGAGAAAATTGAAGTTCAGAAGAGTGAAATAATTCACCCACAGTGATGCAGACAGTAAGTGTCCCCGAGTCTCATCTCTAATTAGCTCGGTATCTTCAGTTTCCATGTTCACGAATTACCATCGTAGCACATAGTCCAGCAGTGCTAGCTGAAGGAGGAACAAAAGAAACATTGTACTATGAGTTAGGAGACCTGGTTTCTGGTGTCACTTCTGCCCCCCAGCAAATTCTGATCTTGGGCAGGTTCTTTCCTATCTCTCAGCCTATGTTTCTCCATTTATAAAATGACCAGATTGATATACATCATAAGCTCATATAGTAGTAGCAGTAGTAGTAATATTAAAAGTAGAGTAGAATTAGTAGCTGTGGTAATAGAAGCAACAGTAGGTGCAATAATAATAGAAGTAGTAGTAATAGTAATAGAAGAAACCATAGTAGTAGCAGCAGTAGTCCTAGTGATAGAAACAGTAGCCGTGGTAATAGAATTAGTAGTAAAAGAAATAGTAGTACTAGCAGTAGAAGAAGTCATGGTAGGAGGAGTCGTAGTAATAAAAGAAGTAGTCATCAAGGAAGGGAGGAGGAGGAGGAAGGAAAGTTGCCAGCAGTCTCTGGTGACCTCCCATGCACCAGGCTCTGTGCAGAATGCGTCTGGTGCATTCACTCCTTACATCTCTCTTGTCAAACAGCTATCTATCATTATGCCCATGTTACAGATGGGAAAACTGAGACTTGGATATGTCATCAGTGCAAGGAGGTGGCAGAGTCTGTACCATGATGTTGCCTGTTACTGGGGCCCCTCTACCAGGCCAGGCTGCCCCTAAGTCTTCCAGCACGGCACTCCAGAGGGAGTGTCCTTCAAGCTTTTACAATGCTCATTCCAAAAGCCTTGCTACATCCAATGATTTGATACTCTTGTCCTCTGAATAGAAGGAAACTGAGAACTAACTTCCCTCAGATAAGGTTCTCTATAAATATTTTTCATGGAATGCCCTCTTTGCTTTGTTTTAAAGATCGGCATGAGACTGGTTGTCACCCAACACTCTGTTGACATTTCCTTTTTAAAGAACATAACATACATTCTTGGGCTAGACTCAAATATTCTTACATTTTGGTTTTTTTTTTAAAAAAAAAACTATGGAAAAACATAATCATTGGAAATGCTAGGTGGAAGCCCCGAGTTCTTTCTTCCTCTATGATAAAGGGCATAAAATGTCAACCCTCTACAATTCTAGAATTACTCCCTTCTCCAGCCCCAGCCCTAAGGACTGGCACAAAGCTTCAGAATAATAATTGAGAACATTAATTGAGCACTAAGTATATTTCAAGCACCACGTAAAGTATTTTATATGAATCATTTTCATTTAATTCTCACCATAACCTTATGAGACAGGGTGTTGCCATCAGCCCCATTTTATAGATGGTGAAACTAAAGCTCCCGAGCATTAGGAAAAATTCCTAAGGCCACAAGTAAGTGACAGAGGAGCAATCTTAAACACAGTCCTCTTTGAATCCAAATCGGATCCCAGACTGACTGGGAGTAGCTACAAATAACCAGCTAAGGGAATTTAAGTAACTGTAGAAAGACTGAAAACTTCATTCAGGACCTGCCCTAAAAGGAAAAAGCCTTGAGAGGTCGCTGGCAGCTACCTAAGTAAGATGAGGAGAGAGAGGCTCTGAATATATTCACAGTCACACATTCATTGTTTATTCAACAAACATGTACTAATCACCTGGAATATCAAGCAAATCCCTAGGAACTAGGGGTATAATGGGAACCAAGATGGACATAGTCCCTGCCCTCAGAAGCTCGCAGTGGGAAAGACAGCAGTCAATAGACAATTACATTCAGTGGAAGAAATGAAACACACATAGGTTAACATAAAGGAACTATAGCAACCTGCCAGGTGACCTGATACAGTCTAGGGGGAGGGAGAGTATAGTCAAGGAAGGCTTCCTAGAAGAGGTGACACTAAACTGCTATTTGAAGGGCAAACAGAAGTTAGCCAGGTATGGCTAGGAAATAGTGTTCTGGGCAGAGAGAGGGGCACGCACAAAGACCTGGAAGAAAGAGAGAACAAGGCAAGAATGGGGAAGTTCAGATGGTATGGATGGATGGTGGAGATAGAGGTTGTGATTCATGGTTGCTGGGTGATATGAACCACTATAGTCATGCAACTAACTAAGTCTCCCAGTTTTGGGAGCAGTTCCAAGCTCGTTTTCTAGTTATCATCAGGGTCTCGTGAAAGTTAAGAGAGAGAATGTCCAGACAGTAATTAAATTTCAAATGCAAATAAATACTTTGACTTTTCAATTTTTACTTATCATTATCAAGTGAATCTCATTATCATCAATAAGTCAGTCCTCCAGAGCCCAGTCACCCAAGCGTCCAAGCCCACACAATGAAAAATCAGACATAGATCACGGTGCCCTCACTCATATGGACTTATCTGGTCGGGCCAGACAATCTCTCCAGGAGGCACACTACTGCCAGTCCATGCATCAATGTTAATTGAGCATCTGCATCTGTCAGAAATCCTTCGATTGTGAGCAACGGAAAACCTAATCCAAAGTCTTAGACCATAAGGGAAATTATTATTTCACATATCAGGAAGTCTAGAGGACCCGGAGTCATTTAATTCAGTAGCTCAATAATGTCATAATGTTCCAGATATTCTCCCCCGCATTTTTTCTCTACCATTGTCTTTGCTACAGCTCCTGGTGTCTCACATGGAAATAATATCCATCAGAAGATGGATATTATTTTCTTGCCCTATTGTTTGTTATACCCCAAAGTACCTCCCCCAGAAGATATCCCTTCACATCTTATTGGCCAGAAATTGGTCATATGCCCTTATAATTAGGCCAAAATTTGGCTTAAAAGAAAAAAGAAAAGAATTGTTTAGACTGGATTCACCATGGGGAATGGAGAAAGTGCCCGGCCCATAGCTCTTTGGAGAAGGACAAAAATAAATTTTTATGGGTTCTGTTAGCCAGGAAAGGTGGGGGTGGGTGAAAAATGGATATGGGTCATTGTCTGCTGTAGTGGTCATGTATCTAGCATACAGTAGGCACTCCATATATGCTTTTGAATGAGGAAAAGGAACAAGCAAGTTACAAGAGGTGGGACAGCATAACAGCTGTGGCCATATATTTAATACAACCCTTTGAGTTTTAAGAAATAGACACCCAATTCAAAACTAGTGTCATAGAAAAATAGATTATATTTATTGGTTCATATAACTGAGAATTATGAGGCTGTATTGGCTTTAGGACATGGTTGGATCCAGGTATTCAAATAGCATTTCCAGGAATCTACCTCAATTTGTCTCTCAACTCTGCTATTCACAAGATGATCAACAGCAGCTGCAGACCCCAGTGCTCCCGGCTCAACAACCCCAAGAGAAAGAGGGTTCTCTGCCCAACCTTCCAGTGCAAGTCCCTGATCTGATGCTCAATGGCCTGGCTCAGACCATGTGCCCACCCCGGCCCCATCCCTGTAACCATGAAGGGGCTAATTGGTCAGCTCCAGATCACATGACCATCAAGTCTGGGTCACATGACCATGCCATGGGCAGGGGAAGGGGAGGAGCAAAAGGGAACAAAGAGGCAGGGCAGGCACAGGGTGAGGAAGTGGGTAAAGGCTGAAGAAAGGATGTGACTTGGCTCCCTTTGGCACTTTCCATTGTTTCCTCACATCTTGCACCTGATTCTTCTTTGGTAGGAAACAAATGAACAGTCTGTTCATTTCGAAAGTCTCCTCTCCCTGCTAAACAACAAAAAGCACTTCCAAAATCATTGTAAACCAAGAGTGGAGCAAAGTTCATGTTTAATGAATGGAAACTGACAGTCTTCAAATGATCTCGGTGGTAAAAACCTCAGTTCACCTAGGTTTAGAAAGGGAACACGGGAGATTATTAATAAAGTTGTATTTTTAATGGCCACGGTAAAATAAAGAGGGAAACTTAATTAGTGCCATTTGTTTTAAATGTAGCCATTTAATCACTGGTCGTTTTGTTCAGATGGAAAACAGTAGAGACAGAGCCAGAGCAGAAACAAACACAGCAGGCATGTTCTAACAATGCACAACCTAAGTTACATTTCAAGATGCCTGTCCATTTGGAAAAGGAGCTGGGTTGAACACATGAGTGAGTTTTACGTAATTTGGAACTGACTATAAATGCACTAACTTCAGGAGGATTTCCAAGATGAGGCCCTCCTGCATGAGCCTGTAGGAGGCAGCAAATGTCACGGCCCACTGGGGTGATTATATTACAAACATAAGAACATATTGCAATGTAGTTTCAGTGGGACATATTCTTTGGCCCAATTTTCTGACCATAAGACTTTTGCTCTTGCTGTTCTCCCCACTTGGAATGCCTCTTCCTGTGATCTCTATGCAGCTGGCTCATGCTTGGTCTTCAGATCTCTACTTAAATGTTACCTCATTGGAGAGGCCTAACCACACAATCTACTTCAAATGGCACAATGTGAGTCCTCAGCATCTCACCAGATGCTGTGTGTGTGATTTGTTGGCATGTTTATAGATTCGTTTATATTCTCACTCGAGAATGGTCCCACATGGGCAGAGCCCTGATCCATTCTTAGTCACTGGTATATGGCCAGTACCTCCACCAGCAACTGGCACAGCATTGGCATTCAGATATTTGCTGAAAAGTATGATTATCTCTGGTCTCTTCTCCCTGATACTTAGCCCAGGAAGGGGCCATAGCAGACTCCTCGCTCCTGTACCCTTTTTGTGCCTCCAAACCTTTACATAAACTGTTCCCTCTATTGGGTGTGCACATCCTGCCCTACTCTCAACCCCCTGGGCAACCTAATGAACCCCATTCATTCTTCATGGCCTACGTCAATATCATCATCCTTCTGTGCTTGCCTCAACCCCCATGTCAGCCCATGACAGAATCAATTCTTCTTCTACTGCCCCAGTCAATGCTCCTGCTTCTCTCTGATTGCACCCAGGAAGGTGATGGTAGAGCATGATAGAAATAGCACTCAGTCGCATGTCTGAATCTTGGCTCCAATACTTACTAGCTATGGTTGCTCAGAAAAATGTTTCACTTTTCTGGGCCTCAGTTTCCTCATCTAAAAAACTGAGATCATAATAGCTTCAACTAACAAAATTTCTGGGAAGACTGAATGAAATTAACTACATAGAAAATGTCCATACAGCCCAGTGCCTCACACCACTGTTTCAGAATCTCAGTATTAGTCACACCTAATATTGTGTGCTGAAAGACTGTGAATTCTTCAGGGGAGAAACAACATGTTTCTCTTTGTATTCTCATGGCTTACATTTTGCCTTGAACATAGTAGGTACTCAATAAATGCTTATTGAATTAAATTGGATGCCATTCCAACACGACCCAGGCATTTGAGTGGCTTCTGTATTCCTTCTTGACCTGCAGCTCTCTAGAGAAAGTACACACATATGGTTCACATCTTAAGCAAAATTTCAAGAGTAAATGTTGTCAGCCATGAGAAAATAACTATGCCTTGTATTCCTGCACCAAATAGAATTGTTTTTAATCAAGTGTCTAGTCTGCACTGTGCCCTTCTAACCCATGTTTATTAGTATGAGCGATCAAGAGTTTACTAAGAAAAACTGCACAGAGGGAGGAGGAAATAACATTTGGTTGGTATCTGAGCCTCTCATCCCTCTCTGAAATGGATGCATCTTCACATTTCTCAAGCAGAGATCTGCGTCAACTTTAAAATCCCAATCAAAAGGCCACAGAATAGACACATGCTAACAAAATATTGTTTGCTTCCCTGGTTTTTAGTGTTTTCCATAAGAGCTTTCAGCTCCGAGTCCCAAGACTCTGCAAATTCCTTTCCAAACCCACAACTTCACCATTCACTCAGGCACCAGCCATTTTCTCAGACACCTAAGGTGGCTCCAGCATCTCATTCCAAGATCTGACTACGCTTTCTTTTTTCCAACATTATGAATGTGCTTATTTTTAAAACATATTTTTCTTGGAAAGACCTGTATGTCCCCATTATAGTCTTTCAGACTTCAACAGAGCATAATATGCCCCTTAAAAAGTCAACCACAACTGATCGAATAGCTTCAGTGCATTCATTTAACGGGAAGGCAATGAGATCTGTTACGTCGTTCAAAGATGGTAGTGGGGTTGGGAAGGGAAGACAGTTATGGGTTATGAGGTTACAGATGTGCCATCTGGGGACCCTTCTTCATTCAGCAAGTTGTCATTAACTTGGAATATCTCCTTCATTCCATGGATTTTATGCATGTTTTCTTATTCAATGGAAAAATAAAAGGAATAGGTCATTGAGACCTTTCATTTTTCTCATTCCTGTCATTATAAACATGAAGAAACTGCCCTCTTTTAAAATGCTACTGAGTTAGGGCAGCCCAGGGATATTTCAAGCCTGCATTCTGGCCATTTCTCTCTGTTTTATGTGGCTTCCTGCTCTCATATCCGATGAAAATAGCTCTTTCCATAGCAACACCACATAGAGATATGGCAGGTTTTGGTTTCTTTTTTAAAGCAATACTGTTTATCTTGAAACTGAACAAAATTTTCCCCCTTTTTCTCTCTTCAATCACACCAGTGTTGGCAGGCTCTCTTAAAGGGCATGTGAGGACACCTTAGCGATCTTTACCAAGGGATTGCAGTCCTTTCTCTAGTCCCCCAAATGACATTAATCCTGTATACTTGAAAACAGGTTTTTTTTTATTAAAATTATTGGAGTGACATTGGTGAATAAAATCAAGTAAGTTTCAAGTGTACAATTCAACAATGTGTTATATATATAGTGTGTTTACCACCCAAAGTTAGATTTCCTTCCATCACCATAAGAAAATGGTTTTTAACTTTCAGTGCTTGAGTCCAAGTTCTGAGTTTGATGTTCAAGGCCATTTTCACAATTGGCCCAGCGTGCTTCTAAATTTTCATGTCTTAACACTGCCTACATTTTACTTGACATGCTAATAATACCAAGCTGCTTATCTGGAACCCAAATGTACCTGGACTTTCCTGGCTAGCCCACCACTGTATTATAGTCGAAATCAAGATATCATCTCCTGCCAAACACATACATGTTTACATACACATAAATACAAATACATTTGCACTCAAATACACTCCCTATAGCATTCAGAAGTAAAGTAGAATTTTACTAAAGGCCTATAGAGAGGAAACTGAAGAAAGGTATTAAACTGTACATCATTTGTCCAAATCCTCTAATAATTCCTTTTAAAGTATTTTCTCAAAGTACCTTTCTGCATGATAACTGTCAAATACATCTCTCTCCTCTTTATGTAAGATTCTTCTCCAACTGAAGTTAACTCTTTCTCCTCACACCACCCTCAGCTCAAATATCCACTAAACAAAATAAGAGCCAGGAAACTAGCCAATAGATTTCAGTGAAACAAGACCATTAGGCGGAGCCTGATGACCCAGCATCCCTAGTGAGTTCCGGATTGGGTAGAGGTAGGTGCTGAAACTCAATTACTGTGTAGAGTTTACAGATACATCAAGCAGTCCTGACTCCATGGGTGCATATGTTGTTCTCTCTTCTTGGAATGTCCTTCTAACACTGCCTATCTGATGAGCTATTTAAGGCTTCAATACCCAGGTCAAGAATCAGTACTTCTGAGAAACTGTGGAGATTTCAGACATGTTTCTTCATCCAAAGGCAAAAAATGGATATCCAGAGCTGAGCACTCTGACTTAGCACTGTTACATGACTTGTTCACACATCCTTTGGCCTTTTATACCATAAATTCCTCAAAGGGACAGTCTTCCTCTCTGAATCTCAGTTCAGCACAGTGCCCAGTAGATAATATAAATGTACCAGTAAATGTTTGTCAGGTGGAATTTTATTTTTACCACACACCTGAGAGTTAGGTGGAATGGGTGTATACGTGAATAGAAATCACTGGATGAATTATTTTCCTTTCTAAGCCACAGGATATATTGTGTGCATGCTATAAGCACTTCCCATGCATTAACTCTTTCAATTATCACAATAATCCTATGATGGGAACACTATTATCATCTATATTTTACAGATGGTAAAGTTGACCTTTAAATTTCTCTTCCATAAATTTCTTTATTGTTCAAATATCTGTTGCCCACCCTGGGAGGCTCCTCCCTGTAGCAGGATTATACATTCAGGCATGGCTACATGACTTGCTTTGTTCTGTGAAAAGTAATAAGTGATATGTGTTATTTCCAAAGCTGCAAGAACCAGCAGGTGGTGTGTCCTGTCTCTTTTTCCCCTGCCCTATGATCAGCCTCTGCTCTATCTTCCTGGGTCCTAAAGTAAAGATGATGTGGAACAGAAATGCAGCTGACCCCTATGGTCAAATAGCACAGCAAAAAAATAAACCTTTGTTTTTGTAAGCCACCGAGATTTAAGGGTCATTTTTTTTTAATCTCAGCATAATCCAGCTTAAGCTGACGAATGAACTCCACAAACCTAGTCTATTTTTGATGAATGAGATTAATATTCATCTATCCACATAAGCTATGAATCTTGAATTTTTGTCTCTGCTGCCTCTTCTCTCTTCCCTCCACCACAACCCCAACCCCAAAATGCACAATCTGTCAGTGCACTTCCTAAATCTCCCTGTAATGGAATGTCTCCATTTCTTTCTTCATCTACGATTCCACCGTCTTAAGTTAGGCCACCATCATCTCTCCCTTAAGTGTTTCTTCTAATTTATCTCTCTTTATTCCTTGACTACGGAAATGATATATCTGAACTCCCCAGCCCCACACTCTACCAGCCTTTCTTCCCTCCATTCTCTACCTCACTATTCAAAAGTCACGTCCTCGGAGAAGCCTCCAGGAACCCCATAGTTTGGGTCTGGCCCCTAATTAAATGCTTTCATTGGACCACATACTTCTCTTTCATAATATTAATCACAGTTGTAATTTTAGATGTATTTATAGGATTATTTTATAAAGCTGCCTCCCCAACTAGACTGTAAGCTTCATGTTAATGAGAATTATGCCAAATTTATCTGGATACCCAGCAATTTCTGAAACATGGCAGATGCTCATATAAAATGAAGGAATGAATGAACATATGAAATGAAGACACTTTCTACTTGGATATTCTAGGGGTCTCTATAATGCTTAGAAAATACACTGACTTGCTATCCCTATTTAGTAGAAAAAAGGACAACTTTCCCCATTCAATTTGTTGGGTCCAAAAACCCCAGATACCACAGCAGTAATATTTTGTCAGTGTTTCCAAAGATCCTTTCATATGTACTCCCATCCACTTAGGCCCTCAGGCCATGTACATAAATCAAACTCTGGATTGCTCTGGACACTGACCCTGGGCCACAGGCAAATAAGATGAATGTGAGTACTGACAAGTAGGGCTGGGTCTCTGCAGTCTCAAAGTTAACTTGGTCTTGAGCTAAAATGGACTGTTTGTCTCTGGGAATGTGTACAGATGGTAACCAGAAATGGAGCACTGGCTGATATTTTCTCTCAACGACCGGCTAGGGCTTTGGGCATCCCAGAGGCATGGTCTGGGAAGTTTCATATAAACAGTACCAGAGGCCCACAGTGGGGCTCCTGTGTTTTTCTAGGCCACTGATTGTGGCATTGGCTGTGCCACTGTTCTTACTGATGGTGGTCCGATGAAGGAGGGCTGAGCCAGCTGCCAAGTGATGCTCTACGATTGGTAAGGCTATTTATTTCACAGAATTCCAACCTGAGTTCTAGAAAACGGCTTCACTTGAAGTTCACAGTACAGGGGAGCCCAAGCATGAGCAGCATCGTTCAATGAAAAGAACCAAGTTTTGCCCATGCTCTTGGGTTCAAATCTCAGCATAGTCACTTACCAGTGATATAAAATTGGCAAGTCACTGGATTTATCTGAGCCTTAGTATCTTTATCTGTTGAATATGAAGCAAGGTAAGGAGAATTCTTTCTACCTCTGGGATAACTAAATGATGTAATACATATAAAGCATCCAGCACGTAGTAGGCACTCAATAAACATTTTCAGCTCCTCTTTTTCTCTAATCCTTCTTCAAAGTCCATAGCAGAGTGAAATCCTCAGTTTTTATCTAAATAAGAGAGTAATTCTTTGAACCTCATACTCTCATCCTCACTTTAATGGAAAAAATAAAATATTTTTTGTTCCTTTAGAAGTATGGACAATTGGGGGTGAACTTTATGAAAACCAGTGGAACCTTAGAGAAAGAACTGAATATTGAGAGGTATCTGTTCCTATTGCAGAAGCAATAATATCAATGTCTATCTCTTCTTGGATGCCTCCCAGGGGCCAGGTACTGAGTTGAGAAATCTGCATCTCTGCTGGCAATGTGATCTTGGGCAAATCACCGGTCTATGCCTCTGTAGCATCTACTATAGAATAACGATAATAATGATATCTTCAGCATAAGGTTGCTTTGAAGATTAAGTGAAATAGAATATATCACTTAGGTTAGCTTAGAACTGTATGCATAGTAAATGTTCAGTAAATAGTAGCTATTGCTTTTATCTGTGAACATGCGAGAACAAGTATGCTGGCTCCCATGAGCAGATTACATTGTTCCCAACTCAGAGTTAGTGACATCGTATACATAGCATGAAATTAGCTATAGTGGACATATTTACACCACGGAAATCAGAAAACACTACAAATAAGGGCTTTTTATTTTCAGAGAGCATGTTATCAATTATTTACCAACATGCCACACTAATTATTCTATTTTTACCCATGAAGAAAATGATGCTTCTGGAAAGGTCAAGTGACTAACCCAAGATCACACAGCCAGCAAATGGCAGAGTTGGAGTTAAATTAAATCTATTTGACACTTGACACTAAATCCCATGTTTTTTTCCACAATCAATATGCTGACATTTAAAATAAAGAAGAAGCAACCTACTCTTTTAATAGGTTCCTTTTATATTATGAGGGTCTTGAAAAGAATCCAAATATCTGACCTGTTGATTTTAATTTACCAAACTTTTATAACATTTAATTTTACTCTTCACAAGTATTAATTCTTTAAATCCTAATAACAACCTATTTATTGTTGTCTCATTTTCTAGATGAGGTAACTGAGGCAGAGGAAATCTAAGTAACTTGTTCAGAGTCATGCAGCAGAACAGAGATCCAACCCAGAATCTCTAACTGCAGAATCTATGTTCTTAGCCATGTTGCTAGACTGTGCTTCCATGTTAACAAGAAGCATTTGCTTCAAGATTCAGGACAACATCTGCTCTACTCTTTTGTCCTGGGAACTTAGTGGCACTTTTTTTTTTCACTCCTTGAGTCACAGAGAAAATATTTATGGATGCCCCACAATTGCACTATGGGGGCAGAAGTCAGTTTGCATAAGGGCCTAGCATGTGGACTTTTTCAGTCAAGCCTTCCCTTTGGAACAAGACCTTGTGTTGCTGAGGGTTGATGGCTGGAGCTTCTGAGAGCACAGCCTGAGGTTGTGCGTGGGAAAGATCTATATTGCCTTTTTAACTTTTTATTATAGACATTTCAAGCAGTCACAAAACTAAAGAGATTGATCATTTTCGATTTGAGGACTGATTTCTTTGTCTAAGTAGACAGTGTTCGATTCACCTGTTTAGAAGGTAAATGAGGCAAGTCCAAATATATTCCAATTCTAATCACTTCTCCCCAAGTCCACTGCTGTAACTTTGGCCCCAACTAATAGCATCACTGCCTGAAAAACTGTGGGTGATGTCAGTGGGTCTCCTGGCTTCCACTCTTAACTCTCTTAACTCTGGTTTCCATAAAACAAACTGTGAGAATTAAAGTATAAATTACATGGCATAACATCCCTACAAAAGCCCTCCAGTGGCTTCCCGTCACAAAAGAATCAAGTCCAAACTTTTGCAATAGCCTGTAAGACCCCAAGAGATAGCCAGTTTACATCCTCAGCCTCATCTCCCACCAGTTGGTTCCAGCCAATGGTTCCCTTTCAGCTCCTCCAACGGGCTAAGTTCTTTTTAACCTCAGGGCCTTTGTACTTACTAATTCATTACCTTAATTTTTTTTCCCCCAATTGATGATATGGCTGAATCCTTGTCATCATACAAGGATCAACTCAAATACCAAATCCTCAGAGTGCTTTCCTTGATGGCCCTATTTAAAGCACTTCCCTAGTATGTTCTATCCACATTTTATTTCCCTCAGAATATTTGTCACTTGCTTATGAATTTCTTTCTTTAGTTGTCATTGTCTCTCTACCCTAGCTAGAATATAAATTGCATGAGAGCAGGGACTTTCGTCACGTTTACAACTATCCCCCCAGTGCCTGAAACAGTACCAAGCACCCAATGCTGTTCAATTAATATTTGTTGAAGTAATAATAAGTGATGAAAAATGAAATATGCAATGGTGATGACATCTATTTAATGTCTGACAGTCTTGGAGTTCTCCTGATTAGCAGAGTTGCTGTGGAAATGCCCTGTAGTATCAATTCTGAATGGAGGAAGTGGTTTCCAAAACTAAGTGGCATCCAGCCAGAAGTCCTCAAGAAATCAATGTGATTCATGCAACTAAGAGGCATCTGCCATTCTGCCTGCACTACATCTTCAGATTGGAAAGAGGAGGTGACAAACAGACTCTCCTGTTAGTTAAGACTTTGTGTAAGTATGGCAGGACCTGTGACTTGCTTCTAACCAGTTGAATATGGCAAAGGTGATGAAGTCTCAATCTCATGATTGCATTGTATTGATAAGATTCCATCTCAGCAGACTGGAATAAGAGAGATGTTCTCTCTCTGTTGGTGGCTGCCATGTTGTCAGAGGACCATGTGGCAAAGAACTGTAGGTGGTCTCTAGAAGCTGAGAGTGGCCCCAAATGACAACCAGAGAGAAAACAGAAACTTCAGTCCTACAACCACAGCAGATAAATTCTGCTCTCAACCTGAGGGAGCTCAGAGTGATTCTTGCACAGTTAGGCCTCTGATGAGACCACAGTCCTAGCTGATACCTGGATTGCTGGTTGGTAAGATTCTGAGTAGGGAGCCCAGCTAAGCTGTGCCTGAACTCCACACACACAGAAACTGTGAAATAATTAACATTTATGTTGTTTTAAGCCACTAAATTTGTGGTAAATTATTACGCAGCAATAGAAAACAAATACAGAGGAAATTAAAGTTACTCATTCATTTACAGAAAGGTTTCTTCATTAACGATGTCTGTATTAAGTCCAAATCAGAAGCAATTACAATTTATAGAGTCTGCCTTCAAGAAAATGAAGAACATGATGTTTTTATTTACCATTTTAGAGACAAAGTTTGTTAACCAATGGCCAATATGGTTGTGATGTCCGCTGGTAGTTCACATTACGTTAAGCAAAATGTCCCTGTGGACTCGTCTTCTAGAGCAGCAGGTTAAAGAGTCAGGGAGATTTGCTCCATTCCCCAGCCAGGCCTGGGGGGAGAAAGTCCCAAGGGATGGTATATGTAGTGGCAGCTACTAAGAATAGAACATAGCAGACTGAGACCCCATGGCCTGTGAGAAAAAGAAGAAAAAAGAACATTCTGTCATACACAACAAGGGCCCTAAATGCAAAGCGGGACATAGCAAGAAAGGATCATTGGTGGGCCCCAGTGTGGTAGCAACCCTCTCTTTCATCTCTATGTCACTCTGGGAAAAGCTATAAACATCTTCAGATCACTGGCTTGCTCGGGCAGGAGCTTAAGGGTGTGCAGGGGTGTGCATAATCTTGGTCTCCCTGGCACTCCAGATCACTAGTTGAGCTGGACTCCCTGGGAGTTATATGACAATGCTGGACAGCACCAACACTGGGCTGAATTCTGAACGACTGCTTCCCAAACTCCTAAATTTCATGACACACTCGTTATGGTCCCATGGGGATTATCTTCATCCCTCACAAGTCATTAAAGTCAGTGCCTTGTGGTGGCTGCCACCAGACACCAAACAAATTTTGGAAACGAAAGTACAGAGATGTAGCACAGATGCAAAAAATAAACCATCATAAATAGAGCCAAGAGACCTATCTACTTCCTAGGACATTATCTTCACATCAACTGGCAATCTCTGTCCACAACAGAGAGTGTTTTCCTCCTGGAGGCTGACGGTTGTCTCAGCCGCCTGGCTGTGACAGGGTGTCTGTTGGGCACACACAAGCCATACTCTGGGTTCTACCATCTTTTAGAAGCAAGGAGTAGAGGAACACACATCAAGGTTCTAGAGAGTAGGAGGAGAGCCAAGGAGCTCTCTGGGAAGAAAAAGGGATTGTAGAATCAAGAAGGAGATTGATGGAATTGAGGGATGAAAGGTGTTGGAATAGGATTGGCATGAAATCAGAGGGGAGAGTGTTAGACCAAGCTCAGGCCAGACCATCACTAATGAATACCGGCTTGCCTTCAGTAATAACCATGTCCCCTGAGAAGTGGTCTTCAATGTGTAGTTCCTATAAGAACAGCATCAGCATTACTTAAAAATTTGTTAAAAATACAGATGCTCGGGCCCCACTTCCGACCTACTACATCAGAAACTCTGGGGGTAGGGGCCATCTATCTATGTTAACAAGCCCTCCAGTGCATTCTGATGTATGCTAAAGTTTGAGAACCACGGCTCTTAGATACTCAATGCCCTCACGTTGTCTCCGAGTGTCCAAATCACTACTCCCTCTAGAGGATAACTGGGCTTTGTCTATATTCTTCTCACCTCCCCTCATGGAATTGTATGAGTCCTATGTGCCAGGCCTTCTCATCACTACTCTCCTTGGTCTAAGCCACCTAATTCATACTCAGGCATTAATGTTTGTCATAGATTGAATTAGTGGCCCCAATTTTTCACTCCTCCCTATAACCGGTGGCCTTTGCCTTGAATCTATGCAGTTCCTCCACCAAAGGCTGATTATATAAACCTATTCCTCTTCTTTGGACTTGGTCATGTGACTTGCTTTGGCCAACAGGATGTTAGCAGATGTGATGTAAGCAGGGGCTTGAAATGTGTTTGTGCAGTTGAGCTTGCCCTCTGACACCTCTGCCATCCCCATGAGATGGGCTCCCCCAGGGACACATCACCCCCTTCAGCCTGTACCCAAAAATGAACACATGTGCAGCAGAGCCAAACCAGCCACTAAAGCCAATGCATAGACCTGCCACTAAAGCCAAACGAAACTGTATACCACAAGATCCTGGGCTGGTTTTTTTAACCAGCAATAGCTTCCCAGTACATTGGGCAACCATGAATTTGGGTACTAGCCTCCTAGGTGATCTATTTCCCAATATATGAGCCTCCTACTAGCCCAGTGTCTTATGGCAGAGTGGACTTTCAGGCCTTGCAAGGAGACAATGAGAAATATATTTTAAGGGGGAACAGTTTGGGGGATGGGAGCTCTCCACTTCTCTCAAGCCAACTGAGAGCAGGGCTGCCCTGTGAGACACTATTGAGTCAGACAATGAGAAAGACACAGAGGACAGAGTGGGAGACAAAATAGGAGGAGAGACAAGAAGGGGTTTGAACGGAAAAGGAGGAACAGGTCAGGATGAGAAAAATATGACCTGCGACAAGTGTCATGTTGAATCCTCACTATCTCCTACTGCTGATGGCCCCAAAAGGGATTTGCAAGTGTCTCGGTTCCAAGCAAACCCATCTTCATTCGCTCCTGCTTCTGGCCATGCTACCCTGTCACTGCTTCTTACTTAGCCATCCAGAATTGCAGCAGTGCCAGGATATAAAGCAGCATTCCCTTGGTGGGAGGTATCCGGGAACTGTTTGTTTTGAGTGAATTATTCACTCTGGAAGCCAAGCACTCCCACCCAGATTCCTACATTGCAATTAATTGTTGCTGAAGTGCTCTCTTAGGTGGGGTCATGGCAGTAAAATGCCACACAGGCTGTACACTCAGAGCTGCCTGGTAACTTAGGTGGTGAGAGAGGCAGCATGTGTAATGCCCTAGCCACTATGGTACTACCCTGGTCATGGCATGTGCCTTCCCCGTGTGGCAAATGATGCTTGCTATGAGCATAGCAGAGGCATTGTCCTACAAGCCAAATTCTATTCAAAGGGGAAATAATTTAATGAGCACTTTCTGGGTACCCAGAGGTGGGGATTTGGCAGCTTTCAGTACTGAAATAACGGTATCTGAGATATGTTGTAAAATACCCTCTCGTCTCAACTTGAGTGAATTCAGCTGGTTTGTGTCATACCAGCGTCAGCCACCCCACCGGCAAAACAGGGATGCAGGCTGGCCCCAACTTCTCAGAAAGAAAGAGGTGAAAGATAGTACCATTGGCTGAGCACTTGCTTTGTGCTAGGCATTGTGCCAAGTGGTTTATATAAATTACCTAATTTGCCTCCTAACTCTGTGAGGTGGTATCCTTATACCCATTATACAGAAAAGAATAGTAAGTCCACACAGCTGTTAAGTTGTTAAGTGGACAGGCGGGTTGGAATCTAGATAGCTAGAAGCCAATGTTTGCATTCTTGCTGTAACACACTACAGGGGCTTGTCCATTCTATTAATAGTCATTTTACTATTAACATTTTGATAACAAAGACTGGATCTGCTCTCTCCCTGGGCTAAATATTACACTCATTATCACATCTAGTCTTCTCAATGCCAGTGTTATCCTCATTTTAAAATTTAAAAAAGTAAAGCTCAGAGAGGTTAAGTAACTTGACTAAGATCACACAGCTATTAAATGGTAGAGCCAGGATCTGAACATAAGTCGGCCTGCAAAGTCTGAATCCCTAATAATGTGGATTTCCTTAGGTTGTGGGTATCTATACAGTATGGCCCAATCATGCCAGTTGAGAAGTGGTTACCAGTCAAGAAGAGAACTCTCTAAAGAACATAGCTTTCTCGAAGTCACATTAGACACCCCAGATCTCTAAGAGACACATGACCTTGCTAATGTCTATGTCTATGGCAAACGTGAAGCTTCAAAAATACTTTGGGAATGAACTCTAATCCCTCATGCAGCTGCCTTGACCCAGCCTTTGGAGCTCACCTTTGGACACACCAAGAATGAAAACAATGACAACAGTGGATTTGAATGAGTGTCTATAAAAGTAAGTCACTTCTTGGATGAAAAACATTATTAAAAATGTATTCCAATGGATCACATTTCCCCAGCCTGAAAATATCCAAAAATGGAGATAAGAGAGATAAATTAGAGGAAACAGAAAGAGTCGTGTCCTATGATAGTTTTCTCCTAGTTAATCCAAAATATTCATGAGCTAGACAGAGACATACGAACATCTTCTATGTGGACATTTCAGAGGCTCCCTACCTGAGCTCTTATCATTATAAAACCATTTTTTATTTCTAAAAACCTGTTTTTTTCTGTTTGGTTTGGTTTTGTTTGGTTTTGCCTGCCTAGCATTGAGTCTCTCTTCTTCTGGGAGCATTGCCCTAATTTTCCTGGAGGGACCCTATTATCTCCCATTTGTGTTCAGAGGGTTGGGGAGAAGAGAGCTCCACTCCCAGTGCCAAAGGTACCTGATGTACCCAGGTTTCCCCAACTGGTATATTTTGTCACCTGGTCATAGGGATTGGCTCAGGACTGGTTCTAAGTTCCATCTGGGCCACTCAGAGGGAGCCAAAGGCCTCTGGGGAAAAGTCGAGCAGCCCTCCTCCCCTGTCTGTGCCTGTAGCTGCATGAGGGGGTGGTAGCAGGGAGACTGTGAGGGGGACCTGCCTGAGGGGGAAGCTGAGAGATGGTAGGGAAACTGACTCCTGACTATTTTGCCAAAGGAGCAGGAATAACCTCTTTCCCTCTGTGGCCAGACTTGTACTGTGAGAAATGCAGAGTTCAGTTGTCTACCAATGGCTACCAAAAAAATCTCAACTAATATAATATTAATGAGCAGAATACAAAAGAGACACACAAACAACCATCCCCTAAATTTTGCGGTGCTGGATTGGGAATCTAATATTAACCTGGCACCTCCTAGGAGCTACACCCAGGCCAACACTTTCCTTAGTTTGAGGGCATCTATACTGTTTCTACCCAAGTGGTCTTTCTTCCTGAAATAATCTCTCTGCTCATCTCCATCCAGTGTACTCCTACGTATCCTGCTAAAGCCTCCATCACTTCCTCCTCTAGAGTTAGGTGCTGGCTCATCTTGGCTCCCACAACACCAGCCCACAACTCTGTTATCACCTCTGTCACACTCTCTTGTTTCATATCTGACATATGGTGATCTTTGTTATTACCAATGTATGATATAGTCAATGTAAAAAAGAAAATCCTAATAAAACATGAATGAAAGAGATGAAAAGTAAGATAAATCTTCCCTTTCAACCCAATATTTCTCTCCAGAAGTAAACATCACCAACACTCAGTGTGAATCCATCCAGATGCTTTCAACTGCACTACACGGAAATGTTTGTTTGTCTCAGGACACAAAATCCCTCCAAAAGATGTGGCTTTACTTAGTTTGTAATGGTACTGTGGGGCCATTTGACCATGATTCCACCCCTGGCTCAAATATTTACCAATTTGTGATCTGGGATGAGTTAATTCAACTCTCTGTACCTCAGTTTCCTCATCTGTAAAATGGGACTACGAGTTGTCACCTATCTCATCAAGTTCTTATGAACATTAAATGAGTTAATATACTCAAAGCACTTAGGACAGGGCCTGGCATTGGTAGTGCTGTATAAAAGTTTACTATTATTAATATTAGTCTCTATCTTCACTTCTAGCCTTAAACAAAAATTCTAAGTGAAGATGCATTTCTCTCCATATGTACAACTTCAAGTGATGCCCTCTAGTGATCCAGCCCATTTGCAGTCTCTGGCACTATCTCACCGACATTTCCTCCCCTTAGTAAGGCCCACCTTCATCACCATCACAATTTATTGAGTTATTATTTGCCAAGGCATATCTTATCTCATTTAACCCTCCCAATATTCCTATTAAAAAAAAATACTGACCAATGTTCACAGCAGCATTATTCACAAGAGCCAAAATGTGGAAACAACCCCAAACAGGAAAGAACTTGGTCAAGTTTCCCACAACTAGTAAAAGGCATTAAACTCAAGCCTGCCTGACACCTGGGTCCTCTATCTGCAATGTGCATTGTACGTGCTTAATAAATATTTGTTAGATGGACAAGATAAAAGCCATCATGATGATTATCCTTAATTGTCCCTTCTGCTATGTTTAATCAGTGGCTTCCTGGAAACAGGGAGATGGCAAATGATAATCAAGGGAGAATAAGAAAGATGCTAGTGCTATCCTTGTTCACTTCAGGCCTCTCAAACCCCAGCGCAAGGAAAATCCTTAGAGCTGCAAGTCTGGGAAATTTTCCAAGACCATGTAAACCATGTTGTAGACTGAACAGGATGGAGTGGAGGTCTAGAAGGAGATATTCCTCCCTCAAAGCAGTAGCCATATTGGTACTTAAAAACAGTATGAATCAAAAAAAATTAGAGATAGGTTCATAGAGATTTGCTGGGAGTAAAGCTATCATTGTATAGGTGAGAAAACTGAAGCCCAAAGACATAGCGGACCAATCCAATGCTCTCAGCCCACTGGTGGTACAGCAGGAGCCAGAACCAGACCTAACAGTCCAGGCCCACAGACTGCAGTAGGAAGACAGCATGGTCCTGGTGTCCTGGATATACACTGGGTCAATCAGACCCCATGTGGATAGCTACATGATCTCGAGCAGGTCACTAAATCTCTAGGATACTCAGTTTCTCCATTGATAAAATGCAAATATTAATTTTTTCATTGAGATTAGTATCAAGAATATATTAACCCTCCCCCCCTAAAAAAAATCAGTAAGTAAAATACAACCAATGCAATAGAAAAAGTAGGCAAAAGAAACAGACAATTCACAAAAAGGAAACATATGGCCAAAAACATATACATGAATTGAAGTTCCATATCATTAGTGCTCAAGGAAATGCAAATCGAAACCACAATGGAAGACAATTTTTTTATGTGTCTATTAGTTTGGGAAAAAATTTCAAATCTAACAGTTCCAAACACTGTACTAGATGTAATCTGAAGGCTCTTTGATATATTGCTGGTAAGTGTGTAAATTGGTGCAAGCACTTTGGAAAACCAAGATGCACAAGAATGTTCAAAGCCACACTGTTAAGAAGAGCAAGAGTCTGGCAATCACCCAAAAGCTCCCAAACAGAAGAGTGAATGAATAAACTGTGGGCTATTCTCACAGTGTAATCACCTAAGCCATTACTGTGGATGAATTACAGAGAAGTACATAATATGGATGGATCTCAGCAAAGTATTATATGGGAAAACCAAGTCTCTAAAGCCGGGTAAAGTGTAGTAGTCTTTTATATAAAGTTAAAACAACTAGAATGAAACACACACACACACATACTTACGAGTACACACAGATGCATACAGCTGTATAAAGAGGAAATGCAGAGGGTAGTAGACCTGGGAATGAGGACAATGGCTACCTCTGTTGGGGTAGGGGAGGGAGTCATATGCTTAGATATGAGTTAGAGTCAATGTTTTTGATTTAAAGTCTAGGTCATGAGTGTTTATTGCATTGTTAAAATATGTAATTTTTAGTGTGTGCCATGGACCCGGAGTCATTATTAATTTAATTCTGCAAAGCTGA
The DNA here is from genome assembly GCF_000151845.1 of Pteropus vampyrus. NCBI lineage: Eukaryota > Metazoa > Chordata > Mammalia > Chiroptera > Pteropodidae > Pteropus > Pteropus vampyrus. Next base: position 4,023,582 of record NW_011888952.1, on the reverse strand, counting down.
GGACCAATCATAATGCCAACCAAGATTCCTTCTTAGCAGGGATGCTGTGAGGATTCGGAAGGAGTGGCCCGGCTCTGAAGCACTTTCATAATAGCAGCCAGCTCTGAGGTGGTGGTTGTTACAGTGTATGTGGCTTGAAAACATCGTGAAGGGAACTAAAGAAAATAAAATTTCCTTTTGCAACTCCTCCTTCTGCCTCCTGCTTCCACGGATTTTTGCAAATCTGTAATCTCTTGCCTGGTAGATAACAAAACCCTGCTTATTTCCAAAATCTTCACTGAGCTTTTCTGAATAGTAATCTCTTTAAAGTGACCTGTCTGCGCTACCTTCCCTTCGGAATCATAGTTGCATCTCTAGCCCTGTCCTTTTGAAAGATTTCAACTGGCCTGGAATTTGGGTTAAATTAAAAGCTGGCTTTCAGCAGGAAAGGGGTGTGCAGGGGGGCACCGTGTTGACACTGCTCTCCCACCCGACTGTAGGTGAGAGTTTTCTTTTTCCTCCCACACAACACAAGGAACAGAGAAGTCATTTAAGCCTTATAAATACTGGCAGACTCAAAAAGCAAAGTCGCCAGCCTTAAAAACATGTCTCTGTTTCCTTTGGCTAATTTGCAAACCAGTCATACTTTCAGATAAGAAGGTAAACAGAGGGTGGAGGAGATTAAGGAGGACTATCTTAGGCCAGTATCTTTATAGAGAAACTAGGAGAAGAAATGTTACTGGAGTCTTTCCCTTTCAGGGAAAAGAATAGTAGCCAAGCCCATAATAGTCCCAAAACCAGAATGGTGGTAAGAGCAGGCATTTCTCACTGCACCTTCAAGAAAAAATCAGAACACCAGTGAAGAGTGCCAGACATATTTGCGCCAGATCCTAGTCTCAAGGCTCAGAGGCAGGGAACAGGGTTGGAAAAACATTGGTCAAGTCTATAGTATATAGAGCTCTGGGATGGAATGGGCAGCCTGGAGAGGTAGCAAGTGTCTCATCTCAAAAAAAAAAAAAAAAAAAAAAAAAAAAATCCCACCTTCGGTAAGCCCCTCTTAGCAAGGATGCTGAAGAATGTTCTCAAAATAGTAGAACCAGATCAGAAGCTTGAAGGTGGGGAGGTATGGAGAATGAGACTGAAATTCTCTGAAACTGAAGGCAGAAGTTTACATAACTCCAGTATGGGTTCACAGCACCACTTATGTTCTCCAAGAAGCCTGTGACCCTAAGAAAGAGAATGAACCAATAGACTAGATGATCTTTAAGATTCCCCTGCCCACTCCCACCACCAAACTCCAGCACTTAGAATCCTTTATGTCTCTGAATTCAGGCTGGGGCAAGTAGATCTCTTATGACTTAAAGCTGGACCCTAACTGGAATGTGGGCTCTATGAAGGCAAAAATTTCTGTGTGTTTGCTTCACTGCTGCACCACCAGTGTCTACAACAGTGGCTGACACTTCCTAGGTACTTGGGAAACATGTGTTGATGAACATGGTTGAATGAACTCTAGCCACAGCCTCTATTTCTTTTTTGTAGGTGACCCAAGAACAAACAATGTCTCTCATCTGGCCGGCAGTGGAAGCGGCTGGGCCTCAGTAAATGCTTATCTTTGGACCTTGTCTGCACAGATTCAAAGACACCTGAAATTTAATGTCAGCTCCTGATTATTTCATCTGATGAAACAACCATAAAAGGTCCCTCTACTCCGATTCTAGAAAGGAAGGTGTTAATCGTGGCCCCGGACACCAGATGTATAAAAGGCTTCCGCTATCCTGGACTTCAAACCTTCCCATGTTGTTGATATTGAAACCTAATTGTGTTGACCTTGGTCTCCAAGGTAAACAAAGCTTTACAGGGGAAATGTTTGGGTCTCAAGATTCCTGTTTGCTCCAAGTTTGGACGAAAGGCCGGAATAATGAGTATTTCCATTCATTTCCTTTTAAAGTGCTGCTGATAATGGAGCTAAGAGGACTGCTCAAAATCATCCCTATTGGTCAATTACCAAAAACATTCTCTGGAATACAATCAATACGTCCCACCCCTGTGGAATTTCACTTAGAAGAAATGCCAAGAATTTTACCTCCATAAAGGCCCCAAGATCCTGAGAATAAAAGCAAAGAGAGAAAGGAGAAGGGAAGGTTAAGAAAGAAGAGGCTGACAGACAGCAACAGCTAATCTGAACTGTTGATCTTCACCCTTAGGCACAAAATTAGGCCTCTTAAGTATATTTGCTCATTGAACCCTTTGACAGCCTAAGTGAAGGGTTTTATTTTTTCCCATTTAATAGATGAAAAAACTGAGGCCCAGAGACTTGTCCAAAGTCACGCAGCTGAGGTGTGAACAAGCTGGGACTTACGCTAAAGCCTATGCTTTTAACCACTAGTTTGCACTGCCTGTCTCGATGCCCGAATCCTGTTCTCGCTCTTCTCCACACTTCCCATCATCTGAAGATGGTTTCTGAGTTAAACTGTGATTTCTCAGGCCTGAGAGAAGAGAAAGCAAGCCTATGCAACAAGGACCTCATAGTGGTTCCATATGGGTGGGTTCTAGATTGTGAAGGCTGGAGATGGAAGTGAACTTTGTGAGTAGGCCGGAGAGCTTGACAGGGGCCAGGGCAGGGTTTGAAGCGGGAGAAAGGCATGGTCAGAACTGCATGTTAGAAGCGGCATGCTGATTGTGGCATGCCAACCCTCATAGGGCCCCAAGCAAGACAGACACTGCTGGGCTGAGGAAGTTGTCTGGCCTACGGCACTCCCGGAAGAGACAAGCCTGGCCAACCTCAGCCTCGTAACCCAGTCTGGGAAGCTGGCCCCTGTTGGGTTTGGCAAGGAGGCATTCATGAGCTCAGCAGGAGAGAATGCAGAGTGTCCTTGGTTTAGAGAGGAAAAAAGATCTGCTGCACAAGATTACAGCTGGGCTATCACACAGAAGGGCTTGGCAGAGAGCCTGGGCTACCTTTGTTTCTGACACGCATGGTGTTGCATCCAAACTGGAGTCAGGCTCATCCTTGGCACATGAGGACTTAAAGCTCTGAAAATGAGCTGTGTAAGGCTCACTACTCCAAGTGTGGTCCAGGGACCACCAACGTCAGCTTCACCTGAGGGTTCCTCATAAATGCACACTCTCAGATTCCACCCAGACCAGCTGAATCAGAATCTTTAGAGTCAGAGAAGTGCTATCCTATAGCAGGCTTGGACATAGGATCAGAATCCCTGGAGCTACATTTCTTGAATCTGCTTGACATATTAAGCTCCCCAGATGAATTGAATATATGCTGAATTTTGAGAACCAGTATAGGAAAACTGTGAAATGTCCTAAGAACCTCAATATGATGGCATTCAAACCACATCTTTCAGATGCCTCCTCCACTCAGGAGTGTCACAAAAATTCCCTTTGAGACATCCGTTAATTAGCAGTCCATCTATCTCTGAAAAAAGGATATATGACAGCTTATAAATAGAGCAAGTGGTCAGCGAAGCAGCCTAACATTGGATTGCAGGAAAACTCTACAAGCCTACAATCCCCTAACCACCTTTCTCCACATCTGGAGTATTGCAGAATCTAAAATCTCACAACTGGGTTATTCCCATGTATTCCCATACTTCTTTTTAAAAGCATATTTACATTTAGACTAAGTTGTTCATAATTTTTCAGAGCCTGCTTTTCTGGATGGCAATCTGTAGGCAAGTCTTGTCTTTTTACCTCCAAAGAAAATCTTGAATGTTCCACTTCTCTCTACCGCCACTGCTGCAGCACATCTCGCTTGTATGCCTGCCAAGAACTTCCCAGCTGGTCTCTCTGCTCCTATACTCTTGCCCTACTCTGATCTCTGCCCCACATAGCACTCAAAGTGGTCACTGGAAGAAGTAATTCACATCATGTCATACTCCAGCCTAAAGCCTGTATCAGATTCCTTTGGCTGCTGTAACAAAGTACCATACACATGGTGTCTTAAAGCAACAAACACTTATTGTCTCACATCTCTGGAGGCTAGAAGTCCAAAATCAGTATTAGTGTGTCAGCAAGACCATGCTTGCTCTGGAGTATCCGTTCCTTGCCTCTTCCAGCCTCAGGAGGCTGCCAGCATTCCTTGGCTTGTGGCTCCATCACTGAAATCTCTGACTGTGGGCACATTGCCTCCTCTTCTTCTGTCTGTAACAACTCTCCCTCCACTTCCATCTTTATAGAGATACATGTGATGGCATTTAGGGCCCACCTAGTAAACCAGGATAATCTCAAGATCCTTAACTCAACCACATCTGTAAAGTTTGTTTTTGACATAACAGATAACATTTACAGGTGCCAGGGACTAGGATATGGATGCCTTTGGGGAATCATTATTCAGCCTGCCACACTGCCTTTCGATTGCACTTGAAAAAATCCAAAGTTTTGACCATGGCCTCCAGGGTCCTATGTAACATGGCCCCTCCCCACCTCCTGGACCCTATCTCACTCCACTTTCTTCCTATCATAACCCATCCCTCTGGTCCACTTTTAGATCTTCAGATAAGTATGTTCCTGCCACAGGGCCTTTGTTCTGGCAGTTCTTTTTGCTTCGAATGCTACTATTCTTGGTCTCATTTGCTGAATGAATGAATGAATGAATGAATGAATGTTATATTCCTATGAACTCAGGAAACAAGATGGTAGGAAAAATAAAGCAGCAGCATGGGTAGAGATTAACTTTGCCTGCTTTCCAACTTTGCCTAGAAAGTTGTTTGGCTAAAGATGCTTCTACCCACTCTTTTTGCAATTGCCAAATGCCTTGAAATATTTACAAATCTTAGTTACTTGTAGGCTCTCTGGAAAGGAGTTGCTTTAGGTAGCGGTAGCCAAGCTAGAACTGAGTATTGATAGGAAAAGGTCACAAGGAACCATCCCCAGCCTCCTTGTTCTTAGAAAAATAAGATAGTCCTAGTTATAGAAAGCTTTTTGACATTCAACAATTCAATGATGTATCTTCTTCCTGTGGCCAATGAGTCATCATTGTAGATTTTGGTGGCAGTTTTATGAAGGCAACCACTAATGGCTGCATTCTGCCCTATAGATGGGAGGCCTGCCTGTGGTTAAATGACTTTTAATTATCTGAGAGCAGGTCTATCATTAAATGAAATTTCCTGTGTGCTAGTATGATGAAATTGAAGTTCTTTCTTGCCCCTAGAAAGAAGGAATCTGAGTTCTGTACAGTTATACAAATCAATAGCAGTCCCTATATTATAGTTAGTGGTTGGTCTAGAGTGATCGACTCACCTTGTTCCAGTTTGCCTGGGTCTTTCTCCATTAGCATTTTAAATCCTGCATCCCAGGAAAGTCTTTAGTCCAGGTAAACTGGAACGACTGTTTGCCCTAGTGGTAGCTAACAGGCTTATCCCTAACACTTGAAGGACCAAGGACAAAAAGGTGTAAGTAGAGATCTCTGTAGTGTATGTCTAAATATATAGAAGTCATAAATCAAACTAATACACTGCTAAATAAAATTATATTCTATCCTCCTACCATGACAAAGGTCTTCAAAACAACCTAGAAGGCCAGGTTTGAGCTCTGAGCTTTGGGAGTCCCCTTTGGCTTCTAGTCTACCTCCATCTTCTCTTCCCATATCTAGCTCTGCCTCTCACCCTCAAGGGGTCTTTCTCACATAAGTGCAAATAGTCGAACTTCATCCACACCCCATAAACGACTACCTTTGGCTCTCCCCACCCTCAGGGTCTAGGGGTAACTGTGACAAAGTCTATCCTTGGTGGAAAATGGCCCTTGGGAAGAAGCCCATTCTGCTCTGAAAGTAGGATTAGAGCCCTTTGAGCAGGGAATTCTGGGGTCCATGGGATCTAAGCCTGGCCTGGAACAGGTGAGTGACCAGAAGGCCAGAGTGGAGTCCCCAGGACAAAAGCTACTCTTGCCTAAGTCTAAAATCAATCCTGGGAGTCACCACTCACTAGAGACTCCTTGAAATTAAAAATCATGGGATAATTTTCAATTTCCAAACATATCACCATGTCCTCCTGGGAAAATGTTAGAGTGTTCAACCGAGAGAAACAAAGTTTGCACAAAACCTCATAGATCCCCTCAGACTATTCCTAGAAGGAACTAAGGTCTTCACTGGAGGAAATAAAATTATAGTATAGTAGGGAAAAGAAGTCATAGAGCAAAGAGGATGAACTACTCAGAGAATGGCTCTCCTGCCTGGAGATTGGTAAGAAAAGTATCTGCCACGGCAGACAGACTGGGAGCTTAAAACCCGTCCTTCTGAATCCATGCTGATGCAGGATTTCTGCTTCCCTTCGTGGGATTTACTCTGATAGACGATGCAGACTGTGCACAGAATATTAGTAGGGTAAGAGAACCACACACTGAAAATGACTGCTCTGCTCTTATGGCCTTGTTCATGTGAGGGCAGCAAGTGCCAGGCAGCTGGTGTTATGCAAATAACAGCATAGAAGTGATATGCTATGAGGTGGTAGAAAAGATCATGAAGACAGAAAACACTGATGTCATGATTAAAAGCATAAAGTCAGAGAAGTTAGATTTAGATAATGCCTCTGCCATTTGCTAACGGTAAGACATTAGATGAGTTACTTTGCTTATTTGAGTCTTGGTCTTTCTTCCTAAGGAGAATCAAGATCCAAATAGCACCTACCACATCTAATTGGATTATATGTGGTACAAGGATTAATTGAGATCCAGCATATAAAGAACTCAACCAGTGTCTGTAACATAGTAAGTGTTCCAAACTATTGCCTACTAGTAGTAAGAAAAATGGTAGTAATCGTGGTGGTGGTGGTGGTAGTGATGATGGTGGTGACAGTGACAGTAATTGCACTATTGCACTAGTAGAGGAATACTAGTTGTCAAGAAGAGGTAGTGCCATTGTAGTTATACGGAGTTTAGACAGACTAGTTGGACAGCGAGGCTCACTGTTCTTGAGTCTGGAAAGAAAGGAGGCATTTTTAAAGATAATGAGATACTGGGTAAAAGAATCCCTTTGGGAAAGGAGATGGCTTATGAACTAACCCTGTAGGAACTACAGAATACCAAACAGAACTGACTGGGAGACACATGGAAACATGACTCACTCACGCCTTCACTGAGACAACATGGCACAAATTCAGCAATGCCCATGAGCACAGAGTCATCACAGACCAAGTGGGGGACACCAAGAGAAGCTGCTGAGGGAGCTCACGGTTGCATTCACAGTTGTATAGACTCAAGCTGAGTCACTGTAGCAATTCAGTAACATCTTAAGCGATAGAAGATGGCTCACTCACTGGCAAGCCTAAATCACCACTACCACTAGCAACTATCCTATCCCTGGCCAAATTTAGGTACTACTCAATTTGTAGATGAATCATTTCTAAATTAAGCATGAAGATTTCCAAATTAGCTCAAAATGATCTAACATCTGGACAGGAGATATATATTACTGAGTTGGAGGAGGGGACATAAGAAAAAATAGAAAGAAGGCTATGTTCTCTAAGAAAACTATTTTCTTTTGAAATATAGGATCTATTTTTACAAAAATGACTGACTCACTTTATTTTTCTGATCACTGAAAAGGAAAGAGAGTGCATGTAATGGATTGCTTTACAACCAAATAAAGATGTCATGTGGACATTAGGCTTTCTAATTCAGTTTATATTATTCAAGCTGCATTTAAAATGCACATGCGCGGCTACAAGATTGATTCATTTCTCAGTTGGATTGCCTAAAGTCTTTCTACTGTTACAAATAATTTCTCGAAAAGCTTTCTCATGTCTTCTGGGATACAGGAACATAGCTCACCTCAGGATGCTCTCTGACTTGGTCACCCCAAGTTCTTGCTCTTGTTCCCATGGGCTGTGAGCCTCACTGCAGAGCTCTTTGGTCTTCAGAAGGCCCAGAGGCTCTCTTTGTCCTGACTTCTCTTTGCCCTGCTTTCTGTTACAGGTTTTCCAATCCCTAGGCACATAGTGGGGAAAAGCATTTATGGTTATTTTCATGAACTCTGGAATCAGACAGACCAGCGTTCAACTCTTGACTCTGCCACTTCACTGTACATGATTACAAACAAGTGGTTTATCCTCTCACAGCCTCAGTTTCCTTATCTGTGAAATGGGGATACTTAGACTTCCTAACTGAGAATTCTTGAGAGGATTAAGTGTGACACTTATATGTAAAGGACTTGGCTCAGTGCCTAGCTACATGACAAGAGCTTCACAAATACTAGCTCTTATTCTTTCTAATAGATGAGTATTTGGAGTTATTTATTTAGATACTCTAGAAGTTAAGCCCCTGGAATTTGATGTTTTAGGTAATAAAAAACTATAATCTCCAGCCAAACTGAACTTTCGCCTCAGGCTCATGCTTTTCTTATCACAATGCTCCTCATTCATCACCTTTTGTTATAATTGCTTAAGATCTGTCTTCTCCAGGAGATTAGACTCTGTGAATCTTTTTTCACTGCTGCAGACCCAACACACAGAAGAGCTCTTGGTACAGAAAGAGATGTGCAATAATTATTTGTTGAATTATTGAAAGACTAAACGGCCAATGAACCAATGGAATGACAGACTGAATGACTAAATCACAGACCAAATGACTGAATGACCAATTGAGTGAATGAATGAATGAATTCATGAATGAATGAAAGAATAGTTGAATTGGTTGTCTAAATTCAACTGGATGATACGAAAATACTTTCCTAGCATGGTAAAAGATGAGACCACTAAATAAAGAATTTTAAGTTAGAAAAGTAAGGTGTTTTTTTTTGGGGGGGGTTTTTTATTACTTTTTTTTAATTTTTTTGGGTTTCATTTCCCTTCCCCCCCACAATCACTGATATGATAGGTGATAATGCCCTATTGGAAAACATTACTCACTCTGCACTCACATGGCCCTCAAATTGCACAATCCTTCCAACCTCCATCATAATCCAGGATCTGCTTGACAGCTTCTGGCCTCAGCATGTCTATCTATGTCAGATGACATCATGGCCAAACCATGTGTCTTGGGCTGTGAGAACAACTGGGGGAATCAACAGGAAGCCCCAGAGGTTTCACTTCCTAATTTCTGATAACTAGGAATCTTTCCTGAAATCTCCCTCCCACCCCTTTCTTTTGAGTGAGCTCATCTAGTCTTTCCAGAAAAGCTGGTCAGTGGCAAAGCATTGCTGGACTTTGTCAGAGGGATTTGATGTCTTCATACCTTGTTCATCAGCCACAGGACACACTCATCCTTCAGAAGCTCTGGAATTCTGCCCACAGATGTCTGGACATTTTGCTGCATTCCCAGGGGGACTCTTAGAATGTACATAGAAGATCCAGATTATTCTTAAATTATAACCTGCCTCAAACAAATACTTAAAATGACCATTGAACAGTAATTTGACTATCCTATCCTCCTCCTAAGAATCTATCATTGTAATGAAATAAGTGAAACACTTATTTAATGCCATTTTTCCTGGCGTATGGGAGAAAAAATTTTAAATCCAGTTTGATCAAAACCTTAAAGGTTCCTGGAAAGATTTTCTAAGAGAACTAAGCATGGTGACTACCTACACGGCAATTAGCAAATAGTAATTACACAGCTGTCAGGTATAAAACATTCTCCATGCCAGGCATTAGATTGCATGCTTTCTATACATTAGCACATTTAATCTGCATGGCAGTGCTATGAGTTTAGTATTATTTTATGGAGAGATAACTTGAGGTTCCCAGCAGGTACCCAAGCAAGGATATGAAGCAAATTAGCCTGACTTTAAAGCTAGTGCTCCTGCACCTCCACAGGTTGCACCACAGACCCCATAATAGGAAGGAAGGATGACTGCCAATGAAGTGGAATGGAATCATGGAATATAACTTAGAACAAAATGGTGCCTAAAATCTAGAGGAAAGAATGGAGGGAAGACCTCATGAACATATGACCAAAGTTTTCTAATAGATAAGCTGTCACGATGCGAGAAAGGGAGAGCCACTCAAATAAGTTCCAAAGACTGGAAAGAACAGAAGCGTGACAGCTCTAGGAAGACAGATGTCAGCCCAAGGTAACGAAGCATCTTCTAACTATGAGAGTTGTCTAAAATTACTGGAACTGTCTGGTGATAGTATGAGCTCTTGGACATGGAAAGCATCCAAGCAGAAGGTAGGAAACATCCTATTGGGTGTCACAGAGGTGAGGATGGGATACCTTTGAGGCCCTGTCCAACTCCCAGTCCCTCTGTTTGCTTTGGGTAGATGCTCACTAATCATCTAAGAAAGTTCACCCTTGCCTGCACCCAATCACCATCATTGACATTCATGTAAAAGAGTCTATGCAAAACCAGTCCAATGTGACAGTTTAATCTTCTTGTGGATAGAGGAGGCAATAATGGGGAACTGTTATTCTGAATCTGCTTGTGATAAACAAGGAATAATTGGGTGAACATTAAAAGGGAGAAAAATCTTGACAGATGAAAGAAATTTGGGGTGTTATTGAGTGCCAAGAAATGGGCTAGGCTTTATATATGTTCCTTCACTAAAGCTAGGTACCACCCTCTTGAGGTAGGGCTGATCACTGCCATTTGACAGCTGAAACCATCTAAGAGAGAGGTGAACTTACCCATGGCCACAAAGCTAATAAACAGTAGAACCAGGGTTTGAACTCAGATATGCCAGACTTCAAAATCTTCAGTCTTTTCTCAAACAATATGCTACCAAACCCAGTGAGGGGATGCTGAGTGGGACACTGAGAGAATGGTACTTAGAACAGGTCAATTTTGATGGGTGGAAAAAGAAATGGTAAGGCTGAAGCATGGAGTAAGGCATAAGGAAGTAAGTCAGAATGAAATGCTCAGACAGATCAATTTAATCACTGAGTAAAGGCAAGAAATAGAGGAAATGGATCAAACTAGACATCACTTCCTTCACAATTCAGTCTAATTTTAGTCTTGACCCCAATCCACAGAACTGGTCCCAAATCACAAACGATATTTAGGACATCAGACATTTGTCTGACCAAAACCCATATGTCAACTTTGCCCCCAAAGGTAACATAAAGAAACATCTTCACTATTTTTTTCTTCAGAGTACAGGATGATTTTAATATTCCATGGGGAGATATTACCAGGTAATTCAGGTTGATGAGGCTTTGGAAAATTAAAATGCCAACATGGTAAACAAAATGGAAAATGTGATAATGAGAAAAGATGTTAATGACAGCTTTAACTATACCAATTTTTATCTCCTCTCTGTCTCTTCAGTTCTCCTAAGAAACAGGGGTGCCACTATGCTCCCCCTACCCCTCACAATTTAGAGATTTTCTGATGGGTTGGGCAGGCCTGATTTTCCCCATTATCTCATGAATAGACTCTTATTCTAAAACTGAATTATATTTTAAATAATCCCCATAATTAGGTTGTTGAGAGTTACCTACAATTAGATCACAGGTGTTACATGCATATGTGTGGCGGGGGGAGATGAAATGTTTTTTATTTCCATGCTAGGGACCCAGACCCTATAATGTAGGGATTGCACATGATCAGCAAAGTGTGGCACATGGTGGACACTGCAAGAAATGGTTGCTGATGCTTCAGTTGTCATTTTCTATTTTTTATCAGTACCAACTTTGTAGTCTAGTACCCATGTTCCAAATTCAGGTTCTGCAATGAGCTATGTGACCTTGGGAAAATTACTTGATCTAGGGCTCAGTTTGTTCTTTGGTAAAATGGTGAGAAGACCGCCTGCTTCAGGAAAGTGTTGGGAGGATACAGTAAAACCACCCATGGATAGAGCCTGGCAAAGTCATGTTGGTGCTAGCTCAGAAATAGCACTTAGTACCAGTCATCCTGGGCATGTCTCATGAAGCTTAAAAGTCCCCCCTTTGAAGGCCACTGTAAACTCACCACCCAGCCAGCCCCTCTCCAGCCTAGTGCACCCCTCCCACTACCCCCATCCCCAAAGATCAAAGTTATTCTTAGACTAGGAACTTGTAACTTCGATATTGTCCCCTAATCCTATTCGACAGGCTTTCTCCTTAGTGAGTCACGCCAACACCTCTCACTTTTAATGGGCACGTAGAACACTGAAGTATTTTGCTACATTTTGGCTGCAAATTCCATGCTGGCTAGCAAATTACAGTGATTCAAGCTTAGGATGAGAGTCCAGCTCAGCAAATTACTCCATGTTCCCCAGTGTCTCACACTCCAGCCTCATCCCCAAAGGCTCACGTCTAGATTCATGTTAGCTGGAACCCTGGCATGAGACCACTCTGCATTTGGGAAGGCCATCAGCACTTAGATCATGCTCTTGCATACAGCCTCATACTCACTCATCACAATAGGCTCTGTTTTCACAGATGAGGAGACCCAGACACAAGGGAGTCAAATACCTACAGTCACTGCCAGTGGCTAAAGGAGAACTCTTCAGTCAATCTCATGATGCAAGAGCAGCCGGCAGACCTGCCCAGGAGAAGGCCCTCAATTTTTTCTTGCCTCCCCCAGCACCTCTAACTGGCTTTCGTATTCCAATTCATTGCCAAGTCCCAAATCCTTTTAATGAATTCACACGTCAAAGGCCAAAAAGACTATATAAGAAACACACAGGCAGTCTATATCTCAACAACCTAGTGAAGGCTGCACTGGCATCACCTCTAAACCCCACTTTTGTATTTGTATGGGTCAGGGTCCTCAGTGGAAACTCTAAAGGGAAACTGAAGGGATTTTAATGAAGGGGCTATTAATGAAGGAGAAAACAGTATTCAGTGAACACAGTTGGAAAGAGGAAGCGCCCTGGAGCCAGTGACAGCAGGAGGCAGGGACCACCCTAGGACTGATGGGAACAAGGGAGAGAACTGTCCCAGGCTGACATGAGCTGTGACTGTAGGCAGAGGAACACCACAACCTTCGAAACTAAGGCCAAACAGGGGGTAAGTTGGGGATTAAGTACACCCACCTCTGAACTCCCACTGGAGCCTCCTGCTGGCTGAACTCCGGAAAGACAGCAAAGGAGTCTGTTGCTGAAGTCCGGGATCAGCCTCCCAGGCACAGAGCTGGAGGGGGAGAGGAGGGGAAGGAGTTGATTTGGAGGGACACAGTGGACATCCATAATAGTCCCCAAAGGCTAGACTCCTGTTTCTCCACCTTCATCCAGGCTAAGCCCTCACTCCGAAGCCCAGCGTCTCCTCAGTGATCTCAGATGGGTTTGATCCCAACCAGATTTGAGGCCTTGAGCAGAGCTTTAGTTTCTCCCCTGTGAATAGGAATCACAACATCTACCACCTGGGGTTGTTTTAAGGATTAAAACAATTTAACCTCATAAAGAACTGAAACAGCATGTGGAAAATACCAGGCATGTGTATTTTCTACATGCCTGCTACCCAGACAGGGACTGCTCCAGTTCTGCAGCAGAAAACCAGGTGATAGAGATTTGTGCATCCTCCTCTCTCCCCCTCCTCCCTCTCTCTCTCTCTCTCTCTCTCTCTCTCTCTCTCTCTCTCAATCTCTCTCTCTCTCTCACACACACACACACACACACTGAGAGGATGAATAAGCTGAGTGTAGCATTAAATATTACACTTATATATAAATTAAATATGCAATATGGTTCAATCCTCCAGGACCATAACTAGAAGCCTCTCCTGGATAAGAGTAAATGCTACTTTAAAAAGGAGATACTTAACTCCTGTAACGTATTGCCCCAGGAAGCTTTAAGAATTAAGAGAAGTATTTCTTTTAAAAATAGATACCAATCTTCTTTGCTCCAAGAAATAGCAGAGAATTAAACATTTAAAACAGACCCAAGAATGATAGTGTTCTCTATGCTGTGTATCAAATGGCCACAAACTTACCAGCTTAGAACAATATTCATTTATCATCTGATAGTTTCCATAGTTTCCATCAATTAGGAGTTCAGACATGGCTTAGTGGAGTCCTCTGCTCATGGTCTCACACATCCCAGGTGTCTGGGGTCTCTTCTGAGGTTTGGGGTCTTCTTTCATGCTCACGTAGTTGTTGGCAGAATCCATTTCCTTACAGATGCAGAACTCATGGCAGCTTACTTCTTTAAGGCCAGCAGGACTGATGTAGAGGTTTTTCCTGTTTCTGACTTTTAGATCCTCTATTAAAGGGCTCATCTGATTAAGTCATGCTCGCTCAGGATGATCTCTCTTTTGATTAATCTATCAGAGACCTTAATTACATTTGCAAAATCCCTTCACTTTTGTCATAAGACACACCATAATCATGGGAGTGAAATCCAACACCTTTGCCTCATTCTATTGGTTAGATGCAAGTTCTAGGTTCCACTCAAACTCACGGGGAGGGGATCATACAAGCGCCTGGGTCATTGGGGAGGCATCCTGGAATTCTGCCCACTACAGATAGTTGTAAATGAACATCCAGATACACTTTCGTAAGGTAGAAGGAATAAAGTTCAATATTCTCATTTTTCAGAGACTCAAAGAATCTTAAATATATTGCCCAAATCACTGAGCTTGCCCTTATGATGGAGTTAAAACACACAGAGATTTTCTGGGTCTAAATCTTGTGCTCTTTCCACTCCCTCATCAATTTGGCAAAGAAGGGAATGGCTCCATTGCACCATGACGTGGGATATATACCTGATCCGCAGTGCAAATGGATCACTTGCTCCCAGTATATAATAATAAATTTGAATTGTAAGTGATCCTGCAGATAATGGTCAGCCATACCCTTTTTAGCAGACCTAGGATCAAAATACAGGGTTCTAGAATCCTGATACAGCTCTCCTTCACAATGAGCAGATCTCCTTATGTCTTTCACTGTCCCTATCAAAGACAGTCTATGAGGCAAGAAAATACTTGGGTCTAACAATCATGTTTTGTTTTTATCCAGATGTTTTGGCCTTAAAGGCAAAGCCTTTCTCAATCTAGGAGATCATCCAAAAATCTGGAGAAAATTAGATAGTTATTCTAAAATTAAAGTTACTTTAAGAATGGCAAGAAAGAAACCAAAAATTTTAAGCTGTGAACAATTCACATATATATGGTACAAATGATGGTCCAAGTTGATACAAATTAAAATGTTGTGTGGTTCATGGTATATTTATATCAATTAATACACATTAAAATATACTATGTGGCTTATGGATTATTTATATCTACCTACTCTTAAGTATAGAGTGTTTTTAATGAAGACAATATGTTTTTAAAGAGCATAACCAAAGAAACCATCACTCAACTGAGCCATGCTTGCTACAGTATAACCAAAAAAAAAAAAAACATCATCAATGTGAGCTAGGATTATTGGGAATTTCCTAAGTGTCTGGCATGAAACCAAAAGATCTGGGTTCAAGGTTTTGCTTGGTCTTTCTAGCTTTGTGACTTTGGGCAAATCACTTGTCCCTCCCAGTGAAGTGCTTGAAACACATTATAGACTGGACACTCAGCTATGGACTCCCAGCCTCTTTGTCTGACTATCTGATAACGAGAGGTCATTGAGTACCAGCCAAGTTTCTATTAGTACTTCTTGGGTGTCCTCACTAAGAGTTAAATAGTAAATCGGATATTGCCATTTCCCTGCTAAAAACTCTATAATTGCCCTATCCGATATGGTAGCCACTGGCCACATATAGCTATTGAGCAATGTGTCTGATCTCAACTGAGATGTCCTGTAAGTATAAAGCACACACCAAAGATGCTGCATTTCAAAGATGCAGCATGAAAAAAAGAATGTAAAACATCTCAATAATATTTTTATCAATTACAGGTGGAAATGAAAACACTTTGGATATATTGGGTTAAATAAAATATATATTATAAGTAGTTTACCTGTTTCTTTTTAGTTAATTTTAATGTGGCTATTAGAAATTTTAAAATGTCATGTGTGGCACACACTATATCTCAGTTAGAAAACACTGATCTATAGCTTCCCACTGTTCTCAGAAAAAAAAAAAAAATTTAATATTTAGTGTGACCCACAGGGCCCAACACAATCAAATCCCTGCCTACCTCTCTCATTCCTCATTCATTCTCCCCGTCTCTCCTCACCCTCCAGCCACATAGATCTTATGATCTCTCACACATAGCAAACCTATGCCCACCTTAAGGTCTTTGTGCTCATGACTCCATCCTTCTGCAATGTTCCTTCCATGGTGACTCTACTCATAGCTGACTCACTCTCCTTCTTCAGGTCTCAGTTCATATGTCACCTCCTCCATCAGGCCTTCCCGGACCACCTGATCTGAAGGGATCACACATCCAGTGAATCTCTTCTCCATTTGTTTTCTCTGAGACATTCATTGCCATCCTTAATTGCCTTTTCTAATAAGCTGTTCACCTGCTTAATGTCTGTCTCTCCCTACTAGAATAGAAGCTATGTGAGGGCAGGAACCTTTCCTGTCTTATTCACTCTCTGTCATATCTGAAGCTCAGTGCCTACAAACACTCAGCTCGATGTTTGTTGAATGAATGAATGAATGAATGAATAGTGAAAAGAACATGAGACTCAGAGTCAAAAATCCCAGTTAGGACTAACTGGTGATAATGATGAGAACAACACTATCATCTCATTCCTCTTTTCCCTGTAATCATCCTCAACAGTCACTATGAGAGGTAGTGTAGCATAATTGAAAGGATACAGTCTGGAGTTAGAAGCCCTGAGTTCAAATTTCAGTTCTGCCATTTACTGGCTATGTGATCTTGGATAGAGCCCTTGACTGTCCCAAACCTCCATTTTCCCCCAGAGTGGCTGTCTTGAAGTTCAAGTAAGATACAGCTTTGTCAACCAGAGAACCTCAGTGATATTTATTAGATCAAGACGTTCCTGAAGGGGATAGATTCTTTAGTTACCTGGGTGTCCCCAAAACCTAGCACAAGGCTTGGCTTAAGAAGTGCCCTAAATTGCTTGCTGGATAAATGAAGCTTCTAATAAGCCCCAGCAATGAACCTTGGGGAATTCCGAACTCTCTACTGTTCCAACCTGGAAAAGACACCCCATTTTCTACCAAAGAGAAGCAAAAAGGCCTCAGAACTGCAGTGTAATGGCCACATTGTCTCCATTTTCCAGAAGTTGCAAACTATAGGAGTCTGTCCAGGTTTCCAGTCAAGACTCTGACTATAGGTCCTCTGGAACATTTGGCTTCAGAGTGGGTTTAAAGTGTCAGAGTCAGCATCCTCAACTGGGGAGAGAGCAAGCTCTAGCAGGGAGCAGGGATCACCTTTCTACCCACGACAGGTTCTTTTCCAGAAAGGAAAGAATGGACCACCTCAAGCAATAGCTCCTGATTCTCACATTCTGAGAAACAGCCACATTTATCTGCCTCCTGAATTGAAACTGGGGCCAAGGGTAAAAATAAGGAGAGGAGAAGGTAGACTGGTTGGAACTAACAGTGTTAAAGTTAATAACATTAGAATTATTGCATGGAACAATGATTTCTCAAGATGGGGCATGAAAGATGGCTGGGGAGTGGGAAATGACTTCACTGAGAAGGCTTCTGCCTAGTTTGCAAAAGATAAAGCTTGCTTTTGTTATTCTCCTGGCTTCTATTCCCATACCTCAAATATAAAGGCTTCTGGCATGACATCCTAGTAAAATACTATTGTTCCTAGGATTTGCTACTGAAAGAGCTATTCACATGGAAACCTCTCCCAGGCCAGGCTTCTGTTGGCCACTGAATATTTACAAACTGGTTTAACATGCAGCCCACCTTGGAAGTTTGGACGAACCAGACTAGGTGTGTAGTACTGCACCATCTCTCCCTAGTCCCACCTTGCCAGCTCACTGCTGATTAAAAGCCAGACTCCAACCATCTTTCATTCAATAAATGTGTTCTGAGTGTTTATCACATGCTGGTGGTGGGGCTCTAGCTGGGAGCAAGCAAAACAAACATCAATTAGAGTGGAAATCCATGAAAGAAAAAGGCCATTCCTTGTCTTAGAAAAGGGGAGTCACAAACAGAAAGTTCTTTCCAGCCATGTGAAAAAGGAATCACAATTTGGAATCACTGGTCAAGATTTGGGACTGCTGGAGATGATGATATGTTAAGAACCAAATGGAGGAGGGGGCTTTGAGAAGGAAAGCACCTCCAATAAAAAAAAAAAAAAGTCCTAGAATGTGACTTGTAGCTCCCCCCTTCCTCTAAGTCAGTCACACATGATGTACTTTGAAACCAGCCTTCACTCACCCTACAACTTGGTTTTATTTTAGCCCACTTGAGCCCTGGTTTCTGGTAGGGGGCACTGTCAATGGGGTGGGTTACAGGATGAAACCCTCATGACAGACAGAGCAGTTTTCTCCCCAGGATGAAAAGGGCCTTATGTTTAGGACTCTGTCCAAGCAGAGAAAATGCCTCTGGGAACCCAGGTCTGTGGAGCTGGCTCAATAGAGGGATGTGGATTTATAGGCAGACAGCACCGTATAGTGAGAGAAAACTGGTTGATGTCATTTTATAGGAGTTGTTATGTTAGATGTTGCAGTACCAATTTCCTAGTTTGTGACTTTTAATCCTGTGCACCTTCTCCCCAGGTGAGTTCTCACTCTCTCAGGTTAAAGCCTTCCTGAAGAGTTCAACTTTAGAGCAGCTTCCTTCTCTGATCCTATTTTCTTATCTGCCAAATGAGAATGATCGTTATTATCATCATCATAGTAATAATACCTGAGATGATTACAAGGATACAAGAAAAGATGGCGACAGGAGTGAAGATGTACATCTTGGTATTTATAAAATCAGGACATTCTTCTTTTCCTCACGGAATCATAAGGATTTACACCGGAGCAAGTTATGAAAGGCATGAATAATATTTTACAAACATTAAGTTAAAAAACAAAAAAACATAAATTCACTGGATTCTCACCTCCTCTCTGGTGCTTGGAGAACTTGCCCAGGTTTGGGAAAAGTTAGCTGGCCAAGGCAACGCTACTGCATACCGCTTTCCTCCCCACTCTCCTCATACCCACCTAGGACAGACAAGGCAGAAAGGGTGGGAAGGGGAACACAGCTCAGTATTTATTTTTGGATCCAGCTCACTAAAAATACCTCGGTTTTCCTGTTTGATGACTCTCCCTTTTGACCTGAATGAATTGCGGGACCCAGCGGGACGCCCCACCCTCTGTTCGTTGTCCTTTAAAGGAGAAGGGCGTGGAGACGGATTCCTGCCGCCGCTCAAGGGACAGATGTGAGGCCGCGGCCGCACTGACGTCAGGGCCGCGCTCTCTCGGCTGCAGCCTCCGGCCCAGCGGTGGCCGCCCAAAGGGAGGGGGGAGCCGCACGCTGGGATTGGTTGGCCAAGTGCGAGCGCTCGCACGGATTGGCTGGCAAGGTTTTAGAGGGAGTCCCACTCTCCAATTAAAGGGCCCCGCCGCGCCCCGCTGCGCGCAGAGCTCCCCCTAGGCCCGCGATCCTGGCCATTCAGCCACCGCTGTCTCCGCTGCGCTCCCTCGCGCCTCTGCCTGAGAAGCTTGCGCTGTTTTTCCAGCCCAGAAGAAAATGGCAAAGGTGGCTAAGGACCTAAACCCAGGAGTTCAGAAGGTGAGCTGTGATCTGTCTGTACTTACCCAGATTCTTTCTTTCCCCCGTTTCCCTCTCCCATGTGTTCGCGCAGACTTACCTAAAAGTAAGAGGAAAACTTTTTAAATTACAAGTCTTCACAAAAAAAAAAGTTGAGAGTACTTGTTTGAACCAATAGGCACACCCACCAAAATTTACTCTTAAAGGCCATTGTGTAAAGTATTTGCAAAGGATCTTAGTTCTTTGGCGATGCTAATTAGAATTTAAATAAGTAAAACTTTTTTTTTTTTTTAATGATAATCCTATGGTCTTTAGGGGAAAAACCTCCCTTCCCCTCTCTTTTCCCCCTCCCGTTATTGAGGTGAAGGTTGGGGGTTGGTGCGAGGTGTGGGAGTGGGGGGAACGTGTAATTTTTACTCACAAGAAATTTTCCCCTTTTGCTGTCATCCTAGTGTTTTGTGTTACACTTACACACACACACACACACACACACACACACACACACACACGTTTCTTCAGTGGCTGATGTTGGCAATGGCAGCAGTTCCAGGACAGGGGAACTAATTTCTGTCCCTAGGGTCTGCACGTTTTTCTTTCAAGAAGGGCTAGCTGGGGCCCAAAAGGGCAAGGGTGAATTACCGAGGGGCCTGCAGCTATGACTGCCAGCGCCAGCACCCACAGGTTACTTCCCTGAATACTGTTGGGAGAGGGTACAGGCCAGAGGCAGAGGACATGTGAGCTGGGAAAGAGCAAAGTGACAGCCTGGGCCAGTGGAGAAACTGAGGCCCGGGGCCACAGAGAGTTGGATCCATCAGGCAGCAGAGCATAAGGAAAGCCTTAAGCATTGAAACCCTGTCCCTGACACTTCTTCGCTGCACTGTATTGACCAAGTCACTTTTCTGAGCTCTTTTCCTTGGCGCCAAAGTGGGGATGATAGTCCCCTCACAGCAGTAATAACAGCAATGGTGCATTGTGGGTTAGTCTCCCAAAGCAGTATTTTAAAAAAAAAGATCTAATTGGCTTTATTGAAGGATACATGAATCAGGCAGCATCCTATCTATTAAATAGAGAGGGGCTCCAAAAAGTTCCAAATCAGTCATTTTAAAACTCTGATTTCAGAGGATTTGGTCTTGCAGGGCAAAGTCTTCCTTAGACATCTAACATTACCTGTAAGGTAGAACTGAGAGGGGGAAAAAAAGAAACCATTGTCAGAATCAAAATAAAATGCAAACCAGCCACTTAGGGGTGCAGCATTCATGCATCTTATTTATAGCTGCGCCATTGCACCACTGACCTTCCCCAGACTCCCACACAGAGTCCAGAGGACCCTTCTGAATGTGTACACCAAGTCAGACTTCCTCAGGACATCTCTGGAATGTACCATGCCCCCTTACATTTGCCAGACTATTTGCAGAATCAAGTCATCTCTCCTTCTACGGAATTTTCATAACACTTTAAACCATGGTAAGATACCTATTAATTATTAATTTCTACCTAGTAGCGAGTTAAGCATACACTGCTCTTATTTCTCTACACTCTTTTCAAACTCCTTGAGGACAAACCTTTCTTGCTTATCTCTGTTCCAAGACAACATGCCATCCACAGTGGGACTTACACCGCTGTAATATCAATCCAGCCAAGACCAGAACATTCATGGACAGTACATTTTGTGCATTGTTGTTTTTTAATTTGTTGTAGCACCAGGATATTTGTGTCTGAACTTACTCCCCAAATTCAGTTAAAGTAAAAAGTTCAGGGCTAAAGAAGGAGAGTCTCGCTATCCTCTGGAAAATCAGATGATTTGGGGTGGTTTTAGCACAAGCTGGCTGTTGGTTATTGTATGGGGTGAGGCAAGGTACATGGAAAACCCCCTCAATGAAAGCCTAAGCCACCACCTGGAGGAAGCCTTGTTTCGTTTTGTTTGCTTTTATAATTCGTTTTATTATTATTATTATTAAAGTATAGTTAACCTACAGTGTTATATTAGTTTCAGGTGTACGACATAGCGATTCTACATTTATATACCTTACGATGTGATTTCTGCGATAAGTCTAGTAGCCATCTGTCACCATACAAACCTATTACAATATTTTTGACTGTATTCCTATCTTGTTTTTATCTTTCTTTGCATAGGAGAGTGTGATGATCTGAGTTAGAGGTGGAACATGTTCTCCTTCTTGTTTCCTCTAGTGCCAACTTCCTTGGCATGCAAAGGGTTTATTTTTTCATTTAGATCCAATTACAGGCTTAGAGAAAGAATGCGGTGGGTAGAGATGAAAGGGCAGATATTTTTTACCTCTTGGGACTGTGACAATCAGGAGGAAGATCACCACTTTGTAGCTTAACCAATGTCTTCAACTCAAAAAGTTGAGGGAAGGGAAAGGAGTGGGGGAGAAGCTCTCCCTGCTGAGGGTTAAGGCAATGATTAAACACTTTGTCATATCAACAACATGCTGAAAAGCTTTTATTGCATATTTATGTTTTAAATCTGCAACAATGGGGGTTTTATAACATTTGGCTTCAGGATGCATAATCACACTTAGGCATTTCCAAAAGATTTCACGGGCTCTTAGAGCTGCAAGGGACCTATTTACAAAATGAGAAATGGTTTTAAATGGCATACAAGCTGTCTTCACTGCCCTGCCCCCGAGGGGAGAGGGGTGCAGGGAATTCCCAGCAGCTGGAAAGTCATGAAAAGGTCTTCAAGAGAGAAAATAAAATCCAAAAACTGGAGTAGTCTTAGAGGTCATCTAACCAATCCGAGACATACTAAGGGACTTACCATGGGTCACATACATAGTTAGTGGCAGAGCTTAGAAACAGTTCCCTACCTCCTCTCATCTGTGCTAAGTCAAATGGTCCCATTGGGTGGATGCTCTTGAGTTACCATTTGTTTTTCTTCTGCGAAAGAGATTTCCCAGCACAGAGAATTCCCTGAGATTAATGAAATAAATAGCCAACATACCTTGGGAAAAAAAGGCCTTGAAAGCCAAATGCCATTTCTCTTGGTGGAATCAATAATTATTATGGATTTGTTCTTCTGTTGTTTATTAAGTGTATTTTAGAATACTGGTTACTAGTATTCTTGTAATCAGATCTAGGTTCAAATCCCAGCACTACCCCGTACTAGCTATGTGCTCTTGGACAAACTAATTAACATCTGAGTCTGTGTCCTCAGCTGAAAATTGAGGAGACAGTAGCAGCATCTACCTCCCAACGTGGCTGTGATCATTAAATGAGATGATATATATAAAGGAGTTCAGCTCATGAGCTCTCAAATAGAGTTAGCCATTATTATTGTGGGTGGTAGTGGTATATTTTGATGGGTGTGTGAATGCTGAAAAGAGTCTTTGGTGAGTGAAAGACACATTTTTTTCTCAATGACCATCCCACCTGAAGAGCAACTAATTTTTATTCAACTGAACCAAAGTCTGTTGCTCAGCCTTGATAAGCTAGGACAGTGAGTAATAATCATGTCTTTATTCTAGCCTAACAGATAAAAAAAATCTGCTTCCACAGAACAGAGATTACCAGTCATTGAACATTTCACTCTGGAGTCATAGAATTTTAGCCTAGAAGGGAATGTGTAGCTCTTTTCACTTCTTAGATAAGGAAACTGAGGCCCAGAGGGATCAAGCTCCTCACCTAAGATTGCTAAGAGGGTGTGCTGAAGGCCTTTAGGCTCTGCAAGAATACAAGCCCTTTGGCCGCCAAGGAGCCCTTAGAAGGTATTTAGAAAGGACTAGAACAAAAAGATCTAAGAGCATGTTCACTGTTGACTGAGCATGTGCCAATGGACTGGATCCAAAGGGTTCTATTTTTCAACCCTCAGCACAATGTTGGAGGAGCATTAAATGATAGTTCTTCTAAGTGCAGTCATTGCCAGGTTCAGCTGGGTGTCTCCCTCTACTCTCTCCACATCACATCCCTCTTGGCTTTCCTGTCCTTCAGCTTTCTCCTCCCATCTGTACTCAGCCCTTCCTGCTTTCACCTCCAGTTCCTGCAGCGTGCAAAACTGCTGGCACGTTGCCTGGGCAAGCCGATCCAACGTAAACACGGCTCCTCAAGAATTGTCATTGGCTCCCTCAATCTTAAAAATATATTAAGCTGTCACTTAAAGACTTTAATAGCCAAGGCACTGGAGACATGCCCATAGGTGTATATAAGCAACTTGGCCCAAAAGAAAGCCTTATTTTAAAAAAAGAAAAGAAATTATCCAAGTCCTTCTTAAAGGATTTCCTAAAACAGATGCTGAAGCCATTACTTCATAATTGCAGATGCTTGTCATATTGTGCAGAGGTGTCTGAATATGTGGGGTTGGGGGCTAATGATTGACTTTCACCAGTGCATCCACCATGTGTGGTGGTGAGAGGCAAGGAAAGGCTTAATCACAGAGCATCTCTAGGCTTTAATTTAAGCCATCTCAGCTCCAAGACCTCCTTGCCCAGAGCTTGCAGCAGTTCTACAAGTAGGACAGACAAGTTTGGGAAAAGACATAAGGGAGGAAGGAAAGACATCTCAATTCACACAGGGAACTTTGACGTTTTCTCACATCTTATCTCCTTTAGCCTTAAGGACTACCATGAAGAAAGATTAGTGTTCTTTTTACATGAGTAAATTAAGTCTGAGGGTTTAAATGACTTGCCTAAGATCATATGATTGCAGGTTAGGAACACAAACCCAGTCTTCTCTAATTCCAAAACTTAAGCTCTTTCCACTACAAGAAAAAACAAGGCTTTCATTAGAAGTGGAAGTCTGGAGAAGAGGGACTATGGCTATTGCTATGAGCTTCACAGAGATCAAAGTCTCCCTACACAATGATAGTTCGATTCAGGAACTGCCCAGCATTTGCCAGATGTTAGCAGGCATCTGTACCTCTCTGATATCTTTCGGTCACTGCCAGGTTTATACTGCCACCCATGCTGTCACAGCCATTCCCCATGTATAGAACAAGGGCTTTCTAGATTTCTCCTGGTTCTTAGTTTTCTGGAAGATTTATAGAACTCTCTATGGAGGAAACTGATAGACAATCTAAATCATACCATATTATCCTGAAATTACTGAAGAAGCAGTAACACTTGACAAAAAGAAAAAATCTTGGAGATCCCAGACCAGAGCTTCCAAGAAATTCTAGCCTGAGGATAAACTTGTATCTCTCCATGCCTGGTCAGGCTGACTCCTGGTCTACCCAACAGCATGTGAATCAGGACAGAGCAAAACAGCCCAAGCCCCCACCAGGACGTGCTTTAAAAGGAAATAAGATCATTGAGGGAGCAGAAACCAAAGACTGCACTTGACAAGTCACTCCTTAAGGATAAAGGAGCACTGAGATCCAGCCCATGGTGGCTGTTTCAAATCCACATAATTTGTTTATGGATTCCCCCGCCCCCACCCCCGCTTCCTCCTGTTTTAAAACATTGGCTCCTTTGTAAAATGAAATTTTGGAGAAAATAAATCATTATATAAAAGAGCTGAGCAGAATCTCGTGATCTGCTTTCATGCTACAGGTGGGACATGGGGGAGAAATGGCAGATCCAAAATTTACACATGAAATAACTGAAAGGTACATTGACTCACGGCATCCTTCATGAGTGAAGGAAAAAAGAGTATCTTCCATATTTGTCATTTTCATGCTCAGAATACTCTGATTTCTTGTCTACTTTGTACTCTAAAACTTTGGAAGGACAAGCGAATATTTCAGCTCTGAACTTAGCTTTGGCCACAAGGTTTAGAGGCCATTTTGAGGAGTAGTTAATCACATGACCTTTGCAAGCATGGGCATCTAGATGTGACTCGTAGTTCTGCTGTTTGCTCTGTCTGCAACCTTTGCCAAGTCATTTATCTGGATCTCTGATTCCTCATTTGAGAAAGAAGAATTAATAATAGTTCTACATTTAAATAATAATTGATAAGATGAAGCACATAAAGTGCTTGGATACATAGTAAGTGCCCAAAAAATATTTCTTCCTGCTATTATTGATATGCCCTTTCATCAGCACAGTGCAGAAATCTCATAGGTAATTGAGTGCTGAAACGTGGAAGACCAAGTTTAGTTTACCTACATCACATGTGGTTCTAAGATATCAGATTGCAGGACCTTCTCTTCGTAGCTAAACTTAGACCTAGTCATAAATATACTCAGGCCACATCATATGCAAAATCATGACAATGACAACAATTTGTCCTGGATGTCTGGTTGCCACACTTCTAAAAAGCAGCCCTCCCCTTGCATGGGGAGGCAACCAGTCATTAGCCTCAGCTGTGTGATCTTACACAGGCACTAACCGTCACCAAGCCTTGGATATCTTACTTATAAGACAGGATAATAGCCACTTATTTCTTCATTTAGCAAATATTTATTTAGCACTTATTATTATTCTGGCTGCTGAATACAAGAAGGTGAATAAGAATATTTTGATTCTTGCCATGTAAACTTGAGTCTGGTGGAATTCATTTCTCATAAAGATGGGAGAAAGGCAGAATAATGTCATTGTTCTATGATTCTTCATGTTCCTTGACCTCCCTCACCACACACAACACACACACACCCTTCTTTCTCCTCCTTTGCCACCTACCCTCAGATTTACCAGCACTGCACACCTCTGAGCCACATCCTGACCCCAGTCATCTCTATAGTTTAAGGATGGAATGAGTATAATTCTTTTCCAGTTTTTGCATTTTAAACAGAACATTGAGTGAAGAGAAGTCTGAGGCAACAGGTACTGGCCACTGGCAGCTCTCAGGTACCACAGATAACCAGTGGCCCCTTCTGCCTTCTCGCAGACCTGTAGTGGTGGACAAGTTGTCTGTGTTTGCTCTATGTCTTCAGAGGCTCTGTTCTTTGTGGTGTTGGTGTCAGAGACACCAAAGGGCAGGAGCATGGGGAAAGGGCTCTTGGATGACTAATGCCCCGTAAGAAACCTGCCTTAAGAAGACAGCATCTATTGGGGCTGTCTGACTAAGTGGCATTTCCAGGTACTGATTCATGAGGCTGACCACTGAGGTGATTGACTTAATTCATCTGTTGGCTAGAAGAGGTGGAAGGAACATGGAGTTCAGCCCTGCCCTCATCCTGGAAGAGATCTCCTTACCTGCCAAGGCAAGCCTGTGCTCCCCACTCCAGCTCTGGTTCTGTGGGTGTCCTTGTTAAAGGGATCTGGCCCTAATAGGGGGAGGAGTCAGCATTTGGGGCTTCTTGCTTTAGAGGAAGTCTGGGAGGGAGTTTTGTTTTGTTTTGTTTTGTTTTGTTTTGTTTTGTTTTAATCTTGCTAGTAGATAGAGGAGAGGTTTTTAACCAGGGATCTGTGGATAGATTCGAAGGTATCAAGAAATGTAAATGCATGTTTATATCCTCAACCTCTAACTAAAATTCAGTATTTCCTTCACTTACGAATGAAGACAAAGACCTGACAGTTTAGCAGCCACTGTGCCTTTGTTAAAAAAATCAAATATAGCTATTTTACATGATATTCACATTGGAAAAAGAATTTAGTTGCAGGCCTTGTGCTGTTGATACCAATGGAAATCTGATGTTTTCATAACCTATTCCAGCTATGGTAGATGCCCAATGTACCACTTATACTCATTCCTGTTCTGAAATAACAGTAATTAGATCCACTGCTAGATCTTATTAATTAACTTAATAAAGGGTGATATGTTACCAAATCACAGAGTTGTTTTTATATATTGATACCATTTCAATATATCAGTTTCCTTTATAATTCTATGTATTATATGCATTTAAAACATTGTTCTGAAAAGGGATACTTTCATGTCAGATAGCCAAATATATTAAGACTTCCATTGAAATTAAGGTTTAACAGTGTCCTACACACACACACACACACACACACACACACACAAATACATACATGTAAATATAAACATACACATGTACAACTATAGTGAATTGAGGTCTGAGGTTCTTGGACTAGATTGAGTTCGAATTTCAGCTCTGCCACATGTTTCCGATTACCTTGGATAAGTCACATTAGCTCTGAGCCTCAATTTCTTTATCAATAAAATGGGACTAAAGGTTGTGGTCCTCACAACAATAATCTGTTTAAAGTTCTTAATGCAGTTTACCTCTCCCTTGATTTACACAGATTATCCATTCCACATGTCTTTTTTTTTCGTGGAAGAAAACCACATAAAAAAAAGTCTACCAGTATAAAAAAAAAATACTAATGAAATAGGCCAATATAAGTCATAAAAATATTTATTTCACATCTTCACAAAAAAAATGTTAATGAAAATTCAGAAAAACCAAAAGAAATTTCATTCACTGTCGGTGTCTGTGCTGTAATCTAAAGCAACCAACTTCTTTTTCAGTCACTATCTTCATTGCTCAAAATATTTGGAAGTACTACTTTAGTTTCATTATTTATGTTTATGCTTTTGGATGATCTTTTTCCAATCCCGTCTTTCGCTAAGTTTTCATAATTTCTTTGATATTCACTGCCACATTTTGAAAAACCTTTTTGAAATTTTAAGGCTCGTTGGATATTTAGATCAATATCTGGAACTGCAGTTTCCAGTTTTGTGGCCAATTGAAGAGCTTTGTAAATATTTTCTGCAGCGAATGAAATTGGTTCAAGGTCAGTACCGTATTCGTTGGCAGGATGAACTTCAGATATTAAGTGAATTAATTCATTATCAATTAATTCCTTATCAACTAGTAATTCATTAATGTCATGTGCATTCAAATTGTCAGAGCTGCCTTCTTGAAGTTCGTTTAATAAACTAATAATGTCAGTTAATCCTTCTTCAGTTGGTGGAAACTTATTCCCTGGTAGAGCAACTTCTGGCCATATTGCTTTCCAGGAAGCATTTAAAGTCGATGGCTCACTCAAAGCTAAAGCAATATTCTTGATACTACTTAAAATTATGTATTTATTCCAGGCTTCTGTAACTGTAAGTGATTCAAGTTTATTAAAAATATTAAAACTCCATTTAATGTACTAATTAATCTTAAAGGTGGAAACAATGCCTTGATCTAAAGATTGTATCGGAAGTTTTATTTGGTGGAAAACATACAACTTTTATATTTGGATGTCCTAAATTGTATGGATGACCAGGTGTATATTGAAAAGTAAAAGTATTTTAAAAGAAGACATTTTACTTTCATATAATTTTTAGCTTCTACAGCAAAACATTTGTAAAACTAATCCCAAAAAATGTCAGTAGTCACCCAGGCTCTTTTATTTGTCATCCAATGAATGAGAAGATCATTAATTATGTGTTAGTAAGTATTAGTTCTTTGTACGTTGCTTAGTTAAGCTATTGTTTTTTTAGAAAGAGTAATTACCAATAATGGAAATGGAAAAAAAAACTGCATAAAATGAGACCACGTAAATTTAAATCACATATAAAAAGTCTGCGTGAATGGGGGGGAATATTTACCACATGTGAAAAAACTCACGTGAAAAAAAATACTGCGTAAATCAAAGGACAAGTGTACTTGACAAATAATGAATATGCGTTAAATGAGGTATCTTTACTATTAAAAGAGCTAATGACAATGAAATTAATGAGAATAAAAACATTATTTTGATGAAACTATTTTCTACCTCTGATTTGGCCGACTTTAAATTTTTATTTTGTGCAAACATATGCAATTATTACATACCAGGGACTGAACTGGGAAGTGGAGAAGTAATAGGAAAGAATTCCCAGAGGCTGATGGATTCAGAAAAGGAACACCCAGTTCATCCATCAAAGATCACGTCAGTGTCTCATGACCTTGATCAGAGGTATGAACGGGGGCCTGAGGGAGATCAAAAGAGGAAGTACTTAACCTTACCTGTCAGGTCAGGGAACGCTTACTGAAGAGGTGACATTTGATCTGAGTGTTGAAAGATAAGGATAAATGAGCTATTAGGATTGGGTCACAGTCCAGTTTTATGCCTTCCAAGTCTGACACCAATATATTCCATCTTATTTAACTTCTAATTTGAGGAATATGATCCATGTTAAACTGTGGAGAAATACATTCCTCTGTATCCACCATCCATGATGTACATCTGTTATTTTCTGATCTAAGAACTGGTTCCTCTTGGCTCTCAACCAGAACCCTTTGGTACGGTAGGATAGGAGGGCCTGCCAAGCTGGCATGCAGAAAACTTCTTGTGGTGGTGGCTTGAGACTCCCCTAAGCCTAGCAATAGAGTGCCAGCAAACCCACTGAGTTTAAATGTTTGCAGGAAGATAAAGATTCATGTTGTGACAGAAGAAAATAAAGGATAACTGAGGATATGCAAAATATATGGAAAGCAAGGAACACACATAACACCTGTGAGATTCAGCACACTGCACATGTGAGCAGAACATAAAAACATTTCAAAGTGAACTCACTTTTAAACTCTGAAGTCATTTAAATGATCAGTAGAGGAAGACAAATCCAAGATAGGATTCCTCAATGAACTGTGAGGGAAAAAATTGGCCTTCGAAATAGGGGAACTTGATTAACAAGATCTAGAATCTTGTGGCCAAACAATTCAGATTTCTGACTTGGTCTCTAAATATGGCTTCCTCCTTGCCATGTTTTAGGTCAGATGATGCATCAAAATGAAAAGCATATGGTTTGAATATTAAAATGCCACTGGGATGATTATTCTTGATTTTTGTTGGTTACATATGGTATGTTAAACAGAAAAAAAAAGATCCCAGGTGATTGCCTGCCAATTAACTGAAAAAAAATGAAATTATGATCATCCCTGTGTTTGCAAGGACCTGAAGAAGAGGCAGGGTTTGATGGAAAAGCTGTGTTTCCTCAAGTCTGTTGTCCTACATAGCCAATAAGCCCAAACAGCCCATGTGGAGAGCATCCTCTGTAAGAAGATTCACACTAATTAGGATGGCTGTTGTCACCCTTTCTGTACCTTTGCTGGGACAATCACAAGGAAAATCATCATATACCTATTCAACTAATACTTGTAATGTATATTTCAGCAATTAGAATTCATTTTTAGGGGGTGAAATAGGTCTTAGAGATTCTCTAGGTCAACTTCTTTATTTAACAGACAAGGAAATAGATCTAGCAGGTTAGGTGACTTGCTCAAGGTCACAGAGCTTATTAGGAAAAAAGCATTACACTTTCTATGTGGTGGGTCCTCTTTCTCTTGCTACAATATTCTGCTTCCCCCACACTGATCTGTTACTCATTCCCTGTCCATACATCTTATTCTTCACATGCATGCTGAGCAGCCTTCTCCATGGGCCAAAATCCTATCCATTTCTCACTTCCTTCCTCTATGAAGCTATCAGTGCAGACCAAGTTCTTTCTCCTCTGAACTCCTAGCATGGATTTACTCTCTTACTGAACAAACATTTCATTTTCTGAATGGCCCTGGAATATGTGCAATTGCTGTCTTGCTCATTTAACTCCTGTACCATAATATCATCTTGGTGCCTAAGTTCTCCATTTTATAAGCTCCTTGAGGGCAGGGACCATACCTTAGCTCCTTTGTGCCACCCTCCACCCTGCCCCCAGGAAGCCTGGCATACCTTGAGGGCTCAACAATGTTAATAGATAGAAAAGGAAATTGAATGAAATAAGGTTATAGGAGAGAGAAGGAAAGGTATCAAAGAAGTAAGAGCAACTATTTCTCCTTCCTGGCAGAGACAAGGAATCCTGCAGGGATAGAAAGGGTTACAAGAACATGAGGATGGAGGATATAAGACAGACACAAAATAGAGTAGGTAAGACCATTAACTCCTCCAGTGCCTACACGTGTTGTTTAATCTAACACTTTCTGATTTGTGGACCGAAATCAGAACTAGCCAGGTAGGAGTGGGGCCAAAGGAGTGGGAGGGATCCTCCTTGGTAGTATTTAAGAAGGATCTTAAAAATGAGAAGGAAATGAAAGTGAGAGGGTTGGGGAAGGCATTATTCCAAAGCGGACCCTGACTATTTAATGTCTGCTTCTAAATTTATTATCCTCCTTCAAACTTGTCTCCAAAAGGTTTGACTTTAGGATGGTAGATGAGCCAAGCCTTGACTTGTTTCCTTCCTTCCAACAACTAACACGAAGCTTCATCTGAACCTTGAAGCCCTGTTTCTGGCTGGAAGTCTTTTGAGAACAAACTCCAATAGTTTCCGTGATCTGGGGAGGCAGTTGGCTTAGCTCTCTAGACAACAGCAGCCACATCTCAGGAGAGTTGGCCCTCCTGAAAGTCAAGAGCCAGCAAGACGGCTGAAAATCGGCTGAAATTTAGTCCAAACCACTCATAGCTCAGACTGATATCTACTTTAAGTTTCTAGTCCTTGATGAATATTTATACCAAAATAGGGCCAATGGAAAAGTTCCATCTGTGTGGATTTTAAGAGTTTTGCCTTTCCTCAGCCACGTTGACCAAACTCAGGAAAGCAGTGGAATCATTGCCAAGTACATGCTCTTTGAAGTGCAAGAAATTCTGAGAAGGCCCTGGACCCCATCATATTTCTTCTTATTCTGAAGACTTAGAGTTGGCACACTTTTTAAAAAAAAAAAAAACGCTTAATATCAACACCTCTCAGTGCTCTGTAATTTTAGCCAAGCCCTTGACACTGAGCTGACCGCAAATACGCTTTTGAAATAGTGAATGATAAGTCTATGCAAAGTTTTGCTGGAGGAAATTGCTTTGTTGGTTGATACTCCCCCCGCCACCCCACCCCCCCCGCCTTTTAAAAATCATAAATGGGGCAATTAATCATTTTAATTCTGCTCTTTACTTTGCTAGTACAGAAATGCCCCCACATTTTCTCCTCAGTTTTATTAGTCATTCTATACTCCTCAGAACCAAAACTCCAGAAACTTCAGCCATGTTCTGCCCTTGATATGAGGGGTAAAAATAGAGGCTTTGCTCTTTCACTAGACATAGTAGCTGCACTTAACAAGCATGGGCCACGTTCTGGCATCATTCTTCATAGTTTTTTCCTAATGTTTACACCAATCCCATTTTACAGATGAGTAAATCAAGATTCAGAGGGATTAAGTAAATTGCCATGATGATGACATAACTAGTGTGATGGATATGAATTAAATGTAAGAAATTCAATCCAAAGCTGCACACTAGTCTGTCTATACCATTTTCCATCTATTACCCAACAGGATTCCAAAAGGATGGGCTATGGACACATTGGTCAAAAGATGAATTTACTTGGTACATTGACATGCATTAATGACATTGAACCACATTAGAATCTTTTTCCCTTTTCAGTTCTTCTGTCCCTCTGATTATGTCAAGGAGCAAGTCTCGACTGGTCCTAAAATGTCTTTAACACCTAAACAGTGACCCAACTTCACTTTAAACTGATGGAGAGTGGTCCTCAACCTCAGAGCTTTTAGAAGGCAGTCATATTAGCTAGAATTTAATAATGTTGTTGCACATTTACTATATTTTTTATGGTTACCTTATATTTTTATACATTTTAGGGCTAAAGGTTTTTTTTTTTTCAGGAATTAGGTTTTTTAATTGTTTTTTTTAAGGGGAATTTTTAGTTAATAATTACACAGATGGCATATTAAGGATAAAATTAATGAAAAAGGAGCATAGAGTCCCATAAATATCTAATATTTGATAATCGTGATCTCTACAGAACATCACAGTTTTCAAAGCATCTCATATGCATCATCATATTTGATTCTCACAACAACCGCTTGAAGCTGGTAGAGATTACAACACATTTTAAAGATGAAAAATTCAAGATTCAGAGAGCAGAAACTGCTGACTGGGGTCATACAGATAGTGAAAAAAGGGACCAGAGCTCAACTTCAGCTCCTCAAGCTCCAACATGGACAGTGTTTCCCCAACACTGCCAGCAAATCATGTCAAGGGCAGGAGTAGATAAAGGGATGTTCCAAAGCAATGAGCCATGACCAGAAATGCTATGAAAGTCTGCAGAACCTTATGACTCTCACGAATTGAGCTGAGTTTTCACAATTTCCTAGTGCTTGTATATATTCTGTTTCATGGACAGCCTGCAGTTGCTACATTCTGAGTCTCTCTACGGAAGTCTGGTTTTCTCTAATGAGTCAACTTCCAGAAGGTTTAGAAACTGGCTCTCCTATCAGGGAAACATCAACTTCTGGGGTACACCATGAAAGGGATG
>NW_011888952.1:3988015-3989009 GCF_000151845.1 Pteropus vampyrus | reverse complement strand
TTCCAAAGCAATGAGCCATGACCAGAAATGCTATGAAAGTCTGCAGAACCTTATGACTCTCACGAATTGAGCTGAGTTTTCACAATTTCCTAGTGCTTGTATATATTCTGTTTCATGGACAGCCTGCAGTTGCTACATTCTGAGTCTCTCTACAGAAGTCTGGTTTTCTCTAATGAGTCAACTTCCAGAAGGTTTAGAAACTGGCTCTCCTATCAGGGAAACATCAACTTCTGGGGTACACCATGAAAGGGATGGCACAAACTAGAAACGGGCCCCTCATTGAGGAAAAGTCAGGTTCTGTTCAATAAGAAGAGCTTTTTTTCCAAGCCTCCTTGCTTTGGGCTGTTGACTGGAATTCAGACCACAGGTCTAGGTGACTATGTGGACAAGGATACCATAAACCAGTGGGTTTGGGTGGCAAAGAATATGAGTTGGTAGTTCTATAGGTCTGTATGTGAAGAGATTCCAGGAGCTGAAAAAACTCCAAGGGGACAAAGCTGAGGTTTAGAGGAAATGGTTGAAGCCATTTGAGTACATTCATACATAAGAGAAGAACATGTTGAGAATGAAGAGCAGACAAGCTAGTGCTAGAACTTTGGAAGGGAGAGGTGAGCCATTGCTCGGGCAGAGCAGGGCTGGCTAGAGGGGTTCGATGACCAGGAGAAGCTAGAATCTTGGATGTCAGAGGAAACCAAGGTAGTTCTTTTCTCTTCCAATCCCTGCAAGCATCAGCCTCAGATATAGACTATCTGGTATATGTTACCTTTTAATGGGCCAAGAAGCATTGGTCAAGGCAAAAAAAAAAAAAAAAAAAAATGGAAAGTGTTATAAAAGAAGCTATTCATAGAAATGATTATTGAGGAGCTACTATGTGCAAGGCATTATTTCAGGTACTGGTAATAGAGCAGTGAACTAGACTTGCAGGACCGTGCCCCCATAGAATTTATAGTGCAGCAGAAAAGAATGACATTAAAGAGTCATGTCTATGATTAAA
>NW_011888952.1:3962967-3987190 GCF_000151845.1 Pteropus vampyrus | reverse complement strand
AAGTCTCTTCCATTTCCAAAATTATTCCAATAAAAGTGTGTCATCCTTGGAAAGATCAGTAATGCTGCAAGATAAGAATTCAGACACACACACAAAGAGACACACCACATACAAACAGACCAAATTTTAGGAAGATGGTCTTAAGACATCGGACCGCTAAAATCAGAAGAGTCTTATAAAACGGGGGGAGGTGCAAAAAGGAAGTTTGTCAGCCTCAAGCTTACAGTTTTCTATTTGAGTCTATTAAAAGCTGAAACCTAAGAACCATGAAGCCAATTAGATTTTAATTTCCAAGTGTAACTTGAAGATATTAGGCCTGGAGACACCAACAGCTTGTTCTCATTTAGGAAGTAGGGAGGGGGGAGTAGTGAGTCTTTATAAGGACTTTAAATTTTCGTTTATCTTGAAGTCCCCTAAGCTACTTGGTAAATCTCTAACTAAGATTCCCCAGGGAGAGTTGGATAATTTCTGGCTCATAGTGAGGCTGGTGGCTTTACTTATATCTTCCAAAAAGCTGGCAGGGCCTTTCTAAGAAAGAAAATTAAGACCACTTCAAGACAAAAAGATTGCATTGGAGCCTCTGGAAACACTTAGTTTGGCAAGAAATGCCAGGACAGCTCTTGCCCTTTGGGAATTCCTTTCATAGTCAAGGAAAACAAAGCCCACCCCCTGGGATCTGAGTGGTCTCAAAATGCCCCTCCCCTGCCCCAAAAAAAGTCTGGAGTTAGGGGAGCAGGAGGACCCTCTTTCCAAGAATGATTTCAGTTAAGCAGCTGAGCCCCTCAGATAATGGGCTGACTTTTCTAGAAACTTGGACAGTTTTCAAAAACAGAAAAGAATTGTTTTGCCCCCTAAGCTGGTTTTGTCAGCCAGTTTGTGCAATTCACTGGGCATGACATTCTGCCAGTGTCTGCAGTTCAAAGGGAGCTGCTGTCAAAGACAGTTCAGTCTTAAAAATTCTATTGCTACAGTCCAACAGGGTTCCTTATACATAAGATTTGTGGACCTGTTTTGGATACAGCCATGTGTAAACATCAGCTATCAGCAAGAAGCAGGCGGAGAAGAGGCTGGCTTCCTTTCTGCTTCCATCCTCTGCCAAAAGAATGTCAAACAGAGGAGTCAGAGTCTTGGACAGGGACTGACAACTTCCTAGATCTTCCTTCGACCCTCAAACAGATCTGATCATCCGGTCATCAATCATTCAAGTTAGGATTTGGAATTTTTGCCGTGTTCTTTACTCTGTTTTAAGTGACCAGACCCATCACCTTTCAAAGGTAGAAGAGATATTCTGCAAATATTTTGAGACTGCCCACTTTCATCTGGGAGAGGGAGGCCAGCCATGCAAATTGTTTCCTAGCAGTGCTATAGCTCTTCCATCCAAACGTGTTGAATCATGTCAGACCTTTCCAAGAGCTGCAAACCCTTGAAAAATGTACAGATTTGAGTCTTATCGTCTCTGCCTTTTTTTTTTTTAATTTAAGTGCTAAAAATGCAAAAGAGTAAAATTATCAAAAAGGCAGACAGAAAGAAGGAAAAGAAAAAGGGGCAGATAATCCCGTATCTTGGCTGGCGGAGCACTCAGGGTCTGCTCCATCATGCCAAGTGATAATGTGGTAGGAGGCAGACATTACTAACAGACTCAGTTAACTGACCAGGCCAGATAGCAGAGAAAACTGTGGTTGCAGTAATTCGTTTTTAATCAGAAGGAGATTCCAGGAAGCAGACGGTTAAGGATGGGGTTTTCTAGGGTGGAGTGGGTTTTAAAACCAGTCACCTTGAAGGCGGGCTTTATGCCCTTATTCTTCTCATAGCCCAGGGTCTGGGCATTCCTGCTTTCCTAGAATCTGCTGGAATCGAAGTTTGGCTTACCAGAGGGGGAGTGGAGGGGAGGAGAAGGCAAAAGCAAGGTCTTAAACAGAGAAAGCTTTCACTTTGTATTTCCTTTTCCACATGTGGATTTGTTTTTCTACTTGGTCTTCATAGCCAGATTAACCCTTTTTGTTTACACATGATGTGAACCTTGGGGATATCTCATAATTTCCTCCTCTGGAGGGGAAGACAGAACCAAACAAGTGATTACAACTATAGAAATATTCCATAAAGGGTCGTACATGGTGGTTAGGAGCTTATGGTGGAACGAGAGGAGATACCTCGTCTGAGAAAATCAAGGACCTCCCTGAGGAAGTGATAGGAGGAATTGGATGGTGGTTTCCAGAACCTCCCCTTGGGGCATGTTCATCAAGGAGCCTGAACAGATGATTAGGACCCACTCTGGGAACCCCTGGAGCAGCAGGTCCCTTTCACCACCCCCAAAGGGTCGGAAAACACCACGTATCCTGCTAACCTTTCACACACTCTAGAGCAGCATGTCAGACTTCTGTGAATTCAGTGCTCCTTCCTGGCCACCCTGACTTGCACTTAAATTTTATGTGTTAAACATGACATGTTGAGAGAGGGAGGTCAGTAAGGAGAACGTGGTATATTTTGCCCCAAACCTAATTCTCCTAGACTTGAACCTGGACAAACTATCTTCACAGACAAAAACAAAACATCATTTCTTATAGAGAGTAAAAAGTACCCTTTTGTTGGACATTTGTTTAAAACTTTATGTGAGACATCAAACA
Organism: Pteropus vampyrus; assembly: GCF_000151845.1. Lineage (NCBI taxonomy): Eukaryota > Metazoa > Chordata > Mammalia > Chiroptera > Pteropodidae > Pteropus > Pteropus vampyrus. The sequence continues at coordinate 3,984,566 of NW_011888952.1, read as the reverse complement.
CTCCTAACATCATCAGCTAAATCCATCAGACTAACTCTTTCTACCCCAGCCAGTCTGTGCAATAAATTTAACACACACGAACCATTTAATAGGAAAATAATTGAATCTGTACCATGAAATACTGACGACTCAAGCACTTCTTCAATTAGCTCATCACCCACCAAATGTTTTTCTATTCTGTTGCTTTAAATAGGATTGGTCTTTTAAAAAAAGGAAGAAAAATAAAAAGTTTTCCATCCATTGAAGTCTAAGTACTAGATCAGTTGGGCTAATCTCAATTTTAGTCTGTTCATTTTTATCCTCATTACCTAATTCAGGAAAAGGGTATCTAAGTTGAAGAGATTTCTTCACATTTGTGCTTATCCAGACAGAAGAGTAGAAATGGCCAGCGGGCAGCCTTGGGGGAGAAGGATAGATTTGGACACACAGCCACACACACACTCACACACACACAGTTCCCTGAAGAACATTTCTGTCCCCAGATATCACCTCTAATGTAGATGAGGACTTTGTTGCTGACTGTGTGAGAGTCGCTGTGGTTTTAGGAGGTTCATTCAAAGGTGCTAGTTATTTAGGAGGTTCATTCAAAGGGTGCTAGTTATTTCCATGGCTGGTTTGCATATCATCAGAGTTCAGGAGGGATGGTGCCGAATGGAAATTCAAACAGAGGGAAAGACCGCCAGCAGCCAGTTCTGCACACTCTTCTGCCTGTTGCTACCATGTTCTAAGCCAGTCATCTTAAGGCTGGATGGGATAAAAAATAGATCTCTCCATGATCTGGGCTACAAGTCTCATTTTTTTCATCTCATATTTAGGGAAACAGTTCTTTTAGCAATGACCTGCAGCCCTAGCTTGAGGCCTCCCAGGTAGAGGACAAATACAGCAACTGTTCTGCTTAAGACTGAAGGGGGAAAGGTGGGGAGCATTTATTTTTACATTAAAACAGAAAAAAATATATATTATGGAATAGCATGCCAAAAGTTATCCTAATGTAAAAGCAAACAGACTGGAAAAGACTTGTTAGCCTTCCCCTAGCATCCCTGGGTTTCCGGGCTCCAGCCTTCCCTCTGATGGGTGACAGGACATGTCACAGGGAGGGTTTATGGTCAGGAATGGGCAGCAAATAGAGTTTCGAAGTTATGGGCAGACAGTTATTGTACTGGTGAGTAATTGGTTTCATTACTCTATTAAAGTTTTGTAACCCTTTTTTGGCAACTCGTGTTTCTAGTCGTTGGGGAGTGTCAAAAAGTGGAAGAAGTCCAGACCACTGTGAAGATCCTGGGGTTCTTGAGTGGGAAAGTGAAGTACAAAACCCCCTTATACCTCTCAGCCAGGCCACTCCCCAAACGGATCATACTTCTTAAGGAAACAAAGAAAAACCAGCTCTCCCTGATGTAGCTTGTCACCATTTGGGCCTTAGGTGTTGCCAGTTTGGGCTTCTCCATCTGGTAGGATCTCTCAGTTCCCCCTGTAGCCCCGGAGGGTGCGGAGGACCACCCCTGACCTCAGGCCTAGCAGAGGGTCTCAGTATTCAAGAGAGCCCCCATGGGGAGTCAGCCAGCCAATGAAATTTAGAGGAAAAGGAAGGGTGTAGTTTCCCCTCTGTCTGGCTGTTAAGAGAATTACCATATTGACAGGAAAGCCTGTGAGGCAGGCTTGTGCCAGGATAGATGGGACCAAAATGAAATGACAATAACAAAAGTCAGATGTGCCATAAAAACGCACTACATAGGAATGGTGGTCCACAAATTGAGTATGGTAGGGGGAGATGTTAAGCCAATAATGTTAAAGATGTTAAAATCCAAGTTGGAGCAGCTGAGGGTACAACGATGCAGCCCGGTTGTTCCCAAACTTATCTGCACATCGGAATCCCCTGGGGAACTTCCAAAAATGACTGTAGCCTATTACCTGTCCCCAGAGATTGTGGCTAAATTGGTCTGGGATGCAGCCTGGGCTATGGAAGAGTTATAAGATCTTTAGATGACTAATGTGCAAACAAGTCCGAGAGCCACTGATGTAGCTCCTCATTACTCAAAAGTGTGGTCCCCGGACCAGCAGCATCGGCTTATCCCAGATTTACTAGACCAGAATCTGCATGTCAGCTAGGTCCCAGTTTCCTGGCACTGATTACATTTGTAATTCTACATTTCTGTGAGCTATTTGAGAAGTTAAGTGGAAGGGCACAAAACACCTGGAAAAGGCTTCTTGGCTTCACTTGCAGTTCATTGGTTAAATTAAAATGGAGATTCAGAATTTAGAGAGACCTGAGTTCAAATCCAAGCTCTAGTACTTTAATTTGACCTTGTTGAATCCCCTTAACGAAGGAGCCCAACTCCTCCTGGTTTGCATGGAGCTTTCCTGGTTGTGGCACTGTAAGTGTCTCATCCAGGCCCTGAATCAGTCTCAGGCAAGTAAAGATAAGCAGTTACCCTTCAGTTAACTTATGTGCAACCTGGAGATACCAGCAAAGTTATTAGTGGTTCTCAGACAGCTGTGCATCCAAATTACTTGGAGGACTTGAACAAGGCTGGGCCTCACCAGCTTCATGCCTGATTAGCAGCTCTGCGGTTAGTACTGAGGATTGGCAAGGCATGTCCCCAGGCACTATTTGGAGACCAAACCTTGACAATCACTGCAAGATAACCTATCTCATATAGGTGTTGTAAGATTTGCAGGAGCTCGGGCTTAGCACCATGACTGGAAAACTGCAAAACCTAGCACTTGTTAACAGCTGCTATTAATTCTTTTTATTGTGGAAAAGATGGAACTTAAACTAAAGGGTAGGTGGGTTGAAGCTTCTTTGAAGATTAGATGACCATGAGATGAGTGTGTATTTAGGAGAACTACAGGAGGCTCAGGCGATTGAAAAGAGAATCTGGATAGAAACAGTAGATGATATGGAAGTAGAAATGGATAAATTCGAACAGGTGAGGTGGGCCACATCATGGGAGCCCATGACATCTAACACCCAACAACTCTTATTCTTTTAAAAGTAGTTCAGCATAATTTCAAAACAAGGTGGGTGCTAGTACTCTCAATATAAATCAGCTATTAAGAGTTAGTGTGGTACCAAGTGGGTGCTAGAGTAATCGGGGAGATCACTTCATACATTATGTAAATGTCTAGCCATTATAATAAAATAATAAAGTCTTGTTTAAAACTTTTTTTAAAAAAGGAGTTAGGAATAAACCCAGAAATGACCAACAAGTTGGTTATTTTGTTTTGTGTTTTTGGTTTTTATTTTTATGTGAAAACAATTCTAGAAAACAGATCCAACCATCTTCACAACTTGGGTCACAGTGCAAACTCCAGCCCCCTGGTACCAGCCCCCTGGTACCAAGCATGAATTACCTGCAGTCATTCCGGGCTTCCAGAGCGGGGCAGGTAAACTGAGCAAAGCTAGTGCTTTGGCGCTTTTCTCCCACAGCACCGCCTATGGTCCTGATTCACTTTCTCCTCTGGCTACCACCTCTCCAACTGCCCTTGCGGCCTGTTTCATTGCCTTGAATGTGTACACTTAGTGCAGAACAGGGTTGGATGATAGAAATCCTGGGACCAAGGTCACCATGACCTTGTCCTACTGACCCCAACCCTAACACTTCTAGGACTCCCCACCCCTGCAGACAACACTATCCATTCCCTTTGGACCCAACTGGCCTAATGCCCAGAATCAAGACCAGACTCGTAGGAGGTTGTCTGGGGTCTGGAGACTCCTGGTGTGGTAAGAAGTCACAGGATCTGTATTCCAAAGAATGAGTGTGAATCATGTCCTGAGCAGCAAGTCTCATCAGTCCTATGAGCTTGCTTTTCTCATGAGCCAAATACAATATATTTACAGCTTGGAGCTGATATGAATATACTTTGTAAACTGTAAAGTGCTTGGTGGAAAGTGCCATAGGAGAGCGGATGAGAGCATAGAGCTGAAGTAAGACCTGCCTGACTTCACTTCCTGGCTCCACCACTTACGAGCTATTGGATCTTAACCTCTTTGAGCCTGTTTCCTTATCTGAAAATGAAGTTACTAAAAATACCTCTCTCATAAGTTCGTGAAGAAGCTTAAGTTAAATAGTATGAAAATGCTTGGTATTTGCCCAATATGTAAGGCATACTCAATAAACGTGAGCTACAGTCATAAACATTAGGAAAGATGAAACATTTTTGCTTACAGGCCAGCACAGGTGAATATAGACTTAGAAGGAGCCATCACTCAGAGGTGCTCCAGTCCAGAGCATTCTGAATAGACCAGTTACTTCTCTCATGCATCACTGATGACTAGGAATAACGATCATACCTCACAGGTTGTCATAATTGTTAAGGAAGAGAATGCTCAAGTAAGTAAAATCACTCCATGGACTGTCAAGCTGTTATTTTGGAGTTATTGATGGTAGTAGGGTAGTGCTGGAATCATTTTTCTGTGTATGATTTCAGTTCTTTTCTGGACCTTCCCATAACTTCGCCTCACTCCAACATCTCCATCTTCCCTCCGCCATCCTTTCTGGGACCCCTTAGGGGAAGGTTTGTTTTTAAGTAACAAAGCATGTTGACTAATTATCCTTATTAACACATGTGCTTTTGGAGCTTATCTATAAAAGACAAGTCAGAGAAGTTGACTCAATAGAATTTAGTTTCAATTCAGAACACCTCAAATCAGAAAGCAAACCCAAGAGGGCATGTGATTGTGTTAGACATAATTTTCAAAGAGATAAAATCACAAATCTTGTGCAAATATAAAGTGAAATTTAGCAAAGATTTTAGTCAACTCGTTAATTAATGAAAGAATCAGTAAGAGATTTGGACCAGTCCAAAAAGCTTTTGAGGAGGTGTAGTTATTTATAGTCAATTTAATGTTAGGACAAGACAGATGGGTTAGGCACATAACTAGCTAATGTCCTACAGGACAGTAAACCATAACCTTTAGGATTATCTTTTTCAAAAGGACAAAAATTATTTGCATTTGTATCTCTGTTTGTATCGTATCTACAAGCTTACATGTAACACCAAGTCTTGGAGTAGAGCAAAATAGATTTCTCTAGATAATCCTTGAGGGTGTTGGGGACAGGGGGTAATGCCATATTTGCCACCATGTGACATTGACGGGATGTGCCACACATCTTTCTGCCTTATGTTCAAGTTTTAGATAATTTTTTAACAATGGTAAATACTTATTTCAATTTACCAACAACCTTTTAATCTTACATGACACTTACAACAGCCTTATTGGGGCAAAAAGAGCAGGGAAACCTCGTTTTTCAGAGGCGGCCGAGTCGCACAAGAAGAGAGAATCTGAGTTGGGCGAACTCCCATCTCTAATTCCAGGTCCCATGCTCCCCCCTAAATTACATATTGTACTTCCCATTTTGGGTTTCCCTTCATCACAGTCCTACATTGTTCTTGGTGAGATTCCACCCCCCACCACCGTAAGATTTCCCTTAGGGATCACCTGAAGATAAATGCTCAAAGGAGGGAGGAGTCTCCTGTGGCCCCTACCCCTTGAATCCCCAGGGCACCCCTGGTCTGATCTAAGTCCTTTTACATCTCTGACACGATTCAGTTCCACAACATCAGATGAACCATATCCTACTATCCTGAGCCAAAGAAAATTGTCAAAACATTTTATCCTTATCTAAAAATAAAAAAAAAATAAAAAAATAAAAAAATAAAAATAGATGCTACATTCCAAGAATCCATTTTTTTAAGTGACAGGTCCTTTTAAGCTCTTCTCAGCTACCGTGAGCCACTGTGCCATCTTTCATCTGAGACGAAGTCCACATCAGAGAAACCCACTGTTTATAAGCCAGAATCTCTCTTGAAACACTATTTCTGGTTGATGTTTACCCCTCCTCGATAAACACGATCGTCATTTTCTATGTTGGAGATAGCTGGATCTGGCTGACTCCTGGATGAATGGTATGCAGTGGACCAATGGCTATTTATTGTGTTAAACAGTCTGCCAGGAAACTGGCTGCAAGTGTGGCCTGATGGCCCAAGTCTATTTCTTTCTCACAAGGCCTTTTTTTCCTCTCTCCCACAGACTTCTGTCACAGTGGAAAGTGTCCCACTAGCAGGCTGGAGACTAGGGCCAACTCTGCTTCTTACACCTAGTTAGAGAGGCAACACTTACATACATTAAACAGAGAGTAAGAAAGTATGTGGGGTGTACAATTAGTAAAGTAGTTCTGAAGTTCCTTAGAATTCTGAAGTTGGGAAAAAAAAATCGATTCAGGGTCTCTCATACTGTTTACACAGGAAATAATGACGTAAATGAACATTCAGTACATAACAAGTGCAGTCTGAGCCCTTTCCATGCAGGAACCCATTAAACCCTCACAGTAACTCCATGAGGCAGATTGATTCTTATGATCCTCATGACACAGATGATTAAAGTGAGACTCCGCAAGTCCAGTCACTTGCCTAAGTTCAACAAGAGAAAGGTGCAAAAATTGGGACTGAACCCCTGACCATCTGACCCCAAAGCCTGGACCTCTTAACACAAATAGCTGCCTGCTCTTTACCGCTCTTGCTTCCACCATAGGCTAGCATTTCAAATGCTCTGGAAGCCCTTTTGCATCCAGTGCCCTCTATTTTTGTTTGATCTTATGATCCTTCCCTCCCATAGCCATACACCCTTTTGTAACCTCTCACAGAACGAGGATTCTTCAGAACAAGATTCAGGCAATCTTAACCCAGGCCAGTTTTCTCATTTTACAGAGGAGCAATTTAAGATGAGTGAGGAAATGAGTTGCCTCTAGCTGCCCAGCTAATAAATGTCAGAGTGGGCACTGTAGGGCCAGCCCCACCTCCACCCTGCAGACCAGTGCTGTGCTGTGCTATACTGTCTGACATCACTACTTCTAAACCAAACCCTGAGCCAGCAGCTCAGTGCTCCTGGCCAAGCATCAGGACTAATCCCCTTGTAGGATGACTATTAAATGAGCCACGCCTTAGAAGAACAATAATGCTTAAGCATGCAGGGTGCTTGGGCACTTACAAAATGCTTTCATACAGCTCTTCTGTGTCCAGGCTCACTGCCTCTGGGTCTATTTAAAACAATCCAACGATGAAGCCTTATTCATTAATTGTGTACCTCCCAAAGTAACCTTTGGATCACTCAAATATTAAGTGTGAAAGGATCACTGTATTTCAACTAGTAGAATCCAAGGTGTCAAGAACAAGAGGCGGATGTTTGCATGGTTTCATACACCAGTGGGTTTAGGGAGCAAAGTTCTGCCCATGAATGAAAGTTACCAGCTTAGGATGATGAGTTGGTTGTGAACATCATCTTGTTTTTCAGTTTTAATATGAATCTAATACTGAACAGGCACAAGTGTGAACATGCTTCCCTTCAAATATGTGCAACATGGCTCTTACTCTTCGAGGCTGTGAATGTGAGTTAGAACGAAGAGAGCTGACATGTCCCAAAGAGCATACTCAGATTTTGACACCTTCCCCATCAAACTTTTTTGTACCTTTTTGCCCTCGCGCATTCTCTTCTTTCTGCCAGGAATCCCCCTCTCTTTTTCTGCTAGCTCATTTTACATATAGCCCTGACCCAGAGTCATGTCCTCTAAGAAGACTCCCTGGATTTCCCATATGAGTTTATTGACACCTTACTCTGTGTTCCTAAAGTCTGTGTGAAAATAAAAGCAGCACCATTATTAGTGCCTAATGCAGTCAAGCACTTTGCATAGATTATCTCTGTACCCATATCACAGGTAAGAAAACTGAGGCTCAGTTAGTCAAGCTCAATGTGACTGTTAAGTTTTGAAGTTGGGTTTTGGAATCCGTGTCTCTCAGGCTCCAAAGTCCATGCCTTTCTACTATACATCAGACAACTTCTTGCCTCAAACCTACCCCTTCCAGGAGCAGGTCATAAGTATGATTTTCACTCCCTATCTCCCCCTAGACTGTAACTTCCTCTAGGGCACACCTGAGTCTTATGATGTATCCCTATACTTGGCACACAGTAGATGCTAAAGAAATGGTTAAATGGATCAATAGATTGTTAAATGAGAAGCTTATCTTTTTATCTTACTAATTGACGGAGCTTTGCTTTTGATAAAATCATAAGACATGTACACACCTATGCCAAGTCGTCCACACAGCACCTGACTCCCAATGGAAGTCAGAAGTTTCTTAGCCAGCAGATCTGTATATTAACCCACTGCTTCTCCAATTTTAATGTAATACAAGTCTTCTGAATTTTGCTGAGTGCAAATTCTGATTTAAGAGGGCTGGGTGGGGCCTGAGGGTCTACATTTCTGGCAAGCTTTCGATAATGCTGCTCATTTGAAGACCCCACTTGAGAGCCATTTGGGTCTAAACATAGCAGCAGAAGCAGCCATTGCTCTTTTGTTACCTTTGGCTGGTAACAAGTAATAAAACCTGACTCGTGCATTGGTCTCCTTCCAAAGGATGACCAGCTTCGAATACTCCTGATTTTCCATGTTTTAGCAAGATATTTAAGTTATGCTTTGAGATATAAACATTTGGCAGTATCAACATTTGTTTGCGCTTCGGTTTAATCACACCCTATCAATAACTTACAAGTAAATGAAGGAGAGGACATACTCACTGAAGGATTCCATTCCAGTGACAAGTGGATCAGGGGAGTAGGAAGGGTGGGGAAGGAACAGATGATCCTTCACAGCAGCCTTAATATCTGGCGACAGCTTGGGAGCCTGAGAATGAGCCCCCATTGCATTTTTATTGGGAAGGACCTCACCCTTGCCTGCCCTCTGGCCACTTTTTCAGCTGATCATCTGGTAAACAGTAAGTGGCGGTAAGCAGTAGTGCTCCTGGTAAATAGTTAGTAATGGCTTATTCATCTCAAGCCCTTTGAACCCTACGCAATCCCTTTGCTGGCATGCCAAGATTTTCAGAGGTCAAGCATCCCCAGTCTAAGACATTTAGAAGGAAAACACCCTCTTTTCTGCTCCTTTTCCAGATGTCCTTGGGCCAGCAGCAGTCAGCAAGAGGTGTGCCTTGTTTGAGATGCAAGGGGACGTGTTCGGGCTTCGAGCCACATTCGTGGAGGTAACAGAGTTTGTCAGAGGAGGCTCTGCCTGCTTTCACTTCTTAGCTGTCCTTTCAAGGAACCTTGGTCATTCTCTGCTGGGACTGCTTAGGATGCACATCGTGGGAAGGGGTGGCTCTGGAGCAAAAGCACTTCTGATTGGTCTAACTCAGAAATGCCAGAAAAGCCCTTGGGAGCCAAGATGAAGGAGAAAGTTAGCGCTCCATAAACCATTTCAAGGTGGAGGCTGCCAGGCTCAGCCCAGCAAGAACTGCACTGAGACAGTATGGACAGTTGTTAGTTGCTGCCGGGTCCACTCTCGGTAGAACTGGCTGTCCTGGGATTTGGTGCATGGGGTTGCTCTCCTCCCACTGCACTATCTATCATGCTCATTGGTGAGTTTTGATCTGTAAGTCATTGTGTCCATAGTACTTAAAAACCAGGATCCAGTATTCATGTCCAAGTGGGAGGGTCATAAGATCCAGGTGGATTTTTTTTTTTTTTTTTTTTGAGGGCTCCAAAAACGAGGTAGGGCTGCCACACTTCACAACTCCCAGCACTATTCACTTCAGCATCTATGGGGATGGCAACCCAAGGGTTGTTCAGGCCTGTGAGAGAGAGGCTAAGCTCTGTAGGCCATGATAGTAAAAAAGGAGCTTTTTCTTCCCTGCCAGAGCATTGCCTTGGGCACTCAGTGAAGAGCAAAACTTGAAAGGTATTTGTCTCAGAAATGTTGACTTCTACTGTGACACTGCAGTTATAAAAATATTTGTTGAACTGAGCCAAATATTTTGTTTTTAAAAGTTGAAATAACCCAAAACAGTAGATATTAGTATCTCCATTTTGCAGATCAGAAAACTAAGAATGAGTAATGAGGAGATGGCTACTAACTAGCAGGATTCAAACTCGGGTCTGTAAGAAACCTCATCCTATGCCTGCAACCATTCTGAAATACTGTGTGCCATGAGCTTTCAAAGCACAAGACTGTCCCTTGAGTCCATTCCCTGACAGTCCTCACCTCAGAGGCATTCACTTGGTCTTCTGGATGCAAGGACCTTTCCCCTGCATAAATTTCTCCCTCGGTTAAAACACTCCTAAGAGGGGGAACCCTCACCCACACCCCCACCCCCACAGTGCATCTATTTTGGCCTCTTGAGCTCTTTCTGGCCTAGGGGAGAGTCATCTTTCCTCTCATGTCACCCCATTGGTCCTAAAGCCACATCAGGGTGTCATAGAACAATGTTGGCTCCTCATCAGTTTAGGATCCTTAAGACAGCTTAGGAGGCCTCCTTTTAGAGTTCCTGGGGCAGGGGATTAATGTTCCCTAAATGCCTACACCAAGTCAGTTTAATAACGTTTCCCTCACAAATCACGGTCTCATGCTTCCTATTGCCTGACATCTGAGAATGGTCATTTAATATATTTTGTCTGGTTTTCTAGTTGTTTATGGGAGGAGGGCAATTCTGGACCCTGTTCCTCATTGCTCAGCATTGTTTTAATCCCTACATTTCCTCATCATCTGTCAAATTATTTGAACATCAAGTAAATTTATCCTTGAGAAATATAGATTGCAGCTTGTACATCCTACATATCAAATGTCATCTTTGATTTGAACAACCTTAACGGGGACCTAAATTCAAGCCATATTGGAGCAGTGAGGTCCCAGACCCTTAGGGAGGAAACCATGTCAAACCATTTTTATGCTCTAGTTCTCATACTTTCAATAGTTTGAAAGATATTTAAATGATCAAAGTGTCAGCCAGCCTGGTTTTGTGGGAAAGGCCCTCAACTAATAATCACAGGACAGAATTCTCTTGCTGACTCTGCTTGAACAAGACACTTCCCTTCTCTAAGTTTCCAATTTCTCATCTGAAAAATAGAGACATTGAACCTGATGTGCTCTAGGATCCCCTTCCAGCTTTACCATAGTTTTCCATAGTTTCAGGCAAATCGTTTGCAATCGAATGATTCATATGGTCAGTATAATTAGAATGGAATTAGTATTAATAGCATAGAATAGTAGAATTACTTAGAGAAGAGGATACAAGAGCAGACTTTCAGAACAAACATGTTATAAAATCATAAGGGGGTGTTCCCCCAGCAGCCTCTACCATCCCTCTTTCCAAATGGCCATGCCAGGTTTCCTGAGCATCTGGTCAACTTCACAGGATGCTGAATTTCCCTTCAGGACAAAGGAAAACACACCTTCAGCACTCCAGGTATTTCAGAACCCAACATAAGATCTCTTCCTTGCATGCAGAGATTGTTTTAAATATTATTATTATTCTAATTAGCTTTATTTTTTCAATGTATACCGACTTCAGTGGGTAGAGAAAAAACTCTGATTTGAGGAAAACAAGACGTAATATGAAAAATGGAAGAGAAACCACTGGCTCTTCAAATAACAAAATTTTGCATTCTTCAGGAGTTGCTGTTAATAGACTCCCCAATATCCTCATGGTGGCACCCCTTCTCATGAGGTCCTATCTCCAGGTCAGCTTTAGCAGCTGCCCCAGGAATTATAATATTAATTCTGCTTCTCCTCACCAGGACAGGAGATCCTCATAAATAATTCTACAGTAATATAATAGCTGGACTTCCTGTGGTTTTCAAGGAACAATGTAGAGAAAGTCAACCTGAGTTGCTTAAATTCCTGAAAGGGACCAACTAGTAATTTGGAATGCATCAGAATCACCTCAGGACCAGCATCACAAGTCCCATGCCTGTATCCCACTCTGGATACAGGAATCTGACTAGCTGGGACCAGGGTGGGTCATGTCCAAGTTTACCAGCTCTCCAGGTGATTTGGGTGCACAGCAGAGTTTGAAAACTCATCAACTAGACCACTTTCTATAAAGGGCCAGATAGTAAACATTGTAGGCTTTGCAGGCCATATGGTCTCTCTCACACCTATTCACCTTGGTCTTTGTAGCATAAAAGCATTAATTTATTTAAGGACATGGAAATTCAAAATTTTTTTACCATTTAAAAATTTAAAAACTATTCATAGTTTACAGGCTATAGAAAAATAGGATTTAGCCTACAGGCCATGGTTTACAACCCTGATGTAGACCAAGCATCTCATTTTACACAGAGGAAACTTGACCATGGACCTATGGTTTCTCAGTGTTCAGACTTGATTTGATGCCAAGGCTGTGTCTTTTCCAAACTTCCAGGTTGCCTATGACAGATTGCAGAAATGGTCATTTTAATATCATTGAGGACCTTTCTAGTGTATCTGTGTCCTGCAATCCAGGTACCAGGAAAGAGTGGAGTAAACTGCTATAAAGTTCCAGCAATATGCTTGGCAACATGAAAAGCATGAATAAAGGAGAAATAATGTTGACACAATCTCAAAGGACATCTCATATTCATCAATATTTTCCCATTTCAAAGTGTTTATATTCCCAGCATCGCCAATAGCATCCTAAGAATCTACATGAACCAAGAAAGCAGAGGACAGCTTCCTCACCCATTTACAGAAGGTATTGAGGAGATCAGAGGACCCACAGGACACTGGGCTTTCCTTCGCCTCTTTCCTCTTCCTCCTCCTTCCACTTCCTGCTGTCACTCCCACATTAAACCAATGGTGCTATCACCTCTCTTCTTAGGGAAGCAGTCTCCTCCATTCCTCAGAAAAGGGAGAGGCAAGAGAATATTATCTATCATGAATAAAGTGCTCCAATTTTGCAAAACAAGCAACCCCTTCTTATGAGAACAAAAAGAAAAGACCTCTTGCTTTTGCACCTTTAATATCATATTCTCTTTTGTAGTGCTAGAATTGTCCTTAAGATGAGCAGTTTTAATTTTTCTCAAATTGCAGCCCACTGAGTATGAATTAGACTGCAAGCTTCTCCTCAAATGATATTGGAATTGCTGCATTCATCCCCCACTTTAAGTCACACCTCACATCAGTGTGTTAAAGAAGCAGCTTCACACTGAAGAAATGTGTTTAACCTTCTGTAACTGGTCCAGGCCAGCAGAACTACCCCAGAGCATATACTACTCTCTTGTGGCCCAACCTGATTCTCCTTTGCATTATTTCCATCTGATTTTCTCCCCCTCTCACCTCAGTTTTGGCTTCTTAAAGGTTGTGATGGGGCCTCCATCTCATTATATTAGACGAAGGTTTCTCAACCTTAGCACTATTGACATTTGAGACCAGATAACTCTTTGTCGTGGAGGGGACTATCCTGTGAATTGTAGGATGTTTAGCAGCGTCCCTAACCTCTACCTTGCAGAAGCCATTAGCACCCCATTGTGACAATTAAATGTGTCTCCAGATATTGCCTAATCTCCCTGGGATACAGAATTGACCTTGGTTGGGAACCACTGATGTAGACTACAAGGCATGCCCCTGCCAGTCCCACAGTGAATATTTATGATATATGACTTATGATATATGAGTTTAGAAGAGCAAAGGTGGTTTCCTTTGGGCTTGCCTGTCGTGGAAGTGCTCATGCAGCTGCAGTGGCACCTTGCTTGCTTACACTGCCCCATCCCTACTATATGTCTTGACAGAACTCACTTTACCTAATAAGCTTTTAAATCAGATGCTTAGAGCATCTGGGACACAGCCCACCTACAATGACAGTCCAGAAAGGGAGGGGCAAAATTTTCCTCTCACATTATGGAATTCTCTGGATTTCTAAACCATGTTGTATGACACAAAGCGGCCAAACTCTTTTGTTTCTAATTGTCAGAAAGACATGTCAGGCTTTCCAGTGAATTTGAAGCTTCCCCAGGGTGCTTTTTCTTTTCTCAGCCTCATGACCAAGCCTTGCCAGTGAACACCATCCCTCCAGACCAAGGGATTCTCTAAGCTTTCCCTTGAGCCCTGTCTACCAGTTTCTTGAAGAAAATTTTCAGCTGCATTCTAACTTCAGAATGAGTGCTCAAGAGTTTAAAAGAAGCTGCAAGGCTCATGAATCTTGGGAGACAATTTCAATAATCTTTTGAACAGGGGTCCACAACTTTTTTTATAAAGGGCCAGATAGTAGATATTCTAGGTTTTGAGGACCAAATGGTCTCTATTGCAGTTACTCGAATCTGCCATTGTAGCCTCAAAGCAGCCAGAGATGATATGCAAGTGAATGGTCGTGGTCCTGTTTCAAGAAAACTTTATTTATAGTTTGTGGGCCAGGTCATGGGCCAGTTTCAGCCCACAGACCATGAAGACTCCTGCTTTAGAGCACTCTAATGAATAAAGCAGGCTTTGTCACCACAACTGCTATGAGGAAAACCTTCTGCTCTTTTTCCAGCAAAAGTCGTGCGCCACATTCTCCACAGGTAGACAGACTGATAGAAAGACTAGAGTCTGCCAAATGCAGTCCCAATCCCAAAGGCCCTTTGGTCTCAGATTACCCTTTGTCTGCTGCTACCCTTCTCAAGTTACTAAAGTTAAACTTTGAGCTTGCTTTCAAAAGGGAAGATGGTGCCTCTCTTTTCTAGAGGTTGATCTCACTTGTCCCCATCTCTACCATGCCCCAGGAAAATTTGCAAGTCATGCAAATGCAGCCAAGAGGACCACTGCCTGAGCTCCGACCTGGAAGATGATCGGAAAATTGGCCGCTTGCTGATGGACTCCAAGTATTCCACCCTCACAGCCCGGGTGAAAGGCGGGGATGGCATCCGGATTTACAAGAGGAACCGGATGATCATGACCAATCCCATTGCCACTGGGAAAGATCCCACCTTTGACACCATCACCTATGAGTGGGCTCCCCCTGGAGTCACCCAGAAACTGGTAAGACAGCTTCCTCCAACAAAGTGATTGCTTTTCTGCCCTTGTAAATGTTAGCCATGCTGGGTTTTGAATTTCAAAGACAAGGTAAGAAGAAGGCAAGGTTGCAGAAATAGTAGAAATGACTATAGTTTCATTTCTGCTTGTACCTCACAATGTGATCTTGTAGTGAAGACTGTCTGGGCCTCAGTTTTCCTCATCCATAAAATGAGTAGAGTTGTTCATATGAACACTTAAGGGCCCTTCCAACTGTAGTACAGGGTCACTCACAGTTCCCTTTGGGCTCCTCACTTCTGAACAGAGGATGGTTTATCATCCAGAATGCTCCAAGTGCTTGTCTTCATCTATGAGATGTTCATTTCCCCTCAAAGTGGCCTGGGATGTGCCATTTGCAAGCATCTAGGAGAACAGAGAAACAATCCTTGCTTCTCCCTAACAGCCGAAGTCTCTTAGGCTTAGAAGGGAGGACCAAACTAGCTTTTTCACAACTGTGGGGAAGAGGCACCCAGAGAAGGCTTCGGCAAATGATTGGAGAGGCTCTGAGGAAGGTAGAAAGGATAAAGCCCACAGAGAACAGGTGATTTGCATAAGGTCATACCCTGGCTGCCCCTTGGAATCTCCTGGGGACCCCCAAAAAAGCCCCTATGCACAGGCCTTGTCTCAGACCATTAAATCAGAAGCTCTAGATTGTAGGATCAGGATCACCAGATGTGAGCATTTAAATGATGCCCCAAGTAATGCCACAGGCAGCCACGTTCAAGATCTAGTAGACTAGATTGATGCTCCTTAAATTTCGACAAGCATATAAATCAGCAGCTTGCAGAAATATATCCAGTAGGACTGGGCCTAAGAGTCTGCATTCCTAACAAGCTCCTAGGTGATGCTGATGCTTACTGCTGGTCCCCAGGCCACACCTAAAGTAGCGGTCCTTAACACTTTTGGTACCAGGGACCAGTGCTCCTATGAGAGCACTGATGCCTGATGATTTGATGTGGAGCCAAGGAAGTGATGCTAGCTCTGGGGAGCGACTACAAATACAGATGAAGCTTCACTCACTTGCCCACTGCTTACCTTCTGCTTGCGGCCTGGTTCCTAACCGGCCACGAACCTGTACGGATCTGCAGCCCGGCAGTTGATTTCTACAAGTAAATGAGCTAAAAGAGGTACTGGTCTAGATGATTTCTACAAGTAAATGAGCTAAAAGAGGTCCTGGTCTAGATGATTTCTACAAGTAAAAGAGCTAAAAGAGGTCCTATAGACCTCTTTTATAGCTTGACATTTAATTAAATCTCTCCTGAGAGAAAAGCAGAGCCTTTGGAGTCCTGTGTGGTCCCATGTCCACAGGCTCCTCCACAGCTCCTGCTGTACCCTCTTCACTTAATACCTTAGGGTGTACTGGCCTTCCTCCTTCCTGCTCTGGAACACCCTAAGCTTTCCTCCTCCTCAGGGACCTTGCACTTTCTGTTTTCTTACTGGAAACATCTTTCTCTGCTCTCGCATGGCTGAGTCTTTCTGACAATCAGGTCTCTAACTATCCAAACTGGTAGTAGATGCCACCCATCTTCCTACTTTCTTCCTCTCAGTTCACCATTGGTTCTTTAGAAGCTTTTAGAAGCAAGCTACAATTATATCATATATATATCTGCTTAGTTGTCCTCTCTCTCCCACACTGGAGTGAAATGAGGTCCATGAGGGCAGACATCATGCTGTCCTGTGCATCGTCCTATCCAGCACCTTCCACCGTGCAGGGCACATAGGAGGCTTGATGAGTACATGTGCTATGTCACCCTCCTGGTCAGTGACATTCCACATATGGTCTGTGGAATGGCACCACTTTACAAAATCCTTACGACTGGTCCACAATGACAAGTATAGAAACTGAGAATAAATGTTGGGAAAATTCTGTAGCAGTTGACATCCAAGCATGTGATCAGAGAACTCCTCTCATTGAACAGAATTCTCTTGTGTTCAGACTCACGTGGAAATCTCACGTGGCATGTATTCCATTATCATCACATGCAGTGAGCGCACAAATCACTCTGCAATAGGTGGACAAACTAACCAAACAAACCTGATCCTTTACCATAGAGAGTTTGAGCAGCACAGTTCTAATCTATAGCTTAAGAAGTGGGGGTGGGAAATCCCTTCTAAGTAAATAAAGGCAAAGATTTATTTTTTAAAGCTGTACTTTTTGAAAAGCGTATTTAAAAAAAAAAAAAAAAAAACAGTTCAGCATTCATAAGCTCAGACTCCCTGTGAGGTAGGAATCATTTTACATGTAAGGAAACACAGAATGCTTAATTGGCTTTTGCCAGTTTGAGGGGCTAGGCAGGCGCAGGTCCTGAGCCACAGAAGGTGACAATGAACAACAGCAGAACTGGGATATGCTGGCTGGTTCCAAACATGGTCTGCCTCCAGCGCCCAGGTCTGGGTAAGCCATCAAATGGGTCTCCAAGATGTCTGTGGAAACTAAAGCAAGCAGCTCATAAAAGAGCCGTCTGTGGGCGTCAGGATCTGGCTGGTGAAAACCCCAAATGCTTGGGCCCCAGACTAATCAGAGGACGGCATCGTCAGGCTATGATTAATGCTGGCTCATAAAACCACATGGTATAAAGGCCCTTCTGTCTGCTCCGCATCTGGCCTGCCGAGCAAGTCACATTTCTGAGATTGGACAATTCTCCCTTCCTACTCACCTTCTCTACTTTTTTTTTTTTAAATTACCAAGTAATCAGGATTGATTCTACTTTAGAAATGGGACTTAATCTTGCTATTTGTTATCCTTCTCAACCAGAATGAAACCCAGAGAAATTCTTAAGCCTTTAAAAAACGGTCACAATAAAGCTAGTTGCTAATATTTATTGAGTACTTAACTATATGCCAGGCTTTATGCTAGGAGCTATATATGCATGATCTTACCTAATTTTTCAACTGTTAGAAATGTACTATTATTACCCTCATCTACAGAAGGGGAAACTGAGGCTTAGAGAGGTAACGCAGCTAGGCAGATGTCCCATAGCTGATTTAAATGTCAGAGACAGGTCTCGAAGTCAAGCCTCCCTGACTCCAAAGCTTGGGCTGTTCTCTACCAGGCCAGGCCAGGCAAATGGGGTGGATCTAAGGGAAGGCAGGCATCTGCAGTTAACATTTCTAGGGAAGGCTTCCAAGAACAGGGAGGGCCTTGAATGGATCTTTGAAAGCTAGCCAGGATTTGGAAGGAGGCAAGATAGAGAAGACAAAGGGAACCAGCATCCCTTGAGCATTTTGTATATTTTATCTTACCAACACCTTGCCTCTCCTTATGTGCAGAGTCCCTTAACTGCCCCATTTTACAGGGGAGCAAACAGAGACTTGTGAGGAGCCTACACAGGGGTGCCACTCACTCATACCTCATCCTCTGCTTCCGTACCCATGGCAGAAATTGCTTATCAGTCAGAGCACTGTCTCCCATTGCACCTTCATTGGACCTGAGAATCTTTCTCAACATTGCTCTTCTCAATGCAAATAACTGCTATTTACCAGGATTGACATATAATATAAATCCATTTACTGTTCTTGTCTGACAGCTGGAGAAGAATTAGGAAGAACAGAATCGGGATTGGGTCTTCTGATTCCAGAGTCCATGTGTTTTACTGCCCAACCCTGAGAATAGAGCCTCTTTCTCTTCTACTTTTCTCTGCATTTTTAATTTTTCTCCTGATAAATCCTGATTCCGGAAACCACTTCACCCCAAGATGTCCCAGCCAGACAGCAGAGCATCAAGTGATTCCGAAAGGTCCTCATGAAAAATGTAAAACCTAACCCCATCTCCAACTGGTCTGAGAAGAGGCCTCTTACTAAAGATTTTGGGAACATGACCTTAGCTCCCTGGAGAGATACCTAGGAGATTATCTTATAGGCTCTGAGTGGCACAGGCAGCTGACTCAGACCCAACCCTCTCTCTCTAGCATGACATTCCCAAGTCTATAACATTAATAGTGATTTCCTGAAGAGCTGTGTTGAGGTGGATTCTGAGACCCTTGTCAAGGTTGATTAGTAATGTCTGCCATGGGCGCGTAACTAGGAAGCATAGACAAGAGTCTTAGGCCAGCCAGGTAAGGCCATCAAAAAACATACATCAAGAGGCAGCTGTATGCTGAGGCCTTAACAGTACAAAGGCAGCTGGTACTCAGCTGGGGCTTGGAGCTGCAGTAGGAAAACTGGGTCCCTGGGAGGGAAAACTCCCTGTCTCCAGGGCCCCAGCCAGGAACCCGTGAGCTCTATAGGCCACAGACACCCATAGCTGGGACAGAGCCATGAAAGGACCCTGTGAATGCAGGGATCAACAAGAGCTGGGCTGTGCAAGACTTCTCCCACAGAGTTTATTTGTAAAGCTGAGCAGGGAGGGAGGCAGGTCCTTGAAGGCCAGAGCTGCAGACATATTCAGGAACTGGAGAATCCTAGCACCAGGCAGTACATACCCAGTCCACTCACCTTGACGTGACAACAAAGGGAAACTCTCCCAGCAGTTGGGGGACATATTTTTCTTTTCGCAAACCATCTGTCTTTTAGAGAGGCAGAATAGAAGGGGTTGAGACCCAAGCTGTTGAGTTCAAAGCTATTTTTAGCACATACTAGCTGTGTGACCTTGGGGAGATACTTGGGGAGGAACTCTCTGTTCCCAAGGTGTAATATGAGTACCTTTCTCCTAGGAGTGTTGTGAGAATTAAATGGGTTAACATATGTAAGGCACTCAGAAGAATGTCTGGAACATTGTAAGCACCATGTAAGTGTTAGTTACTCCTATCATTCCTTAAACCACTCAACCTGCGGGAGTGGGCAGCCTTCACTGAAGAGGTTTCTCTCCCATGAGCTGAATATGCAGTGAGACTGGGACTGCTTCAACACATTCTGGCAGAGTGAGCAAAGCTCTCATTTCCTCTTCTCCAAAATCCTTCTTTAGCTCCCAGGAGCAGAGCAGGCCCCAGGCAATAAATGAGAAGAGCTGTTCTTCTCATTTATTCCCCAATGTTTGCTCCCCAATGGCTGTTTCCTAACCACCGGGCCCTGGGCCCTGCTTCAGCCTGTTGGCTGTTGGCTGTTGTTTCTCTGTCCTCTGATGGTCACAGCCACTTCCCCGACCCACTGTTCCCAGAGAGGCCCCAACCCTTGGGTGTCCTGCTTCAGACTCACAGGGGAGGACCTAACTTCTAGGCCCTTCCACACTCCTAAATTAGTCTTTGGATGGGCCCAGGAAACTTTTCACAGGATCTACAAGTGATTCTTCTGCAGCGTAAAGTTGGAGACGGTTTCTCACACCTAGCTGTCTGGCATGTTAATGCTAGAAGCCACTTGCAGTTTCATAGTGATCAAGAGTGAAACCACAGGTTGCCCTGGTCTTCCCAAGACTGAGTCAAGGATAAGTCTTTCCCAGATGTGTAGTCACCTGAGTAGCTTCCTGGGGATTTTTGTTCTTTCAAGTATTGGGTGAAGGAGCTTGGCCTCTTTGGCCATCCAGAATCCATCACCTCCTTGGCCCCTTTCCTAGGCTATAAATTTGGGTTAGTGCTACTGCTCATCTCTCTCTTAGTTGTGATAAGGATCAAATGAGGTCGCCACAGACTTCTCACAATGGTTAAGAACTCAACGATCATGCAGATGAGGAAACTGAGGCCCAGAGAGGCTGGGTACTTTCTCTGTATTACATAGAAAGCAGCAGCAGGATTGAATCTAGAAACCCAAATTCCCTGATATCCCAGGACTCTGTCTACCATCGAGGCCATCTCCTGTGTCTGAGAAAGCACCTGGAAGAGTACGGGACAGTGCAGATGCAGGGATTAGCAAGGTATGCTGTGAGCCCATATTGCCAGAAGTCATGTCAGCCAGGTGTTCCAGAAATCTAGGGTAGAGCCACCAAGGGGGCATCCACAGCTACCCCTCAAATGATGAGTTTCACAGGAACCCAGGTCTCTTCTTTTCCTTTTCTAAAAATGCCCTTATTCAGAATTTATTAATGATGAAACTCGGCAAATACCAGGCTCTGAACTAGTACACCACCCCTCAGGTTCCTCATCCCTGCTCCCTAAAATCAAGCAACAACTCGATTGCTCATTATGAATTACAGTATGACTTTCCAAGTCGTTTAGCACAATTCCAAGATGGGTCCAGCCCCAATGGCACGATATGGGGCAGGCGGTTTCTAAGATGGAAAATTTGGCAGCAGCCACCTTGGCAGTAGGAATCAGGAAACCTGGTGAGGGTGTCAGGGTCAAGATCTGGGTTTAACACAGAAATGGAGAACAGTTGTCAAGAATAAACAATTGCTTTTCGCAGTTTTCATGCTATATGACCTTGACCTTTATTTCCCCCTTTCTCCCCACCCAAGTATAAACTTTTTGTTCATTTATTTTAAAAAGTCCTAATTGGACAGTTATATATGAACATATTAACACTCGAATGGTTACCATTCATGTTGACATGAAAATAGTTATTGACTCGAGACCTTGTCAGTTCTACTATTAGAAGGTGCCTTTGCATATTTTTCAATTAATAAACCATGAAAAATCTTATGCCCATGATGATTTAATTATACGTATCTGAGAAAGGTAATTTTAAACTAGATTGACTTTTTTTTCTAATTGGGAGCATTGCCATGAGGTAAGTGAAGTAAAAATAATCAGTTTTGATAGAAACAAAATCCTTGTCACAAAGCCAGCAAATCTAAAATGAACATCAACTTAAGTTACACCATTTTCATGATTTGTGACTACAGCTTGAGAGAGAATGAAAGCTTATTTAGGCTTCTTTTGGGTGTTACCAAAATTCACAACATCTCTTCTTCGAGAATCCTTGAGTTCTATAAAAACC
>NW_011888952.1:3938241-3962257 GCF_000151845.1 Pteropus vampyrus | reverse complement strand
GTAGGAATCAGGAAACCTGGTGAGGGTGTCAGGGTCAAGATCTGGGTTTAACACAGAAATGGAGAACAGTTGTCAAGAATAAACAATTGCTTTTCACAGTTTTCATGCTATATGACCTTGACCTTTATTTCCCCCTTTCTCCCCACTCAAGTATAAACTTTTTGTTCATTTATTTTAAAAAGTCCTAATTGGACAGTTATATATGAACATATTAACACTCGGATGGTTACCATTCATGTTGACATGAAAATAGTTATTGACTTGAGACCTTGTCAGTTCTACTATTAGAAGGTGCCTTTGCATATTTTTCAATTAATAAACCATGAAAAATCTTATGCCCATGATGATTTAATTATACATATCTGAGAAAGGTAATTTTAAACTAGATTGACTTTTTTTCTAATTGGGAGCATTGCCATGAGGTAAGTGAAGTAAAAATAATCAGTTTTGATGGAAACAAAATCTTTGTCACAAAGCCAGCAAATCTAAAATGAACATCAACTTAAGTTACACCATTTTCATGATTTGTGACTACAGCTTGAGAGAGAATGAAAGCTTATTTAGGCTTCTTTTGGGTGTTACCAAAATTCACAACATCTCTTCTTCGAGAATCCTTGAGTTCTATAAAAACCCGAAGAAGCCAGAAATTGTTCACCTTCCAGATTGCACCAATTCTTGGGTCTCTGCCTGGAGGCTTGAGAATCACAGTTGGTTTCTCTCCTCCTGCCTAGGGACTGCAGTACATGGAGCTCATCCCAAAGGAGAAGCAGCCAGTGACGGGCACCGAGGGTGCCTATTACCGCCGCCGCCAGCTCATGCACCAGCTCCCCATCTACGACCAGGACCCTTCTCGCTGCCGCGGACTTTTGGAGAATGAGCTGAAACTGATGGAAGAATTTGTCAAGCAATATAAGAGTGAGGCCCTCGGTGTGGGAGAAGTGGCCCTCCCTGGGCAGGGAGGCTTGCCCAAGGAAGAAGGGAAGCAGCAGGAGAAGCCAGAGGGTGCAGAGCCTGCGGCCCCGACTACCAATGGCAGCATTAGCGACCCGGCCAAAGAATATGTAAGTCTCTCCCAGGCCTCCAGGGCTGTTGCAACCACCCAGGCCAGGGCTGCACCGTCAGCCTTTTTCCCTCATTCATGCACTCATTCATGTACTCATTCATGCATTCATGCCTCTAGCAGCTATTTGGTGCTCATTACTCTGTGCCAGGCACTGTCCCATGGAAAAAAATACAAGGTCGCTGCCCTCAAGGGGCTCATCATCAAGTGGAGGTCACAGACAACCAGACATCACAGCTTAGAGAAAGGGCACCTGAGCTTGCTTGGGGTGTGGGTAGGATTGGATTAGGAACTGAGGCCCGAGTTGGCTTCAGAAGAAGAATTAAAAGTCACTCAGGCCTTCAGGCTTTGAGGGGAAGACCTATGCTGCCCTAAAGAGATGAACATGTACAAAAAGACCCTAAGTTCCAGACAGCATGGTGGAATCAGACGATTGAATGAAGTCCCACGTGACTTATAGCGGGGTGAGCTAGGGAGAGGCAGGACACAAGGCTGTCAAGGTCATCAGGGGCACACTTCCTGCAAAGTCAGGCCATCCACCCATTCATTGCTCAAATATTAATCAGCCTGCGCTGTCTGCCAAGCCCAGGTAGTTAAACAAGCAGAGGGCACTGCCATGGACTTAGGGCTTTACTCTGAGGGCCATTTGAGCTGTGGTAGGCTTTCCATCGGAAGGATCACAGGATCTGAGCTGTGCTTCTAAAAGTTTACTCTAGTACGAGTGTGAATGATACGCTGTGACAGATGAGCCTCTGCCTGAGAAAACACAAAGGAGGGACCATAGTCTGAGCGGTGTAAGCTTCAGTGATGGGTTAATCTTATTCTGTTCCTCAGGAGGTAAAAGTACTAGCTTGAGATTGGTGCCACATGGGACTGATGTTTGCTAAGTTTCATGGCCCCTACACCCTACCTTTTGCTGTCCCCCACCCAATCCCTGCCACTTTCCCATCAGCCAAGTGGCCTCATGCTTGACATTTAGAGATAAAGGCTTGAATACATGAAGACTTCAAGCAAATTACCTGCCTTACTGGGAATGGGCTGACCCAGACATCCCAAGGGAATGCCAGCCCAAACAATGCTGTCATTACATCCAGAGAGGACTGGCCTCTTTCTTTCCTGCAGTGACTCAAACATGTCATCCCATACTCTTGTCCTGCATCTCCAACCCCCATCTCTCTGGCACATTCACTTGGGATTGCTGTCCAGTGAACTATGACCTCACACTCTTTATCTGAGAACTCTAAGACAAAAGAACAAAACTTATTTTCTCTACTACAAATTTGGTGATGATGTCGAAAAGACCCATTTCTCAGGAAGAATACATGTCCCAGGAACTTTAAAACTTTAGATGTAGTGACCATGTTTTATGAACTAGTTTCCTCCCAAACTCTGCCCTCTATCTACCCTCAAATAGCTGTCTGTCCTTAAAGCATAAGTATTGTGTAATTCCAAGTTGGAAGGCGACTTCTTTAAGTCGTCGTGACATTTTCCAGTTGCCATTCCCAAGAGAGAGATGCCGATCTGAGAACGTTATTTTATTCTTGACCCAGTCCCACATTTTGTTCAGTGAAGAAATGGGACAAAGATTGCTTGAGATTCCACATCCCTGTCTACAGTCAACTTTAGAAAATAGTGCTGACACTTAAGAAGCATTTAAACAAAATTAGAAAGTAAATGTCAAGTGACAGAGTCAGAAAATAAGGTCAAAAAATTGATTGGCCTGGGCTGGCTGGGGAAGACACCTTTCTCCTTCCTTACCCTAACCCCAATCTAAATTCAATAACTAATTATGTGATAGTGGCTTCATGTCTGTCACCCCCTCTAGATGCTGAGGTCTTGTCTTATTCATCTCTGTATCTGCAGCAGATGCCTTCGATAGAGATAGTAGGTGCTCAATAAATATGCGATCCATGAGTGAATGAACAAATAAATGAATAAATGAATGTTCAAACAAATTGAGCCCAGAAAGATGGGTACAATTTAGATGGCCCTTTTGCCTAGGAGGATGATGAGATCTCAATTTTTCATTTATTAAGCACCTGCTCTGTGCCTAATAACACACTCACCCTTTCAGGGTCTTTGTTTAATTCGCACAGTTGCCTGGTGGGGTGCATTTTACCAACTCCATTTTACAGGTGAGGTATCAAGAGATTCAGAGATAATAGTTAACTTTTCTGAGGTCCTGTAGTTTCTAAGCAGAAGAACACGGATCCAATACGCTTTCTAAAGTTATAAAACCGTGATTATTACCTGTTCCAGGAAGAAAGGAGGCTGAGTACTTTTATTTAATCCCTTTTTATCTTCAGTGGGGGAAAAAACCTATAAAGGTAGCTAGAAAGCCTGCCAGGCCATAGACCATGTGTCTCAAGCATCACCACTGTTAGAAGCAGGCTATACTCCCTGAACTATTCTGCCTTACCCCAGAGAGTGGCCTCATTAAGTGGGTGTGGGTGCCGGTCATCCGGGGTCCTGTGCTCCTTTGTTTCTCATAAAAGGGCAGTATAAGACAGTTACCAGGGCCAAGAATCGGGCACGAATTCTGATTTTTGCTCCCCCAATGAGGGCAATGAACTTGGCTAGAAATGGCCAGGGAATTCAACTTGAGGGCCCAGGTATGGGGAGGAACTTGCACTCAATACCTCAAATCCCAACAGAGATTTATGAAAAAACAAATGGAGGCAAAAAATGGGACACGTGAAACTATTATACAGGAACTGTATTTGGTAACCTCTCTGTTTATCACCCTAAACTAATAGTGATTGCTATCACTGTTGTTAGCAGCTACAATTTTGTGGGTGTTGCTGTGGGCCAAGGGCAACGCTAAGCATTGCAATATCTGATTTAAAGTTCCCAACCACCCAGAGACATGAAAAAAGCCTGCGGGATTCTAACCAACCTCTGTGAGACCCCAAGTCCATCTTTTCTCTTTCCCAAAGCTTATTCCTCAGAAAGCGAATGGATATTATGGCATAAGAGGGTTGTGTGGACCTGTAAGTTTGGGAGACATTAGAGTAAATAAAAATGAATGAGTTTCTTTACAGCAGGACTTCTCAGGGCCTTTAGTAGGCTAAAGCAGTGGTTCTCAAACTATCACCTGGAAGGCTTGTTCAAATTCGGAGGGCTGGGTCCCACCCCACAGCTCCCTACTTAATAGATGTAGATGGGACCTGAGAACCTGCATTTCTAATGAGTTCCCAGGTTAATGCTGACGCTGGTCTGGGGGCCACACTTTGAGAACCACTGCTAAAGAGTATTAAAAATCACCTTACATATAAACTCAGTGAAAATGATATCACCAATTTGGTCTATGGTGAGGGGTCCAAGAGATGGTAACCCAAGCATTTTCCAGATTTATTTGACCTCCTGGCTTAGGAAGTCCAGCTTTGAAAATGCTGCAAAGCACACTCACATTCTTTGAGTTCTGGAAACACAGGCACATAATTAAACACATTGCTTTACACCAGACCCTGGCCACTCGTGTCTTGACCACTTTACACTCAGCAATCTGGGACCATGAGATCCCACTTTCATCTATGCTGTGTTTAGCCTGCACTGGAGGGCAGTTCTCTCCTGTGAGGCTCCATCGTGCTGCAGCTCAGTCTGGTACAGTCAAGTCCTTCTTCAGAGACCTTGGGAGGGGCTCAGTTGGGGGCAAGTGGGGTCAGGCTGCCGAGCCCTCCCTGACAGCTGCTCACTAAACTGCCCTCAGAGGAAAGAGTTATCCAGACCAGAGGAACAGTATAGCCAAAAGCCTTTTCCAGCTCACCTGTGTGAAATTCCCACCCATGGACTGAATTTTGAGTGAAGTCAGGCTGTGAGAGACAGTGTCTTCTGAGCTTGACCCGTCCTTGTGGCCAGGGCTGTCTGGTTATGCAGATCTGAGCATAATGTGCAGATCTGCGCCCCACCCCCAGCTTTCAACCCCTAGGCCTTCACACAGGGTGATCTAAAATTAGCCGTAGCACATCTGAGAATGAACCCAAGAGCTGTGGCTGCCCGCCCCAACTGCAGAGCAGTCCTCTGAAAGCATTATTAATACACTGAGGCTTGGAGAGACGGGACACCATGGGTAATGCCTTCAGCATAATCCGTCTTCGGGAGGAAACACAACAGCAGAAAAATCCCAGATGCTAACTTACCCCGTGTTCCTCCCAGAGCATGCCCTCTAAGTCAATGAGACCAAATAAAAACCCAAAATATTTAATCTCCCTCTCTTGCCCTCACCTGTATCACTGTGTGTGTGGCCGGGGGGAGAGAACTGTTACTGCATAGCAGGCCCATTCATCTCTTTGAATCCCCCTAACAACCAGCGAGAGAGGATGGGGCTGTTATACCCATTTTACAGATGTGGAGCTTGAGGCACCAGCTTGCTGATGAGAGGTGGGGTGAGGCTGCAATTCCAACCCAGGTCCTTCTGAGTCACAGTCCTGTGGAGTCTGAGCAGTCCTGGGTGGGGCCCAGCAGAATGAGTACAACAACACAAGGGGGTATGTATTTAGGTTTGCTGGGGTGAACAGCAGCAGTGTTTGGAGTAACTTGCAGCCCCGCCCAGTGGAGAACTGGGGGACTTCTTGTCTGCATGTGAGAACAACGGAAGGACTGCCCCACCCCAATCCCACTTGCCATGGGTCTTGGGGGATTCAAAGGGTTCTGTGGGCAGCGAGCTGCCAACTCCAGCAAGCTGGACAGTTTCACACCAGAACAGTGAGGCCCAGACCCACTTTCCCAGCCCTCTGCTCCCACCTCTCCCTCCTGGATGGAACCTATGGGTGCCTGCGCACCCTGCAGGCGATGACCTCAGTGCTCTGATTGCTAACATCTCCACCAAACCATTTCTCTGTGTTTGGAGAGCTTACGGAATATTCTCTCAGAAATTGAATATACAGATTTCCTGGACATGGTCATTTTGCCGAGGCATTTCCGCCCTTCCCTACACCCCAAACTTGTAACTGAAGAAAGGGGAAAGAAAGCCAGGATATAACATCTAGTGTAATCTCCACCCTTTAGTATTTGCCATTCCTGCTGGGACTCCCCCTGCCCAGCCCTTTCCCCACACCACCCCCTTTTTCAGGCCAAGCCATGGCACCAGAGAGAGTGACTTGGAAGAAGAGACTAGATTCAGAGAAGTGAAGACATTCCTTCAGGTTGTAAAAATTTGTTAATTTGCTCTCAAATTACAGTGTGGTCCTCCTGCCCCCCTCCCCCCACAAGAATGCACAGAGTAGGGACTGGAGGCCTGGATCCCCACCCTCCCACTAAGGTCTGCCTCTCAGATGGAAACTTACAGCAGCTGGCAGCTCAGCCTGACTCCAGCCCCAACAAGGGACATATTTGTGGGCAAGGGACTTCCAAATCTTTGTCAGAACAGATGTTTGGCATGTGGCTCAGCAGGCTGGCTTTCCTGCCAGCCCCTCTCTGGGAATTTGAAACCACTGCCCCACCCCCACACCTTGTACCATATGAGCTGGAGGACAGGAAGGTAAGAAGCCCAGAGAAACAGCCCCCCCAAAATTGCCATAGTAACCAGGCTTCTCAACGTCCACCTCCCTCCTTTACAGTGGAAATATTTTAATAATATTAAAAGAGATTTTTTTTTCCACAGAAAATTCTCTTTATCCCACTTTTTATACTATAAATACTTTATGTTGCCACATAGGCCTCACAAGCATCTTTTCTTTTTTTCTGAAGTGGACTGCATAATATTCTACTGAGTAAAACAGGAGTTGGCAAACTTTTTCTGTGAAAGGAAGAGAGTGACTATTTTAGACTTTGCAGCCGTACAGTCTCAGCCACAACTACTCGCCTCTGTCCTCGTAGAACGAACACAGCCATAGACTATCTAAACAGATGATAAAACTTTACATAAAAGTTTTATGTAAATAAAACTTTATTTGCAGACACAGGCAGTGGGCTGGATTTAGCCCAAGGATATAGTTTGCTGACCCCAGGACTAGAAGAACCATAAAAAATAATTTTAGCTTTTTATGAATTCCTTTGGTTTTATCCAATTTTATTTTGCTGTTATAGGCTAATGGAAGATGGGCACGATAATAATGATGATGATGATGTCATCTGACCACCTAGGTTGTGCCAGGCACTGAGCCAGAGGCTTCTCATTGTCATTTATTTAATCCTAAGAATTATCCTACAAGGTATATTATGCCCCACCCCCTTTTAAAGACTAAGACATTAAGAGAAGTTCTTAGCAAAGTTAAATAGCATTTTTAAACTTCAGGTCACAACCTCTCAATGGGCAGTAAATCATTTTAGTGAATTACAATGAGTTTTTTTTTCTTTAATTGGAAAACTACTTCAAGGGTAGTAAATATTTTTCTGGATACCGTTTGTCTCAGGGGTGTGTATGTAGATGTAGATGTGTAGCATTTATGAAGCCTTGGCTGTGTCTTCCCCCTTCACCAGATAACCAGTGAGGGAGATTCAGTTAGAAATGCCTAAGTTTTTCCTCTTGTGGCACAGAGCCCCATATTTGATAACTTGCCCCAAAGAGAAGCGTGAGGCAAAGTGGTTGGCCAGCAACAGTGACCTCCACGTGTAAAGCGTTTCACAGGAGCCAGCACCTGCTACATGCTTCGCAGAGGGAAACCGAGGATCAGAGAGGTGGGTGACTTGTCTGACCAGTGATGAAGCATGGTACAGACCTCATTCCAAAGGCTGTGACCCTGACCATTGCACCTTAGACTGCCTGTTGTGCACCATCAAGAGCCCCAGGAAGATGATAGTGTGGGGGAACAGAACGCAAGAGGCTAAAGATACCAGAAATGACACTGGGCCAGAAAAGAAAAAAATAAAACCTCTGGGATACATAAGGCTACAAGGCAAAGATGGTGAATAATCACCATAAGAGGAAATGAGGAGATGCTGTTTATAAATAAATTGTTGAGTATTTGTACTGGAAAGAACCCAGCGCCTGAATTCAAGGCCCTTCTGTTAATATTTACTGTATTGTAATGGTGAGATTTTCACAAGACACTCTGGGTTTAGACTGGGTAGGGCCCTTTGGATAAGAGCCTTCCAAAAGAGACAGCAGGATTGGGATAGAACTTCTGGCAACCCTGTCAGAGAGATTATTGCTGGTTTAGAGTGTTCTACATATCTGTTGATTGCTCTGAAGGCCAACGTGGCTCAGTCCTTCGAGACAGCTCTTTGGCTGTGTAACCCTTGGCCACTGTCCTTAATTTGCTATTGCCTAAAACACTTTGTGTCTTGATTACTTCTAATTCAGACATCTTAATAGTTCCATGTACCCACATTTTATGTTCTAGTACCCTAATGCTATCTATCAAACCACCCCAAGATATAGAGGCTTAAAACAATTGCATCTGTTTTGCTCACAAATCAGCAGTTTGGGCAGAGCTCAGTGGGGATATCTTATCTCTGTCCACGTGGCATCTTTTGGAGCAGCTTGCTGGCTGGAGGCTGGGATCTTCTAAAGCTCCTTCACTCACACGTCTGGCCTCCATGCTGGGAAGACACAAACAGCTGGAGCTGGACCAGCAGGAGCTTCTGTGTGTTTTCTCCACGTGGTTGCCCTGCCATAGAGGCTACAGGACTTCTTTCCTGCCTACCCAGGGCCAGGGTGTCTGTACTTAGAGACGGGGCCCAGTGGAAGCCGTGTTGCCTTTCCAGGGCCAATTCCTTGGGGATCGATAGCATCTCTCCCATTCAGTGGAAGCAGGGACAGCCCTTGGTTGGAAGAGGGTTCAAGAATTTGCAATATCATTTCCACACATTGAGGGAACTCCAGCCCTTCGGGGTCTTAGCATCTGAGGCCGCTCAATCGAAAACATTCCTCAGCTTTCTCAAAGCAGGTGTTTTTATAGATTACAAAGGCCTAAAGTACAGAATTGTCAAATTCTTTCATTTAAACCCCTTTCATTGAGAATCTCTCACCATTTGAACAAAGACAGGGCAAAGCGGCACAGAGAGAAACTTTACATTTATTCTATCTATGACAGGTTTGTACTTCGCCTCCTCACCCCAGGGGGGCAATAGTTTGTAAACTAAGTTATATAGCAACTGTTGAAAAGAATTTCATGAGCAAGTTCTGAATTTAGATAGTTGTGAGTATAAATAAGAACCAACAGATATGCTAATGATAAATGTCCTCTGTGCCTTTAACATGATCCCAAAGGTCTTCTACTTGACCACACTATCTCCTTCATAGGCGAAGTAGCCTAAGAATGACCACTCTGGGCTTTCTTCTAAATAGTCTAAAATTTAAGCATCCCAGGCATTCCAAATGGCTTTTACTATAACCAAATCAAATTAGCGATATCATTTTTGCTGAGCTTATATATATGGTTATTTTTAAACACTTTATGACTGTGGTTCTCAATGAGTGGTCTCTTCTGACCACACCAGCATCCCTTGGGAACTTACAAATTCCTCTGCCCCATCCCAGACCTACTGAATCAGACACTCTGGGGGCGGGGCCCAGCAATCTGTTTTAACAAGATCTCTAGGGGATACTGGAGTAGACTCAAGTATGAGAATCACTGTCTTAGAGGGGGTGGGATTGGCGAAAGAGAGGAGCAGTCCTGCCAAGCCTGGCACTGATCGTAGCTGAGTCTGGGGTAGTGGCTGACAATGAAACTCACACAACTTGATGCCAACCCATACTTTCCCAGTGTTAAGGAAAGGAACCCCAGACCTCCAAACCCAAATGCAAATCCTGCTATTAACTTTTCTTTGTCATCTTGGGAAAGTGACTTAATTCCTCTGAGCCTCAGATTTCTTTCTCATCTATAATGAGGGCTGAGGTGGAGAATAACAGAAGATTTTAACTAATATTACTGAGCCCTTTTAAATCCATGAACTCTATTACTTCATTTAATCCATGTTGCAACAACCCTATGATGTTGTTAGTATTATTATTGGTATCCCTACTTGACAAGTGAAAAAACTAAGGCACAAAGAGGTTGGGTAACTTGTCTGAGGTCACGTAGCTAGCCCCACTCTCAACCATCCACTGCAATTTAGCAGTTGTAAACCTCAGTACTAAGGATTGCAAGAGAATAAGTTTGTGCAGAAAAAGACAGGGCCAGGTTCATAGGACCCAAGTAGGCTAGGCATTCTGACCCTTGGTTGCCAGCCTGCCCCTGGTGGCTAAGGGGCCATCAGGCTGAAAGAGCCAGGATACTGTCAGATCTATCATTCTTTGAGATGACAGGGGCACAGAAAACAGCTCAGACGCAAGAAGAGGAAATTGGTTCCGGACACATGTTGACAAGGCTCATTACTCAGACATCTTGTTTTCATAAAATGGCAGTGACACTGTTTACTTAAAAGGGTTGGCTACTGGTAGTAATGAGGCCAAGAGCCAAGGATGCTGGGGAAACAAGGAGGGAAGAGACACGCCTCAGAGAGATCCTTGACAAGAATTTTCAGATAGCTGAGAAGTTGAGACCAAGTTCTGTGAACACGAATCTCTCTTTAGTTTTCCATGCTGCTGCCGGAATTATCTCCCTACAGTGCAAACCAGAACACAGCACTCTTTGTCTCAAGAACCAGCAGCAACTCCCTATTCCCTCCAGAGTAAAATCCCAACCTATAACCTGGGATCAAAGCCACCCTTGATCACCCCCAAGCTGCCTTTCTGACCTCATGTCTTGTTTCCTTCTTTGGGTTGAGAGTGCCTTCCTGCCCCCAGACACATCTCTATCTCTCTCCCTTTCCTACTTCCATGTTAAGCAACATCTGGAAATGTGGAGTTGGGAGCCCCACTGATGTAGCATGGTGATATCAGATTAGGTGTGGATCAACAGTAAGTCCTTCTGTGTGAGAAGAAAAGGACTGGAGATTTCATTCTGTGAAATTTAGAAAGCCAGACAGACAGAAAGCTCACTAGGTACTCAAACAGCCCTTGCCAAATAGTTTATACATTCCAGGTATGCTGAAGAAAAGGTGAAAAAAAAAAAAATGAATGCTGATTCATCACTCGTTTTCTGGTTTAGACCCTCTGATGAATACCAGGCGAGCCAGGACTCAGTCTTATGCAGAGGCACAGGGTTTTCACACCATTCATTCTTGTGGGCGTGACTGAAACCACAAATCTAGCGCCTTCTAAGGAACATCGTCAGGCAGTCAGGATAATTAACCAAACACATGCATTCTCTAGGCACTCATTGAACAACCCCTATGCTTAAGGACTGCTATCAGTACATGGATATTCTTCGTCATGTGGTTTTCTTTCCTCAATTTCTACCATCTTATTAAGTATGTAATTAAGGAAAGAAATCTAACTATGGGCAGTGACCACACAGTGCAATATATGTATGACTTAATGTTGAATTGTATGCTTGAGACTTATTGGATTTTGTTAATCAATTTTGTTAATTAATTTTTAAAAAGAATACTGAGTGTTTAGGCTCAACATATGGCTACTAATCTTTACATGGCAAAATAATAACTATTTTGATTTGGGTTGACATATAATTGGTTCTTAGTATGATGGAGTTCTCATCTGAAGCCAGTGTCAGTAGATATTTTCTATGAAAGGCCAGGTAGTAAATACATCAGAGGTTGTGGGTCAAGAACCAAAATCAGTATTGTGTCGGTACTTTATGTAACAAGAGAAAACAAATGTCCACATTTTTTTATTTTTTAAATTCAAAATACAACTGACCCTTGAACAACACAGGTTTAAACCCACGTTGGTCAAGGGTCAACTGTTTAATAATATAATTAACTACAAGTTTTTGTGATAGAGGTTGTATTAGTTCTGGCTGCCATAACTGGGAACTGAGAATACCACAGACAGGTGGCTTAAACAACAGAAATATGTTGTCTCACAGTTTTGGAGGCTGGAGTCCAAGATCAAGGTGTTGGCAGAGTTGGTTTCTGGTGAGACCTCTCTTCCTGGATTTTAGATGGCTGTCTTTTCACTACGTCTTCGCATGGCCTTTCCTCTGTGAACACACAGGGAAAGAGAGGAAAAATTACTTGTTCTCTGGTCTCTATTCTTATAAGAACACCAGTCCTAATTGATTAGGACCCCACCTTCACTACGTCATTTACCCTTAGTTACCTCTTTATAGGCCCTATCTCCAAATACAGTCATACTGGGGTTAGGTCTTCAACATACGAATTAAACATGAATTTGGGAGAGGCACAATTTAGTGCATAACACAGATCTGCTAATGAGAAAAATGGATTAAGGGAGGAGAAAACATTTCATTGAATTGGAGTTCAAACGTAAAATCTATTCTTAGCTAGCAGGTCCTACAAGAACAGGCAGTGGCCAGGATCGTCCGCAGCCATGGTGTGCCAACGCCTGATCAAAAGGCCACATGTTGAAGCACAATTAACCTTAGCTTTGAGGTTAGGCTTATCCAGTGTTCAAATACCAGCTTTGCTTCCTATCAGCTGTATGTTATGGAGCAGTAGCTGAATCTCTTGAAACCCCGGTTTTGCCATATCTCGGGGAAAATAGTGATTTCTCTAAGAGAGAGCTCTAAAAGAGGAGGTAGCTCTCTAGGGTTTCTGTAAGGGGTATTAGTAATGAGTTCAAGAGCCTGAGCACAATGCTTGATGTAGGCCTTCCCCCAAGAAAACGATAGCTATCATCATCATTGTCATCATTATCAGAGTTTTGAGGAGGAGATAATTCCAAATGACTCAAAGGATTTTATGGATTGAGTATGTACTCTGAGCAGGATGTGATGAGGATGACAATTTACCTCTGTGGTTTTCCTCCCAATTTAATCATGATAATAACATCATACAACCCCAGCTGAAGGATAGTCTACAAAATATCTGAGCAGTAATTCTCCAAACTGTCAAAGTCATCAAAAGCAGGGAAAGTCTGTGAAACCGTCACAGCCAAGAGGAACCTGAGGAGGCATGACAACTAAATATAATGTGGTTTCCTGGATGGGATCCTGGAACAGTAAAAGGACATTAGGTAAAATCTAAGAACATCTGAATAACGTTTAGAATTTAGTGAATAATAACATATCGACATTATTAATTAATTGTGACAAATATACCATATCAATATAAGGCCTAAGAACAGAGAAAACTGTTCATGGGCTATAGGAGAACTCTCTGTACTATCTTCGCAATTTTTCTGTAAATCTAATACAGTTCTAAAATTTAAAGTTTATTGCAAAATAATCACACATGGGTAAAATCCATTCAAAGTACAAGGTGAACCAATGAGTTTTTATATAACAAGGATAAAAGGTTGATTGATATGGTTTCAAATTCCACATTAACTTTTGAGAAACTACCACTTGAATTTTGATGTAGAATCACAGAAAACTATCAACAGTTATCTGGGAAGGCTATTAAAAAACTCCTCCCTTCCTTTTCCAACTTCTTATTAATATGAAGCCAGAAAATCTTCATATATTTCAAAGAAAACAGCATAAAGTAAAAGATGAAAAACGAAAGAAGTTACAAGAACCCAGCAGTTCTCTATTGAGCCAGTCGTTAAAGAGATTTGCAAAAATATTAAACAATGCCACCTTTCTCACTAAATTTTTCAGTTTTAAAAAATAGTTATTTTAAATTATAAATATTGATGTTAACATGTCAGTTTATTATTTTTTTTAGTAAATTAATAATTATTTATTTTTTCTCAGTTTTATTTCTCTTATGGTAAATATCAGTAGCTACTACCCATATAAACAAAAACTCTTTGAGTTCTTAATTTTTAAGAGTATAAATGGTTCTGAGAACAAAAAGTTTGAGAATCACTGTGCTAAATAAGTACTTTATTTAGTCCTCACAACGACCTACTAGGTAGGCAATATTATTCCACTTTGCAGATGAGAAAACTGAAGAACAGAGAAGTATAATAACTTGCGCAAGGTCACCCAAGCAGTAAAGAGACTGGAGTCAAAACTTGAACCCACGTGACAGTGCTCTCCTAACTACCTTGTATCTTTGGATCCTCCCCCACCTTTCTAGATCTGTGAGCTCTGCAAGGGAGTGGCCCCAGCCGACACTCCTGTGGTCTACTCAGACAGGGCAGGCTACAATAAGCAGTGGCATCCTGCCTGCTTTGTGTGCATCAAGTGCTCTGACCCGCTGGTGGACCTCATCTACTTCTGGAAGGATGGTGCACCCTGGTGTGGCCGCCATTACTGTGAGACCATCCGGCCCCGGTGTTCTGGCTGTGATGAGGTGAGAGGCAATGGGGCTGGATAGAGGGTGGCCACCCCCACTACTGTGGGAGAGGACTCAGAGGCCAAGGGGCATGTGGCTTTGTTGATGACGTGATCCGCAGATAGGAAAACTGAGATTCAGCTCTCACTTCGTGCTCACAGTCTCTGTTTTCTCATTTGCAACAACCATGGGGGTGTTGGGATGGGTGAGAAACAAGAGTGCCCGTCCAGTCTTGTCCTTGGCACTTAGTAAGTACTCAGAAAAATATCATGGCGGGTGCACCAAGAGGCAGATTGCCCATGGTCCAACCTGGCTTTGCATCTTTTAATCATGTGGTTACCTAACTCCTACACCTCAGTTTTATTACTTATAAAATGGGAAGAATAATCTTGCCCATCCCATGGGGTTGCTATGCAGATGAATGAGATACTACATGAAAATGCTTGCCATGGGCCTGACTGAGTGACTAATAGGTGGGCACCACTATTAGTCTTAGGATAATATAATATAACATTAACATAACACAAAGCAATACCATAGTTAGAGATGCTTTGAAAGGGATTCAACTCTCCAATATGGTTAAGACTAGAAGAACTCTAAGATATATTAATAATAATTATGACATCTACTGTCTGCATGCATTTGGTGACAGGAAACTACCTTCATCCTGGGCATATATGAGGTATTTTGAGCCAATATCTGCCTTTTACCACCTTCCACAGTTGGTCTCCATATGAAGTTAAGGCCTCTTACTAATAACTCTGTCATCAAGTGAATGAATGTACGTGCTTTTCGTGAGCTAGATTAAGAACTGTCAGCAGGCCTGGCCCACAACCTCATTTTTGTGAGGACAGCAGTATACTCACTGGGACAACACTCTATCCTTTATTAAGGGCTTATAACAGGTCAATAATTTGCTACATACTTTATATGTGTGATATGCCATTTATATCTCACGATAATCCTTTAGGGAGAAATAATCATTGCCTCCATTTTTCATTGGAGAAAAGTGCAGCTCAGAAAGGTCAGTGATAATCATATAGCAGTGACTTTTCCAAGTGACTTTTCCAAGTGACTTATCCGTCACTATTCCAAGCACTTCATAGATAGTAACTTGTAAAAACTTATGAGATAGACGGTATTTATGTCTCCATTCTACAGATGTGGAAACTGAGACACAGGGAGATTAAGCAATTTGTCCCAAGTCACAAAGCTGTTTAGTGTTTAAGTGAAACCTCATACCTGGTTCCTGTTTGACCCAAAATCCAAAGGCACATTTCACCAGTATGCTATTCTTCCCTTTCTGTGCCTCAGTGGTTCCTCACATATATATATTCCAAGCACGAATGTCACAATATTACAAGCCCGAGTGACCCCGTGTGCTCTCGCTCTTGAAGCCTGGCCATTGGCAGTTTAGCTCTCATTGAGCTGTCCTCATCAGGGTATGTACTCTCATCTCAGAACACAACTGGGCTTTGTATTTGACCCAAAGAGTATCCCAGAGGCTAGATAAGTAAAACCTGCTGATGGTGGAGGACTTTATTTCCCCTCTGAAAACCTAAGATGCAAATATAACTTTCACCAAGTACTATACTTACCGGCTCAGACTGATGTCATATTTCTCCACCGAGGCATTTAAAGGTCAAAACAAGAATAGGGTAGGATGAACCACCATCCTACAACTTACCCTTAATTACTGCCTCTGCTGGATTCATTTCTTCTGCTCTCTTCTCCAGATAATATTCTCAGAGGACTACCAGCGTGTGGAAGATCTGGCCTGGCACCGAAAGCACTTTGTCTGTGAGGGCTGTGAGCAGCAGCTGAGCGGTCGGGCGTACATTGTCAGTAAGGGTCAGCTTCTGTGCCCAACTTGCAGCAAGTCCAAACACTCCTGAAGGGCTGCCTATCCACGGCCAGAATCCACAGGAGCCCACTCAGAAGGAAAGCCAGGAGCGCTGAGGCCATCTTAAGGGTCTGATGCAACAGCCAGCAAGCAACAAAAACAATGATATTTTTTTTCAGTGAGAATATATATACACATATATTCTAGGCTTGGTGATGGTGGATCCTTGAGGGTCAATAGTTTCAAAGCCAGAAATGTTCTGAAAAGTCTTAGAATGGAGTTATTTTGTTTTTGTTGCTGTTGTTTCCCAGCTACCAACTAAAGAGACAGTTGGCATCCTGCAAATGATCTCTAGGAGTTTCCCAGAATGCAATTCTGAGTGATCACATCACATAGCTGTAGAATGTGCGTGCTTGTTCGTGAGCATGGGAACTCCTCCAGGAGTAGGCTGGGATCCCAACGATTGTTTGTTGCCTCCTTTCCAATGGAATTTGAATTTTAAATAAAAACCTTTTTTGGCATGATAAACATATCAATAAACATTTTATGCAGTCTGTGTATGTCCTTATCTAATTATTTACACTGGGGTAGTGATTTCACGGCATCCATTTAACCCCATGACCCTGAATGCTGGTGCTGGCAGAAGGCACTGTAAGTGCTGATATGCCTCTTCATCACTTGTGTCTCATCAGATTTCTTTAGGGGAGTGGAGGCCCTTGGAGCAGAACCCTCAACCCCAGTTTCAGGTACCCCTGATCACTGGTGAAAACATGCATAAAATGTTTCACGGTACAAAAAGCAGCCTCCTGGAAACTGAGGAGCTACTTAAAGAGCAGGGACCTGACTCAGCTACCCTCAGAGGCTAGGGCAGTCAATGTATGAACCCCTCTGGGAGTAACACCAGGTAGAATGTTAGAGAGCAGTGAAACAGGGCCACCCTGGCTCATCTAATGAGAGATGCCACCTAGGACATGGTGACCAGTGTGGACAGACCTTAAGAAATGTGAGAATTTTATGAGAAATCTCTACTTTTAAATGTTGCCAACTGAACATTGAATGAGTCAAATAGAATAAGTCTGTTGGTAAGATTTTCTCGCCTTTTATGGCCTCTCTGAGCATTTGCAGCCTCAAATTAGTTTCCTTTCCATAATTTCCGAGGAAAGAAATCTCTTTCTCTACTGCAGATATAAGGACAAAAAAATTTTTTAAAAAAGCATGAGTTGTAGGAGCTCACAGTCCTGTCACCAGTGGTCTTCTCTGTTTCTTAATCTTCCCATCTGTTACCAAGCCTCTTGAATTTTACCACCCAAATTTCGCTCTCATCATACCTTATCTGCAATATTCTCATTCATGTGCTTGCAAGTTTGACCAAAAGCTACTGCAATATCCTTCTAAGGTGCTTTTCTGCTTCCAGCTCCTCTCTGCAGCCACACTCATTTTCCCCGTAATGTCTGTTTTCTCAAAGAGAAGCTGTGGGTGTGTCATCTTCTTCACCTACCCTGCATAGCTCCCCATTGCCTCTCAAGTTAAGAACCAAGTTCTCACCCTGACATCTGAATCCTTCCAAAACCTGGCTTAGTTGTCTTTCTGGTCTGAGGCCCATTATTTCTCTGGATTTGTTTCCCTATTTGTCCTAG
Source organism: Pteropus vampyrus (assembly GCF_000151845.1). Taxonomy (NCBI): domain Eukaryota; kingdom Metazoa; phylum Chordata; class Mammalia; order Chiroptera; family Pteropodidae; genus Pteropus; species Pteropus vampyrus. The sequence goes on along the minus strand of NW_011888952.1, from coordinate 3,944,586 downwards.
TCATGCAAAAACTCCCTTTGATCAATGCTTTGGCAAGTTCTGAGTTGGTTACTTAAAGACCATTCCTTTGTTGGAATTTTACCTGTCCTGTGAGGTGCTTTTCAAGCATGACCTGCTTTTCAGTCCCTTCCCAGAAACACCAGTGGAATATTCACTCATTCACTCAGTCATTCATGCATTCCACATATCTTCACTGAGCACCACAGAGTTCCAATTCCCATGCTGAGTATAGGGATACAGCACTCAAAAAACAATGCCCTCTGAATTTTATAGTTGGTGAGGGAGATGGACCCTGGGAAAATACTCCCTTAGTTGATTTAAAATTATAGCTACTTGGGAGGGGGAAAAAAATGGCATAGATGATAGAGGACCTGTTCATCCTTCTGATGACCAAATCAAAGTTGTGATAGAAACAAGGAGCAAACAGCAAGGAAAAATCACCTGGGATCTAGATGAACAAGCCATATAACTAGGGAGAAATCTAAGAAATCACTCTGCAATGGCAGAAGGTAGGATGGGGCGAGGACGCGAAGCTGCTTGTCCTGAGCGGCTGAGTGGGACAGAGGCCATAGCAGCAGCACAGCAGCCGGCAGCTGCAGACAACTCTTAAATGGGCCGTAATCGCGAGAGGACTTTGCAGTGATGGACCTGCTCGCTCTGAGCACCAGTGCCAGTTGGGCTGCGCAGAAGGCAACAGAGACTTACACGGGGACGTTGAGTTGTCGGAGTGAGGGCCGAGGCACAACTCACTCTGTATGGAAGTGCGGCAGTATCCATTGTTCCTCTGTTGAGCCCTCCCCACTACCAGTGCACGGACTCAGCACCGCCCTAGTGGAGACGTAGTCAAACTGGATAACAGAGGTTGCTCCGTCCAGAGGATTCCCTGAAATTTCGCCTCCCCCATCTCACAACCCCGCCCAAGCCATATCCAGGTGTATCCTCGCTTAGTCAGGTGCTCCTTGCTGAGCAGCTCCTAGACTCACACTGTAGGCAGCTGGCCTCAGTTTCTGGTGTGGCCTTTTGAAGCAACTAACTATAAGCACAGCACCTGTGGATTGCTTGCTGAATCTTAGCAGGTGGTCCCGGAGGGGCAGAGTCTTGGGCTAAATTTGGCCTGCAGCTGAACCCCTCTCAGGACTGTGCCACTGAACACCTACTTCACAAATCCATACTAATAAGACTGGGAGACTTAGGAGCTTTGCTTAGTACATAGAAACAGACATGGAAAGGCAGGCAAAATGGGAAAACAAAGAAGCAGAAACCATATGACAGAACAGAACAGAGATCCAGAAATAATGGAGTCAAGCAACCTAACAGATGCAGAGTTCAAAACACTGGTTATAAAGATGCTCAATGAACTTATGGGAAAAGTAGATAAATTCAGTGAGAACTTCAACAAAGAGGTAAAAAACATAAAAATAGAAATGGGAATTATAAAAGTGAACCAGTCAGAAATGAAGAGCACATTATCTGAGATGAGAAGTATATTAAATGGAAAAAACAAGGTGAATAAAGAAGAGGAACAAATGACCTATACAGAGGATGAGAAAGCCAAAGACACTCAATCAAAATGGCAAGAAGAAAGAAGCCAAGAGTATAATAATAATTTAAGGAGCCGATGGGACACCATTAAAGGTAAAAATATTCGTGTCATAGGGGTACCTGAAGAGGGAAAACAAGAAGTTGAATATATATTTGAAGACATAATGATAGAAAACTTCCCTAACCTGGTGAAGGAAATAGACATAAAACCCCAGGAAGCTCAGAGAATCCCCAAAACCAGGAACCCAAAGAGGCCCACACCAAGACACATCATAGTTAAAATGCCAAAGGTTAAATACAAAGAGAGATTCTTAAAGCGGCAAGGGAAAAGCAGTTAGTGACCTACAAGGAAGCACCCATGAGACTGACAGCTGATTTCTCAAAAGAAACTATGCAGAACAGAAGGGCTTGGCACAAAATATTTGACAGGATGAAGATCCAGGATCTACAACCAAGAATACTTTATCTAGCAAAGCTATAATTTAGAGTTGAAGGAAAAATATTTTGTCTGGGAAGACAAAAAATAAGCTAAAAGAATTTATCATCACCAACCCAGTACTACAAGAAATGTTGGAGGGACTTCTTTAAAAATAAAAAACATGTATCAAAAACAGGAATAAAGAATGGTAATATCAACAAGTACTTCAAATGGAAAAGAATTAAGTGCTCCAACCAAAAGATAGAGTGGCTGATAGCTAAAGGGTGAGTACACCTGAGTAGGCAAAGAGGAAAAGGACAATGGTTAAAGATGGATATGAGGATGGCATGTGCAAAGGCCCTGGGGCTGGAGCAGCACCAGTTTATTCAACGTCTATTTGCTGCTATATTAGATACCATTGTAACCATGGCACATACATGGGACTGAAAGAAGACTGGTGTAGCAGGAGCACCAAGAGTGATGGGACATTAAATTAGCACTGAGGCGTTAGAGGTACTCCAGTTTTGTGGGTGACAGAAGACTGGTCTCTGTTCTAGAAGCAATGGGGAAACTTCAAAGAGTTTTAAGCAGGGGTTGGTGATGACTAGACACATGATCTCTCCTCTGCTGAAACCCCAGCATGATGCACTTCCTTCTTCCTTGTGAGAAGAGCCCACTTCTCATTCTATAAATTCATTTTCCCAGCCTCCTTTGCAGCTAGAGAAAGAGCATGTGACCCAACCTTGACCAAGGGGGAGCTGCTTAGAAAGTTTTCTATCCTAGTGAAAAGAGGTGCTCTAGAGGAAATAACTCTTCTTTCCTTTCTTTTTGATATAATTTTAGACTTACCAGTTAGTTAAGAGAACAAAGAACTTTTCTTCTTGAACCATCTAAGGTTGTGGCTGACACAATGCTTCATCGCTCCTATTTTAGTGTGTAATTCCTACAAATACGAACATTCCCTTACATCACCACAAACAACCATCAAAATCAGGAATGAACGTTCTATCAGCTAATCTTCAGATCTAATTCATGTTTTGCCAATTGTCCCAATAAGGTTTTTTATAACAAAAAGATCTGGTCCAGAATTATACATTTCATTTAGGTATCTTGACTCTTTAGTTTTCTGTAATTTGGAAGTGTTTGCTCTTTCTTTGACATCTTGACATCTTAGAAGATTAAAGGCTACTTAGATTAGCATGTCCATCAATTGGGTTTGTCTGATGTTCTTTCATAATTAGATTCAGGTCATGAATTTTGGGTAGAAATGCCATGGAAATGATGCAGTTTTCTTTTTATTGTGCCCTGTCAGATGATACAAGATTTTTATTTATTTCATTAATGTTGTTATTAATTTTAAACAGTTGATTATGCAAGATTTTTACAACGTCATTACTCTTTTTCCCTTTGTATTTAATGAGCATTTTGTGGGAAGGTACTTTGAGACTATGTTAACATCCTGTTCATAAAAATTCCACCCACTGGTTATTAGCACATATTAATGTTTCTTGACTGAATTATTACTATGATAGTTACCAAATGTTGACTTCTCTAATTCAATCATTCCTTTAACTTTTATTAGTTATCATTCTACTATAAGGAAAAGCTCAATCTTCTCTCTATTTATTTATTCATTCATTTATATCAGTTTGGAGTTGTAGGTTTCTATTTATCAAATTGTTTATCATCTATTACTATCATTATTAATTCTGATGCTCAAATTATTCCAAATTTGGCCAAAGAAGGCTCCTTCAAGCTGGCTATGTCCTTTTGATATGTCACCATCATGCTTTAAATAGAATTTTACACTCCGTCACAATTAGGAGTTTCTGGCTCATCTTGTATTTTTTTTACCCCAGCTTTGGAATCAGTCATTTCTCAAGGAGTTCTCTTTTCTTAAGCTGGGTGCTGTTGAGGTGAAACTCCTAGTCCAAGAATCTTAAGGACACAAGGGAACCAAATCAATAAGCTAAGGATGATGGAGCTGGTTAAATAGAGTTTAGGTCCCTGGTATGTCTTGAGCCAGTGAACTCACCTCTAGACTTCTTGTTACATGGAACAATTATTTCTTTATTCTTTATGCAAGAATATACATTTTCTCATTGTATAATATATTTCCTCATCATAGAATTTCTCATTAGTCGGACTCTTGTTAATTATAGCCAAAAACAATGTGACTGATACCCAAAATATTTCAGCCTGGGTGAATTACACATTTCTGAAGCCATTATACTCTCTAATTCATTTGGGTTTTTAATCAAGTCTGTCCCATGGGGATACAAATGATGGTGATATGAGTATCTGACTCACTAGGCTATCAGACTTTGGCTTCAAATGTTTGGCTTTGAATATGAGAAGGTTACATGAAAGACAAGACTGTGCAATGGCACGTGTGTTGGCCATTTGCATGTCTCTGCCTTTGACAAGCCAGGACCAGAGATGATGCTGTTGAAGGAAGAGTGTGTTTGTTCTTTTTTCTCAACTGCTATTTGCACTCAGTCAGTTTCTTCCAATTTAAAGCAAAATGATCTCTAGGTTTGATTTCCACCATTCTATAATAAAAACTGTAGCCATCAACATAAAATGTTTCTTTGGTCTGAGCTTGAGACAACACTGGTGTTTGAACAACAGAAAGGATTTGGACTTGCAGACTGAAGAAATATTATCCAGGACTCTCTTGCTGCAAATGAGGAAAGTCCAATTAAAACCAGTTTAAATCCCCCTCAAAATTAGAGGGAATCCACATTTTAGAAGTTTCTTTCCAGAGAAAGTTCAAGAGAAGTGCCAGCTTCAGGAACAACTGAATCCAGTAGTTCAAATTTTGAAGTTAAGAATCTGTTTCCTTTCTCCCTCTCTCATCTCTCTTTTCCTCAGGCAGACTCACCCAGATTGTAGCAGACACAGCCGCCACCAGCAGCTGGGGTCACTTTGTCTTTGGAGTCAGTAAATCCAATGAAAAGAGGGCTTTCTTGGAATGACTTGGATTGGCCCAACACGTGCCTATCTTTTGACCAATTACTGTGCCTAGATGGCCAGGGTACTATAACTAGCAGTACCTTGATCACGGTGCCAACTAGCCAATTTCTGATGGGAACAAGAAAGGATTCAAAAAGACGGCCACACCCGAATCATATGAAACAGGCTCCTTGCAAAAGAGAGGCCCTGTCAGAGCTGGAAGTGGCAAAGAAAAGCCTTCTGGGCAAAACAGAGCTGGCTCAGTTCACCAAAGAGCGGGAGGGTGAATTAAACTACAGGAGCAAAGCACAAAAAAAGCATCCGTCAGAGAAATTGGATGAGAGCTAACCCAGGGAATCTAAGGGACTAAGACTATACCAAGATTGGGGAATGGAGGTTCCCGAGAGGCCTGGGAGGCACTGCAGCAAAGAGCAAGGACAGAAGCCAAGTCACAAAGCTCATCTTGAAGTAATTATCATGCCACTGAAAATCTCATTTATCTTGATTTTTTTTTTTTAATTACCGGCAAGAAAAGACAAATGTGTTCAAATACCTAAATAAAATGGTATTCCTAAAGGAAATGTTTAAAAGTTTTTTTCATGGCCTTTTCTGTTTAGTTCTGTGGAAGATGATGGAGACTTACTAAACTGTTTTTATGGGAAAAGTTTAATAAATGTGAAGGATGTACTTCCACGAGTTCAAATATGGAAAGTTTTAAAATAGAAGAGTGACACAAGCAGCTAATGATCCCAATATGTTAGATTATGCAGGCTGTTGGCACAGGTTCTGTTTTTTAATCAAATATATAAATTATGAAATATTATTGCAAAGAATCACAAGCCTTTGCCCTACAAGGAAATGGTTCATGCTTCAGTTGACAGGAGAGCTCTGTGGAGTTCATCTTCAGCTGATAAGGAGAGAGGGAACAGGAGTAGACAGGCAGGCATCATTGGCCAATACGAGGGACTGTCTGAAGCCAAAGCTGGATGGAAGAACATGCTCCAGCCAAAGTCCCAGGCCAAGTAGGAAGGTGTTTGTCAGCTCAATATGTTGCCTGTGTGGTCTCCCTCTGTAGGGGAGGTGTCTGTGATATCTCGGGCCTGAGCTTGCAAACAATGAGCTTTCAGTATTTGTTCTCATCTGAAAGTCCACCCTTTTGCCACCTCTGCTTCAAGGCTCTTGGCATGAGTGCTCCCTCCTCCAGGAAGCCCTTATTGATTCTTCTAGATGCTCAGAGAATCAACCAATTATGTGACTGATTTGGCCCATAACCAGATTTCATGATTATGTCAGACTCTGTGGTTTGTGTTCCAAATAATAGTCAATTCACTCACTCACTAGTTCATTCTTTTACTCATTCATTCTCTGTGAATTTACTCAGCACCTACTATGCCCCAAGCACTGTGTTAGGCATTGGAAATACAATAGTA
>NW_011888952.1:3924565-3938191 GCF_000151845.1 Pteropus vampyrus | reverse complement strand
TTTTTTTTTTAATTACCGGCAAGAAAAGACAAATGTGTTCAAATACCTAAATAAAATGGTATTCCTAAAGGAAATGTTTAAAAGTTTTTTTCATGGCCTTTTCTGTTTAGTTCTGTGGAAGATGATGGAGACTTACTAAACTGTTTTTATGGGAAAAGTTTAATAAATGTGAAGGATGTACTTCCACGAGTTCAAATATGGAAAGTTTTAAAATAGAAGAGTGACACAAGCAGCTAATGATCCCAATATGTTAGATTATGCAGGCTGTTGGCACAGGTTCTGTTTTTTAATCAAATATATAAATTATGAAATATTATTGCAAAGAATCACAAGCCTTTGCCCTACAAGGAAATGGTTCATGCTTCAGTTGACAGGAGAGCTCTGTGGAGTTCATCTTCAGCTGATAAGGAGAGAGGGAACAGGAGTAGACAGGCAGGCATCATTGGCCAATACGAGGGACTGTCTGAAGCCAAAGCTGGATGGAAGAACATGCTCCAGCCAAAGTCCCAGGCCAAGTAGGAAGGTGTTTGTCAGCTCAATATGTTGCCTGTGTGGTCTCCCTCTGTAGGGGAGGTGTCTGTGATATCTCGGGCCTGAGCTTGCAAACAATGAGCTTTCAGTATTTGTTCTCATCTGAAAGTCCACCCTTTTGCCACCTCTGCTTCAAGGCTCTTGGCATGAGTGCTCCCTCCTCCAGGAAGCCCTTATTGATTCTTCTAGATGCTCAGAGAATCAACCAATTATGTGACTGATTTGGCCCATAACCAGATTTCATGATTATGTCAGACTCTGTGGTTTGTGTTCCAAACAATAGTCAATTCACTCACTCACTAGTTCATTCTTTTACTCATTCATTCTCTGTGAATTTACTCAGCACCTACTATGCCCCAAGCACTGTGTTAGGCATTGGAAATACAATAGTAAAGAAAGGAGACATGGCTCCTGTCTTAAAGGAGTTATAATCTATCAGAGGAGAGCAAGAAATAACAAACAATTATCTACTCAGACCTGCCTGAATCCCAGCAGAATCCCAGCTTATGCTCCTTCCCAAGATGTCCCCAGCCTCCCAGGAAATAGGCCACTAGCATTCGTGATCTTTTCCATTAACTCACCAAATAGATCCAACATATCTGGCAGTGTAACATTGTCATGGAAAGCGCGAGCTTTGGAGCTAGGTGCCTCGATTCTAATTCTGACTCTACTGGGTCACCTTGGGTAAGCCATTTCACTTTGTTCCCAGGTTTCTCCATTATAAAATGGGGATAATAATAGTATTTACCTTATAGGGTTATTCTAAGGATCAAATGAATTTATGCATGTTTATAGGTTTAAAACAGCTCCTGGTACATAGTAAGTGTTCAGTAAGTACCGGCTTTTATCATTATTGTTGTTGTTTGTATTATCCAACAGTGGCCCATGGAAGAAGATGGCTTGATTGCAATCTCCTCTACTCTTAAAAACAGTGGTTTAAAAATTTTTTTGTTTGTTTTTTTAAAGTCTATCAGCAAACTTATTTTCTTTATTTCTAATCTCTGAGACGTTCTAGTAAATGCTCAAATATGATGTGCCCACTGAAAGATTTCAGCATCCAGATACACACACAAGCACATATACACACACACAAACTGTGAATGTTGATACTGTCTGTAGGGGTCCAGAATGAGTCTCCCCAGAATGTGCCACCCTGCCATGCAGATTATTTAAAACTGAAAAATAAAGTCTAACAAACTCAAGAAAAGTATTTTTGGTTTTTGTTGCTTTTTGTTTTTTACCTTTCCCTTTAGCAGCCTAAAGAAATTCAGATAGAAAAGCCGGCCTCGGGAAGGGAACCTTAGCATATTCACCTTAGCATACATGAATTAAGAGTAACAGACAGGGAGGATCTAAGTAAGTCTGTCTGGTAGATTCCCCTCTGTGCCCTATTGTTTCTGTGTGGCCAAGAAAGAATTGCTTTATCACATATTTGCTTTTTTTTCATCTACCTGTGAATTATCAACTTTTCCCTTGAATTCCCACCCCTGCCTCCCTCTTCTTAGTCCAGAATGGCATATAAGACTCAACTGCCTGATGTATACTCAGGTCTCATATTCTTATGGGACTACCATATGTGTATACATAATAAATTTGGTCATTTTCTCCTGTTAATCCATCTCATGTTAATTTTACTATTAGTCCAGCCAGAAGAACTTAGAAAGGTGGGCAGAAAATTATTTTCCTACCCCCACAATACTCTTTCTTTATAGGTCTACCTGCCATTTCACAACCAAGTGTCAGCTGCCTTGTATTCATACTGTGCATGTATTAACAATGGCAGGTGACCCTTAGACTCACAATGGGTCCTACAACATCTTAAGAGAGTGCTTGGGAGAAGGCTGAGAAAACATACTGATAAGGCCATACATTTCATGTCTCACCTAATTCACTCCAGGGGTAAAAGCAACTCAGAAATTGAAATCCCCAAAGACCTCCAATTTAGAAAGATAGAGGAGATAATCATTCACTTATAGCATCACACCAGGGAGGCGAATATTCTAGAGAGAAGTACATAGTGTTTATAAAAATCATCTGGGGAGCTTGTTAAACTGTGAGTCCAGGTTCAGTCAGTCTGGGCTGGGGCCTGGGACTCTACATTTCTAACAAGCTCCAGTATCAATGCTGCTGGTTTGGGGACCACAACTGGAGTAGCAAGACTATGGCTTGTTAGAGTTGAAAAGGTTAATTAGAGGCTAGCCTAAGAAGCGGGGAAACTGAGGCCAGAGAGTAGAGTAGCTTTACTAAGGTCACACAGCAAGCTCAAGGTAGAGTCAAGGCTACACCCAGGTCTCCTGACCTCAAAGCCAACACCCTTCCTGGATCTGCTAACCAGGGATGGGATTCCAGTGCCTACGGGATCCAAGCAGTGAACTAAATGCACAAAGCAGGCCAGGTGCCAACAGCAGGAGCCAACCTGCCTGTATAGCCGCTTGTTACTTCAGTTTTTAAAACACCAGCAAAACCTGTAGGCTACAACCAGTCTGCAAGTGGCCAGTTTGCATTCATGGTAACCTTATTTCAGGGTTCAGCAAACTTTTTCTATAAAGAGCCAGATAGTAAATATTTTAGGGTTTATGGGCCATATAGCCTCTGTTGTAACTACTCAGCTCTGTTGTTGCAGTGGGAAAGCAGACACAGACAATACATAAACAGATAAGTATGGCTGGGTTCCAATAAAACTTTATTTATAAAATCAGGAAATGGACCTAATCTGGCCAGTGGACCATAGTTTGCTAATCCCTGTCTTAGCTGATTAGACAAACTGGAGTGTGGGAGGGACACAAATGGTCTCTATTTGTACAAAATTTGATTCATAAAATAATATGTTAAAACTGTCACTTGTATTTTTCCACGTCAGGAATATCATCTGTGAGTTTGCAGAAATGGAAGACAGAATTTAACTATCTTGTTTCTGCAGTTCCAAAGGACACATTAAATGAAAACATTACATTCCTAAAATGGGGATTCATCTTAGAGTTATGATGTATATTTAATGTGCTCCAGTTTCTCTCTCCAGACCCTACAAAGTTGTTAAGTGGATGGTATGGGCAGTGAGCTAAAAATCCATGGATAAGCTAACAACAGATCAGTTGGCTTTTTCCAAAAGGCTAAGTCAAATACAGGCAATTGGATAGAGGTCTGAATGGTTATTCTAATGAGCGCATTAGAGGAGTAGAGAGGTTACCATCCCCAGTTAACTTGGGGCCAGATATCTGATTGTTCTCCCCTTCTGCAAACACTCTAACTGCAGTGCTGCAGAAAAAGATTTAAGAAGAGGAAAAATAACAGACACTATACCCCAGCACCAAATTACCCATCAAAGGAGTTAACACCAGTTGCTACATAAAGAGAGGAACTTTCTGAGAATCCAGCAGATTAGGGACACCGTTCTGACACTGTGCTCACTGCACCCACCCCACTGCTGCCCTGGTGTCTGGGCACTGCTGGCAGACCAGCGTAGGAAAGGAAAAAAGTTCTTCTTCCCTTTATACATCTTAGGTTCATTGTCTGGGATCCATGAATCAAACTGATAAAAGATGGACTAAAAAAGAGAAAAAAGAACAGTTTTAACTATGTGCCTATTATGTAATTAGCCGTTCACAAAGCAAAACGTCGCTCAAGGAGGGGGCTAGATGAATGAGGCTTATAAACCATCTTAATCTAAGCAAAGGAAAGGGGTTTGGGGACTCTAGGATAGGGAGGCAAGTTATGAGAAGGTAACCAGAAAAAGTACAGTAAACAAGGGTTATTTAGTAGGGTTTGTTATGTAAATTCAAGTCTGAACTTTCTTTATTGATAAGAGTTATTAAGAGTCTTCCTCTTCCTTTCACCAGTCAGGCAGACACCTTTATCAATAGAAATTTCCTTTTAAACGTGAATTTCTTTTTGTGCCCTGTTTTAACAGCTTTTCTTGCATCTTCTGGTTCTCAATGGCCTTTAGTTCCTTTGGGGGTGGTGTAGTCTGGTGCCTTTTATTAGCTTAGACTTTTTCTAGCTGGGGTCCTTTCCCAGCCAACCCAGGGCTCCCTAGGGAGTTCTAGATATGAATCTATAAATGAAAAAGGGGCTATATATTAAACCTGACAAGCTCGGGCAGGGCCTGCAAGGCCAGCCTTGCAAACTCAGTGACCAAAAGTAACCACACAGGTTGGTCTGATCATAAATTCCTCAGTGGGCAGGCCACCGAGGTCAGTCATGTCCCAGGCCTATAGCTTCCTTAGAAAAAGTCAATCTTTACTTTAAGTGAGCTCTGTCCATTTTTCTTATGCATCTAGGATAACATACCTTTGAAATTTCAGCATAATTTTCTTTTCTAGACCCCTCAAAGGAGCAACCAGAGGCACCAGAGCACAAGACCTCGGAACCCCTCATTGTTATCTTGCTATTCCCCGCATGCCATTTCTATGTGCTGTAAATGTTAATTATTTACTATCCTTTACCCACCAATGTAAAAAAGTATGTTTCTCCATTTTGCCTTTTATCTAATCCTACAGATTTTCCCCACTTTGCTTTCTCTCATCCCCCTAATCTACCACTAAAGGATGTCATGTAACTCTCCTTACATTTCTCCCTTTGATTCTAATGCATAAAATAAGCTGCAAAATTGCCGTTCTCTGGAGCATTTTCTCAAACCACTGAGATTTTGCTTCTGGGCGTGTCCTCAAAATTTTGGTTCAGATAAACTCTTATAAAACTTTTCTGTTGACTGGGTATTTCTGTTGTCAACAAAACAAAAGGAACACTGGTCTAGAAAGCAGAAAGCTTGAACTTAGATCTGAGCTTTCTACTCAGGGCAAGTCATAGTCGTGAAACCTCATAGAGGTTTCAGGTAACATTGATAGTTACCTGTATAATGGGGAGATACTACCCATCCTGCCCACCTCTCAGGATGGCTGCAGATCAAATGGGAGAGCAAATAGGAAAGACGTGTAAGTCAGAATGAACCCTATCTGCATACAGCCTGCTTATTCAATATTCTCAGAAGAAATATTGGCTTTCTCTTAATCTGGTTTGAGATGAATATTCTTTCAATAGCACCTAATGAGCTAACTCAGGCATGTTCAAACTTTAACTGTTCATGTCAACGAAATTTTATACAGTCTCCTTGTATATGAAATAAATGAAAGTAGGGCTACAAGAAACAGCAGGAGGAAAGGCAGCTAGAGATGCCCCCCCCCGCCAATAGGCTTATGCCTCAAACTGATGACAACAGCTGAGGCCTCCCTGTAGACCCCAGGATCCCAGGGACCAGGGGAGAAACTCTAGGCCAGACATCACTGTAAGGCTCATTCCTGGCTACTGACCGCTGTGTCCTCTCAGGCTGCCCGGCCATCTCCTTCAGGAAGTTCCTTAACGGAGGAAGTTAAGAGAGAAGATCAAAGGCACAGCACACAATTTGACCGCATGATTCAAATCAGAGGGGCAGAAAAGGGGACTGTGAAAATTACAATGGTTGGAGATTGGGCTGGAAAATTGAGCAAAGGTTGTAAAAAGCCTTGCTGAATAATTTCCCTTCAAGTCCTGTCTAGCTCAGCCTTGCATCACATATGCTGTAAGTGAAAACCATCACCCGAACTTTGTCCAAGCAACCCACATAATGATGAGTGGAAGAGAACTAAGAGAAATTTCCCTACTTTTGCTTTTCCTTAACTAATCAACCAGTTAGAGCAGTATTTTAGCCCCGGAGCTGCCAGTTGCCAGACCAGAATTCAGGGTCTTCCAGGAAGAGAATGGGGCCACTATCCCACCCGAGATATTGATGGCAGGAAGGGAACCAGCTTTGAAAAGGGCCTGAAGCTAACCCAGGGCACACCCTTCTGTCTGATGTCAGCAGACACAGATCCTACACATGAAACACGAGCACAGCTCTTGGTCTCACATCACTGGTTAGCACTTGCTCAGTCCTATTTTTTCCCGCCAAACTGACAAACCCCATAGCACTTGGAAAAACAAACTCAAGAACAATTGTGTTTGTTTCCCTCACTGCATCATCGTAGATCACCAGATATTCAGCATGGAGCAGAGGAATATTATGTTGGGGGAAACATCAAGGCAGTTTATTCAATTAAGAAGGTGTTATTATCAGTGATACAGCCTAGAAAGCATGCACTGGGGGATACTACCGTGGGTTCATGTTTTGCCTACATGGAAGTAGGTGTTATTAATTTCCTTTTTGCAAATGAGAAAACTCTGGCTCAGAAAGATTATAGAGCAAGCCCAGGGTCACTTGCCTGGTAGCAGGCAAACCAGGATAGGTGTCACTACATTTCACAGATGGCAAAATATGTTACAGGAGACTGAGGCCCTGGGGGAGATGTGACCTGCTCAAGACCACATGGCCAGGGGGTAGCAGATCTAGGACTGAAATCCAGTTTTCCTGGTTCCTGGTGATGAGATCTTTCTACTCTTCTTCAAGAATGGTGGCTTAAGAATTTAAGTCTACACTAATGAAGGATACCAGAATAAATATGGCTTTTTGGCATATGGACTATTTGGAGCTAAAGGCCATTGAAAACCGGCAGATGCAGGAATAGCTGCTCTCTTAATTGTTCTCATACAGAAAAGAATTGGTAATTATGTCATATGATAGAGGTGTCAGTTAATGTTACAGTGACAATCATCAGCTAAATGTATCAAATCAACATGCTGTATAACTTAAGCTTACAAAACTTTATGTGTCAATTACATCTCAAAAATTTCTTTAAAAAAAAAAAGTATTAGAACCCATGAAACAAGTAGCAATTATTGATGATGTTGACGTTATTTGTTGTCATTCTCATAATTTTTGACCAAAGTTCAAAGAATTTAATTGGATAGGAAGGCAAAGGAGTGAGTCACCCTAAACAAAGTATGTTTTTCTTGCTTTATTTTAATTCTTCACTTAGAGTCTGCCTGCAAGGCTATTTGATCCTTCGCTCTCAGTTTAAGAACAAACGGAAATCCCACCCGCTATCCCAGTTAGTTACATCCACACTGAGCCTCGAGCCTGCTGGCTGATAGGATCCCTATGTTGATTGCAGTTTGAATGCAGTTCCATGAACCATGAGAGATAAATATAACCCCTATTCTCCCAGAATCCACACTAAAATCCTGACTAGCCCAGGGAAATACTTCTGAGCTGTATACTCCATCAAGAAAGTATAACAGGGGGCAGCGAAAGCAGTCCACAACCCCCGCAGAGGTGCCCAGATTCAGTGCACGCACTGAAGGTCCTGGAACCCTGCTCACAGTTCACCCAGATGGCAGCAGAGATGGAAGCTCAAGGCCCAGAACATTTCCTCATGAGCTCTTTTAGAGAGAGGCGGCCCTGGCACTCCAAGGCAGAGCTGGGATTTGCAAGTCCTTCAGACACTTTGCTGGTTTCTCCCAGCAGGAAAGCAATTCTGAAGAGAAAGTTTGGGCACTTTGAGAACCCTGTAGCCCAGTTAGGGTGACAAGGCTCACAAAGCTGGCCCACATGGAAGGGGATGGTGGTGAGGATGAGCTGCTCGTGTTTGTCCCAGGTTTGTAAGGGTCTGTTCTCTCACAGTCTCCTTTCTATACTGTGAGCCCCTGAAGACTGGACTGTGATGTTTTCATCACCTGGCTTGGTGCCTGGCACTCAGTAGGCCTTGTCGTCACTCACCAGATCAACTTCAGTTGTCTCCCAACTAGTCTCCACTCTTGCTCCCCATGACCCATTCCCCACAAACTGATTTTGACATGTGTCAGCTCATGTCTCTTCCTACTTACAGCCTGTGATGTCTTCCCATAGAATAAAATCCAGTCACCTTATCATGGCCTGTAGCATAGCACAGCAGGTGTCAATCTCTCTGACTTCACCTTCCACCACTCCCTTCCTCACTTACCATGTTCAAGCCATACTTTTCAAGATGCCAAAGATGTAACACACAAAGCCTGTTTCAGCCTCAGGACCTTTGCACTGGCTGTTCAAAGGGACGCTCCTTTCTTCCCCAGGTCACCACATGGCTAGCTCCAGCATCAACACAGATGTCACCTCTTCAGAGAGGCCATCTCTGACCACCTTTTCTGAAAGTCCCATATCCAGTCATTCTATGTTACATCACTGTAAGGGAAAAATTCCTCTATACCTACTAAAGGAAAAGTCTTTTTTTTTTTTCTATTCAGTACACTCACTACTCACAGAACACATCTGTGACCTGATGTGTGGCTTTTTTCCCCCACACCAACCAATTCTCTGACACCAGTTGGGTGTCCTACAATGTTATTTAATTCTGACACTATCTGGAGTTAGTGCAAATAGTGTCAGAATTGGTTAAGGGCTCAGTGTCACAAGACTGTCCCCACTTCAGACACCAATTACATGTCCCAGGTTGTCACCTACACTTCTGACCAACCAGATATAAATCAGGGTTCTCAGGACCTCCTCCTTGGGTTTGGTAATTTTCTAGAATGGCTCACAAAACTCATGGGAATACTTATGTCTACTGATTCACTATAAAGGACATAAAGGAGGAAGATGAACAGACAGATGAAGAGGTACATAGAGTGAGGTCTGGAAATGTCCTAAGTACAGGAGCTTCTGTCCCTGTGGAGTTGGGGTGGCCTACCTTCTCAACATGTGGATGTGTTCACCAACCTGAAAGCTCTCTAAACTCCATATTTGAGGAATTTTTATGGAGGTTTCATCAAGAGGGTATGATTGATTATTAACTCAGTCTCCAGCCCCTCTCCCCTCTCTGGAGAATGGGAGGTGGGGCTAAAAAGTCCAAGCTTCTAATCAGGGTTTTGTCTTTCTAGTGACCAGCCCCGACCCTGGAGCCCAGCAAGAGACACCTCACTAGAACAGAAGATGCATCTAGCACCTCTATTTACAAGAACTTGGGGAGCTCTGTTTCAGGAAGCAGGAACAGAGATCAATATATATATTTCTTATTATTTAACAATCTCTATACTTTATTTTCTTTGTTCAATATATCACAATAGGAGTGCATTTGTTTATTTTTTTTATTTAATTATTGTCTTCCCTACTAGAATGTAAGCTACCTGGAGTTGGGGACTTGTCTGTGCGTTATTCTCCAGAATTCTAAACAGTTCCTGGCACAGAACAGACATTCAATAAATATGACTGAAAGACCAAATGAATGAATGAATGAATGTTTGATAAAGAAATGAAGAAGAAAAGAATTTCTGTATTAGAGTTTGAGATTGCTTATTGCCTGCATGATTGTCTTCCCGTCCTGGCCTATACATTTCTCTAGGGCAGAACTTTGTTTCATGTCAGAGACTATGTCCCTATATTAACTACTTTTTCTTATTTTTCTGTATTCTTGATGCTCTGATATCTGGGGCCTCTCTGACTGAAGAGAGGCTTTCCCTCTTAGGACTAACCAATTCTAAGAGATAGCAAACAACTTGCCTGGAGCTTACCTTTGATATGCAAACCAACCAATGTGAGTTCATACCCCAATCTTCTTCATTAGGCTCCTGCATCTCAGGTACATTATTCCCTGCACTAAATCACCCCAAGGCCCACAAGGTACTGGACAACTAGGGACCACCCCTATAGCTCACAGCTCCCCAAACTATTCAAACTCTCCAGTCCTAAAACTCTCAGCCTGCTTATATTGCCTCACCTGGTCCTGCCCATGCTTTCCTCTGCTCTTTCCGCCTCCTGAACGACCCCTGGTGCTTTCCAGGGCGGCCCCCATGGTGTGGCAACAACTCCATGGTGTGGATTCCAGGCGCCGAAGTTAAGGTCCAATTATGCCCATGAAATCATGATTATGTTATGCTTGGCAGAGAGGCTGTCCAGTGGGGATCAGCTCATAGCCCACCCTCAACATAGTTTAAACATTTTTATTAGTTGCTAACGGTGAAAAATCGTTGAAATTCCACATAGAACATCTAAATATCCATACTCTGTTGAAAAGTCAGGAGGTCCTGCTTTATCGGCCTTGAGGGACCTGCTTCCCCATTCCCACTAACCCTTCGCCCAGGCTGACAACTCTCACTCACATCATCACTGCCTCCCTCAGGTGTCCCTGTTCTCACCCCCTCCAATCTCCCTTCACACAGGCTCCCAAGGAATTCTACACCAGTGGCCTTGCCACAGGAATCTTGTTAGAAAATATCAATTTTGATCAGGTCACATTCTTTCTCTAAACTTCTAATTCTTTGTTTCTCTACAATTTTATGTCTAAACTCCTTACCGGGGCATTCTGCCCTTTATGGCCTGACCTCTGGCTACCTTGCCAGTTTCATATCTTTTCACTTATTTCAAAACCATCATAAAATATCATCATATTCTAATGAGGAAGACAGACAATGAGCAAATGAAGACATGAACAAAATTATGAAAGAGCTATGAAGTAGCTAACAAACCAGTGTGATAAATTGTGAGTCACCTCGAGATAGAGCCATCTGGGAAGGCTTCTCAGAGGAGGTGGCCTTTGAGCTGAGACCTGGAAGGACAACTAGACTTGTCTAATGAGTGGTCCCAAAGGTTCATCCAGGTTCCCTGGAGTGGTAGATTCTAAAATGGATCTAGTCCACCATGTCTCCCTGTCTCCATGCCCATTGCAATATGACTTTGCTGCCCCTCACATCAAAAATCATTTCTATTTCCCTATTCCTTGAATCTGGACTAGTTTTGTGACCTGCTTTGCCCAACAGAATGCAAAGACCATTCTTTCCCCCACTGAACTGCTTTGGCACCTTTGTTGAAAAGTGGGATTGAAACTAGACCACTTTCTTATACCATATACAGTTGACTATATGTGTTTATAAAAGTCTATTTTGGACTCTCTTGTGTTCCACTGATCTATGTGTCTATCTTTTGCCAATACCACGTTGTCTTGATCACAATGACTTTATAGTAAGTCTTGAGACCAGATAGAGTAAGTCGTCCAATTTTGTTCTTTTTTAAAATTGTTTTAGTTGATCCATTTTCATTTGCAATTTGCACATAAGGAAGTAATTTGCATTCACACATAAATGTTATACTCAGCTCATCAATTTCTACAAAAGTGCCTGCTTGAATTTTGATTGGGATTATGTTGAATTTATATCAATTTGAGACAAATTGTCATCTCAACAATTTTGCATCTTCCAGTCTATGATTATGGTATATCAGTCTATTTATTTAGGTCTTCCTTTTCTCTTATTGCAGATGTCTTCCATTGCAAAAGTCTTGGTTATCTTTGGTTAAATTTATTCATGAATTGGTTGATGATATTACAATTTCTAAAAATGTCATTTTCCAATTGTTTACCGCTTATATATAAAAACACAATTGATTTTGTTTAGTCTTAGCTGGAAGCTGCTTACATCTGACCTGCACATGTGTTTTCATTTCAATGTTCAACTAGGCGGGGCTGGGAGAATATGAAATATTTGAGAGTTCCCCTTCTCCAGCTGTCTCCTGTCCAGGACTCCACCGTTCACTCTCCAGTGGTCACGGAAGCCCCACAGGACCTACCTCTTGTTCCCAGGTCAGAAAGATAGTGGAATTACCATTGGAGTTTTAGCTACTGTCCATTTCACCATGACTGCTCCCTGCCTTCAAGCTAAAACCATAAAAACTGAAAGTACTCCATGTTAGTCTCTACTTTCGAGTTTTGACCCTTTTCAAAATCTCACTTTAGTGTACTTTCCAGAGCCTTTGGGTAGTGGCTTTTGTATTTTATCCAGTGTTTACAGTTATTCTCAGCTTGTTAGGAGCCTACTTTGCCATCCCAGAAGTAGAACTCTTTGTTCATTTTAATGCCTCCAGTTGAACAAGTATTAAAAAACAAATACATTTCAAAAAAAAAAGAAAGAAAGTAAAATAACAAGTGTTGGCAACAATATAGAGAAATTGGAACTCTTGTGCTTTCCTGGTAGGAATGTAAAATGGTACAGTCACTGCAGAAAAAAGTTTGTGGCAGTTCCTCAAAAAGTTAAGCATAGAATGACCATATGATCCAGCAATTCTCTTTCTGGGCATATATTCAAGAAAATCAAAAGCAGAGACTCAAGCAGATACTTTTACACCAATATTCAAAACAGCATTATTCACAATATCAATAGATAAAAATAACCCAAGTGTCTAAAAACAGATGAATGGATAAACAAAATGTGGTCTGTACATACAATGGAATACTTTTCAGCCATAAAAAGGAAAGCATTTCTGGTACATGCTGTTTGCTAGGGCTGTCATAACAAAGTACCATAAACTGGATGGCTTAAACAACAAAAATTTATTTTCTATAATTCTGGAGGCTAGAAGTCCAAGATAAGGTGTCGGCAGGGTTGGTTCCTTCTGAGGGCAGTGAGGGAAGGATCTGTTCGAGACTCCTCTCCTCAGCTTTTAGATGGTCATCTTCTCCCTTTGTCTTTACATGGTCTTTCCCCTATACGTGTCTGTGTTCAAATTTTCTCTTCTTATTAAGGATACCAGTCATATTCGATTAGAGTCTACCCTAACAATCTCATTTTAACTTAATTATCTCTATAAAACCTCATCTCCAAATATGGTTATATTCTGAGGTACTGGGTGTCACAACTTTAACATGTACATTTTAGTTGGGGGGGACACAATTAAGCTCGTAACATGCTGCAATGTGGATGAACCTTGAAAATTTTACACTAAGCAAATAAGCCAAACACAAATGGATGAATATTATGTGATTCCACTTATATGAGGTACCTAAAGTAGATAAATTTATAGAGACAGAAAGTAGAATATGGGTTAACAAGTGCTAGGCGTGAGGTGGAGAGTTAGCATTTAATGGGTCCAGAGTTTCAGTTTGGGAAGATGAAAAAGTTCTAGAAATGGATAGTAGTTATGATTGTACAACATTGTGAATATACTTAATGTCACTGAACTGCATACTTAAAAATGGTTAAAAGGGTAAATTTTGTTATACTGTATATACTTTACCACAATTTAAAATAACACTTTTTAAAAAAATAATTTGTTATAAAAACAAATTATTGCCTGAGTTTATTCTCTTTTAAATCTGAAAATTAGTGGAGTAGTAGAGGGTGTTTCTATTTTTCTTATTTCCTGAGAAATGAGAAATGTCAATTTTCTGTTGTTGTCTTTTTTCTTTCGAATTATGTACCTCGACACAGTGACACTGGTCATTA
>NW_011888952.1:3891050-3924515 GCF_000151845.1 Pteropus vampyrus | reverse complement strand
CAGAAAAAAGTTTGTGGCAGTTCCTCAAAAAGTTAAGCATAGAATGACCATATGATCCAGCAATTCTCTTTCTGGGCATATATTCAAGAAAATCAAAAGCAGAGACTCAAGCAGATACTTTTACACCAATATTCAAAACAGCATTATTCACAATATCAATAGATAAAAATAACCCAAGTGTCTAAAAACAGATGAATGGATAAACAAAATGTGGTCTGTACATACAATGGAATACTTTTCAGCCATAAAAAGGAAAGCATTTCTGGTACATGCTGTTTGCTAGGGCTGTCATAACAAAGTACCATAAACTGGATGGCTTAAACAACAAAAATTTATTTTCTATAATTCTGGAGGCTAGAAGTCCAAGATAAGGTGTCGGCAGGGTTGGTTCCTTCTGAGGGCAGTGAGGGAAGGATCTGTTCGAGACTCCTCTCCTCAGCTTTTAGATGGTCATCTTCTCCCTTTGTCTTTACATGGTCTTTCCCCTATACGTGTCTGTGTTCAAATTTTCTCTTCTTATTAAGGATACCAGTCATATTCGATTAGAGTCTACCCTAACAATCTCATTTTAACTTAATTATCTCTATAAAACCTCATCTCCAAATATGGTTATATTCTGAGGTACTGGGTGTCACAACTTTAACATGTACATTTTAGTTGGGGGGGACACAATTAAGCTCGTAACATGCTGCAATGTGGATGAACCTTGAAAATTTTACACTAAGCAAATAAGCCAAACACAAATGGATGAATATTATGTGATTCCACTTATATGAGGTACCTAAAGTAGATAAATTTATAGAGACAGAAAGTAGAATATGGGTTAACAAGTGCTAGGCGTGAAGTGGAGAGATAGCATTTAATGGGTCCAGAGTTTCAGTTTGGGAAGATGAAAAAGTTCTAGAAATGGATAGTAGTTATGATTGTACAACATTGTGAATATACTTAATGTCACTGAACTGCATACTTAAAAATGGTTAAAAGGGTAAATTTTGTTATACTGTATATACTTTACCACAATTTAAAATAACACTTTTTAAAAAAATAATTTGTTATAAAAACAAATTATTGCCTGAGTTTATTCTCTTTTAAATCTGAAAATTAGTGGAGTAGTAGAGGGTGTTTCTATTTTTCTTATTTCCTGAGAAATGAGAAATGTCAATTTTCTGTTGTTGTCTTTTTTCTTTTGAATTATGTACCTCGACACAGTGACACTGGTCATTATTTAAAGATAAGAGACAGGTTATTAAAGGCAAAATGAGAAAGAGAAAACAGTTTCTGAACAAGTCTTTTAAAAATGAGATTACAGTCAGCTCTTCAGTTTGAACAGTGGGTCATCAATAACCCAGGCATTTAATTTAAATAGTATACTTGAAATTTCTAAGATAGTCACCTGGGTGTCCTTTTGCCCCAATAAAATAATATCTTTTAGGCTGTATACCTAGAAGACTGATTTATCTGTGTCAAATGGCAATACTACACACTTAGAGCACAGAAGGCTGTGGCCTTTTGAGTTTAATATACAAGGACAAGCAACTCTTGTTGTGGAAAGCACTTCAGGGTTTACAAAGCATTTCAGACTCTTTTTATTTAATATTCACAACAACTGTGAGAGAATTATAGCAATCCCCATTGAACAGGTGAGACAACTGAAGCTCTGGTCTTTCTTCAGGAGGCAACACATAGCTTAATATCTAGAAAGTCCGTTTATATAAACCATCTGGGGAGCATTTTTATCCTTTCCTCTGGTAGTTCAAAAATAATTGCCTTTTACATGTATCTGTCCAGTTTTCCTTACACGATTTATTGAATAGACAGTCTTTATCCCATATTCTTGCCTCCTTTGTCATAGATTAATTGACCATATAGATATGGGTTTACTTCTGGACTCTCTGTTCTGTTCCATTGATCTATGTGTCACGTTTTATGCCAGTATCATGCTGTTTTGATTACTGTGAGTTTGTAATATAGTTTGATATCAGATCGCACGACATCTTCAACTTCTTTTTTCTTTCTCAAGATTGCTGTGGTTATTCAGGGTCTTTTGTGGTTCCATATAATTTAAAGATAATTTGTTCTAGTTCTGTGAAAAATGCCATTGGTATTTTGATAGGGATAACATTGAATCTGTAGATTGCTTTGGGGAGTATGAACATTTTAACTACATTAATTCTTTCCATCCATGAGCATAGTATATCCCTCTTCAATCTCTTTTTTCAGTGTTTTATAGTTTTCCAAGTAGAGATCTTTAACCTCCTTGATTAGATTTATTTAAAGGTATTTTATTCTTTTCGATACAATTGTAAGTGGGATTGAAACTAGACCACTTTCTTATACCATATACAAGAAAAAAACTCAAAATGGATTAAAGACTTAAATATAAGAAATATAAGACCTGAAATCACAAAACTCATAGATGAAAACAGGCAGTAAACTCTCTGACATCACTCTTAGTAATATTTTTTTGTATATGTCTCCTCAGACAAAGGTAACAAAAGGAAAAATAAACAAATGAGACTACATCAAAATAAAAAGGTTTTGCCCAATGAAGGAAACCATTAACAAAATGAAAAGACAACCTACTTTATGGGAGAATATATTCACCAATGATCCATTCAACAAGGTGTTTATACCAAAATATATAAGGAACTCATACAACTTAAGACCAAACAAACAACCCAACTGAAAAATGGGCAGAGGACTTGAATAGACATTTCAAAAAAGAGGATATACAGATGGCCAACAGACATACGAAAAGATGGTCAACATCACTAATCATCAGGGAAATGCAAATTAAAAACACAATGAGATATCACCTCACACCTGTCAGAAAGGCTATCATCAACAAATCAATGAATAACAAGTACTGGCAAGGATGTGAAGAAAAGGGAACCCTCCTGCACTGTTGGTGGAATTGCAAATTGGTATAGACACAATGGAAAACAGTATAGAATTTCCTCAAAAAATTAAAAATAGGACTACTATATGACCCAGCAATTCTATTTCTGGGTATTCATCTGAAGAAATGCAAAACACTAATTTGAAAAGATATATGCACCCTTATATTCATTGTAGCATTATTTACAACAGCTAAGATATGGAAGCAACCTAAGTGTCCATTGATAAGATGAATAAATAAAGAAGAGGTGGTACATATGTACAATGAAATATTACTAAGTTATAAAATAAGAATGAAATTTTACCATTTGTGACAACATGGATGAACCTAGAGGATTAAGCTAAGTGAAATGTTAGAAAAAGACAAATATCGTATGATTTCACTTATATGTAGAATCTAAAAAACAAAATAAATGAACAAACAAAACAGAAAGAGACTCATAGATGCAGAAAACAAGTTAATGGTTTCCAGATGAGAGGGGAATTGGGGGGATGGGTGAAAAAGGTAAATGGATTAAGCAGCACAAATTGACAATTATAAAAATAGTCATGGGGATATAATATTGTAACAACTACATGTGGTATCAGATGGGTACTAGACTTATCAGAGTGATCACTTTGAAAGTTATATAAATGTCTCCTCACTATATTGTATACTTGAAACTAGTATAATATCATATGTCAACTGTCATTGAAAAACTTTTTTAATTAAAAAATAATAATAATTGCCTTTTCTTCCCACTGGTGAAATAAAAGGGGATGTAGACAATCGTTACATAAAATATATACCTGTAGTATAAACTTTGAATACTCACTTTATTACCTTTGTCAATAAACTATAACTGCAGCAAGTTCCCTCACTTCCTTATGCTTAGATTTTCGCAACTGTAAAATAGAGATAAAATAGAACTTGTCTGGAACATAGTAAGGACTTAATAAATATTAGCCAATTTATTATTGTAATGATGATTATTCTTATGTTCTTGGCAAGAGCTTTAAACATATCTATTTCATCTATTTCTACAAATAGACATCTATCTATTAATATACATCTACATCATCTAACTTAATCATCTCAGCAACTTTGCAAAAAAGGAATCTCTAATCCCCATCTTATAGGAAGGGACACAGGGGCTCTAAACATTAAGTTACTCCCCTAAAATGTGTGCACTTTGGTTTTAAAGTCCATGGTTTAAAAAAAGAAAAAGTTGTGACTTTGAAGACCTGGATCCACAAACAATCACTGGTTTGTGGATTATCAGCAAGTTGCTTTGCCTTCTCCAACCTCTGTTTCCTTATCTAGAAGAGGGTTTTAACCTGCCCCACCTCTTGCACATGTTTGCTGTGGGCACCAGCTGCCTCTGTGGCTGTGGAAACACTTTATCTTGACTGAAGATTATTCAAACTTCCCGGGTGTTTCACATCTGGTCCATTCCTTACTGTGCCCCCAGTTCCTAGCATATTGGATTTGACATAGCAGGTGTCCAATTAAAACTAGCTGGATGAATAGGCAAGTTAATAGCTATTGCTTCCATTGAGTAAAGGTTTCTCAGAACAGAAGTTTCCTGTATAATTCCACAAATCCCAGCAACCTGTGGTCCTCAGAACAAGAGCCTGAGAAGATGGTCACAATATTTGTCCCAGGTATATCTGCGATTCCAAAGAGGAAAATAGATCGTGAGTTCCAGGAGAGATAGAGACACTGTTATGCCATAGCAGCTATGCCAGAGGGAGAAATGGTTGGTGTCTTTGCAAAGGCTGCCAGGTTATGCCCTGCTTGCCCACAAAGCCCTCTCCACAGGAAAGGTACAGTCCATGGAGTATTCAGAAACTGAAGTTTACAGAAAAAAATAAATTTCATTCATGACCTCGTTTTGGCACCACAGAGTTCAGTCACTATTTTGAAGTCCACACTCAGTAAAGAAAAGTACTCTAAGTCACTTGCTGACTGCCCTGTGACTATCTCTGCACGTAACTTGGGTTTTTCCTATACTGCTCAGCAGAGATTAAATTCTCATTAGTTTTTTACTGTATCTTGAAGGAAGCATATATCTGATGATGAATCTTGCCTAGAAAAATAGAACTCTCTAGAGGTAGCCAGATAAAGCTGTAAAGGAAATTGATTAAGGCTTTTATTTTTAATTTAGTCTCAATTTTGAAATGCTCCATTGCAAAGAGTCCAAAGGAATATACATACTTTCAGTGTCCCAAGGACTTGGGCAGCTAGACCAGCAGAAAAAGGAGCTGAAAGTCAAAGAAAATGAAGCCCACCTTCCAGGGACTGGTGGAGAGGTGTTGGGACAAAGCAAGACCTCTTCGCGCACAGGAGTGTGACTTTCCTGGTCACACTGATGGTCATTCACAATATCATTATACCTACTCATCGCAGCATGCAGATTCAACTATCAGTTCTGCCCCTTATTAGATGTTTAAGTTGGACAGGGTGCTTAGGCCCAGAAAGCCTCAATTTTCTCATCTGTAAATGGGAATAATGACGCTTGTCTACATCAGAGTTGTTCTGGAAAGTCCCATGATATACTGAGTGACAAAACAGCTTTAGAAATGAGGAGGTGCTTTTAAGAGTTTGAGCCTTCTTCAGATGTCTTATGTCTCATCCTTCCCACCTCTACCATCCCTTCTCCCAAAAAACAATGAGCTCTTTCAGGACAAGGTCCATCTCTTGTCCAGTGGTGAAACGTAGGTCAGAATGAACAGGTCTGAAATGAGACACGCCTGGACCTCAGTCTTATTCCCAGCACATTCTGGCCACGTCGAATTTGGCTCGTTTCTTAAACTGAGACCGGTTTTTCTCTTCTGGAAAATGGGGTCATAATATTTTCCTCCTAGGGGTGTCATACAGATTAAATGATAACAATTTAACAGTGTCTGACACTTAATAGATGTTCTAATCAATTCCATTTTCCTTTTTCTTCCCCCAATACACTTGTTTTTATAATCCCATAGTTATCAGGACGGGGCCCCTGCACAAATTAATTTGGCTCCTGTGCCAAATTAATTTGCCAATTTATTGAACAACAATTATTTATTCAAATTATTTATTTGAACAACAATAAATAATTGTTGTTCAATAAATACTTGTTCTAGACCAGCTGGCTAATTCATCTGACCTTGTAGTTCAGCAAAAGAATTATTTCTAATTAAGTGCTCCAGCCCCCGATTCTCTTTGTGGGAAACCTAGAGGGAACTAATAGAAGTAATATTCATTAATCAGCTATTAAAAGCAATAAGCTAGATTTCAGTGGTCTGGTATAGAAATCATCATCATCATCATCATCAACATCATCATCACCATTTCTTATGTAGCCCTAACCCCATGGCAGGCACTGTCTTAAGAGCTTTACATATATTCATTTATTTACTTCTCATAACAACTCTATGGATACAGGTGCTGTTAAACCCACTTTTCATATAAGGAAACTGAGGCACAGAAGCTTTAAAGAAGGTCTCCAAGCATTTGAAAAGTGAAATAATTCATTTCCCAAAGCTATGAATGTAATTTCCAATTATGTAATTTTAAATACACACAGGCCAGTAAATTCACACACTACAATGAGTTTAGGCCAACCACAAAGTTAGAGGGCACTGTCCCCAAGACAACCTTTGTTCCTCACACCAACTGCAGATTTGGGAGTGTTCCCAAAACTCTCAGGGTCAATATTTTGCTAGAAGAACCCACAGAACTCATGAAAGCTTTTATACTCACAGTTACAGTTTATTACAGGGAAAAGATGCAAACTAAAATCAGCCAAGACTAGAAGTGCACAGGGCACAGTCCATGAGAAGTGCCAAACATAGACCTTTCGTCATCCTGTCCCCGTGGGGTCATGGACATATTACTCTCTTGGCATAGATGTATGACAATATGCACAGAATATCACCAACAAAGGAAGCTCACCAGAGCCCAGTGTTTAGAGTATTTCTTGGGGCCCCATTATATCTGCATGATTGACTGATTGCCCACATGATTGCTC
This sequence comes from Pteropus vampyrus, assembly GCF_000151845.1. Classification (NCBI taxonomy): domain Eukaryota; kingdom Metazoa; phylum Chordata; class Mammalia; order Chiroptera; family Pteropodidae; genus Pteropus; species Pteropus vampyrus. The sequence goes on along the minus strand of NW_011888952.1, from coordinate 3,917,625 downwards.
TAATCAACTGATATTGCATGACCCAAAATGCCTACCCTAAATCACAGTCGGTCTTTCTGGTTTGACCAGCCCCACCTTCAATCACATTGTTCCCTTTTGGCTGGCCCAAGGCCCTCAGGCAGACAAAGATAACCTCCCAAGAGCCCAGAACCCAGAGCAAATGCCAGACTCCTTTAGGTCAAAGTTAAACTCTTTACTGCACACATACATGTTGCATTTGTATTTACACAGATATGTATGTAAACACATAGAAGAAAGACTGGAAGGAAACATATCATAATGTTCACAGTCAAAATAGAATGAAGTAGAACCTAAGTATTTTACTCTATGTGTTCTTTTTATATATCTCTACTTTTAAAATCTTTTCAAGTGAGAATATATTTGCATATTACTTGTAAAAATAATTATCTTTAAAACTTAGAGAATAAAAAAAAAAAGAGAGAAAAGAAAACAAAGTCTATTGTGGCTTCTAGGCAGACAGACAAGGCGCCGGGTCTGAATTGCCACATCATCCTATAAATAGAATGAAATCTGCTGACTTACAGAGGACTGACATGAGTTGGCCATATCACAGAATTCGGAGTTGGGAAATCCTAACAAAATAGCACACTGCTAGGACTCAGGAGGAAAGAGAAGGAGGGAAACAAATCCAGGAGAGAAACGATCATCAAACAAGGGTCAGCTTGACCTGCAGTGAGCTGGTAGACAGGCTGGGCTGAGTCCTGCCAGTAGATAAGGGGGGACGGTGACTGGGATGAAGAACATAGAACTCAGATCTTGGCCTTGAAAGTGGGGGAGGGGAGGTAAAGGTGAGAGGAACAGGAGGAATCTTCCCCACTTTGATCTTCTATTCCAAACCCTGGCCAGGAACCCAGGAAAAGTGAGCTGCAAAGCCTCTGTCCCTCCTGCATGGCACTCCATGGCACTGTTCTGTTGTCTTGTCCTGGCATGCAAAAGCATTTCCAGCTCAGCACCCTGGGGGCTCCCTGATTTACACCCCACTTCTCTGTACAGCTTAAGGCAGGCCCTGGCCCACCTGTCAGTGGTCATCAGGACAAACTCCCACACCCTTACTCTGTGGAGCCCAGCTGTTCCAAACAAAGGCAAAGCCTGGGATGTTCTGACTTTTGAAATGTAGCTGCACCCTCCCCTCTGAAAAGACTTTCTAACAAAACCTAATGGTGAAGAAAAGCAAAGTTACTTGCATGAAGAACACAAATTAGAAATCATTTGAAACCATAATTCAAGCATCCTATGTAATCTATTTATTCATAGATAGCAATCTATTTATTCATTCAAGCTTACTATAAACATTATTCATGTTCTCCACCATTTTTTTTCATTTTTAGAAGAGTTATAGATTTTTAAAAAGAGCTCATAATGCTATTAGAAGCAGAGGTGTGAAGTAATAAATGCAATGTCTGCTATATACCAGGAACTGCACTGACTCAATCCTCAAAATATTCTGCAAAGTATTACCCTCATTTTACAGATGTGTAAAACTGAGGCCCAGAGAGGTTAAGAGGCTCAAGGTCATACAGCCAGAGAGAGGAAGAGGCAATGTACAAACCCAAGACTGATATCAGAGTGCACAGTATCTCCAGGAGGTCCTAAGAGCTGCTAGTTCCCCCAAGTTCCCAGCCCCCAGATGGCCTGGTTCCAGTATATCATACTGACCCATGGTTAGTTGCTCCCTGTCAGGACTTGTCCCCAAATTCTGTAGCCTTCTGAACCCAAAATGACCTAGGCTGACTTTAAGGTCACCTATTAAGGGGACATATTTTCAAGACCAAAAAACAAGTCCAGAGTCTAACAAAAAAATTTTATCTCCTTCAGGTGTGAAAGTCAATCTGGGAAGTTGTCATTTAGACACCAAAGTGTGATGATTCCAGGGATCATTCAATGGTTTTTGAAGACCACAAGGCAGAACTTCAGGCCTTGGGACTATCCAGAAACTCCTGTTCCCACAGAGCACCTGCACCAGGTATACCTTGGGCCTGCCCCTCACCAAGAATAGGCATGGATGTTGGTGATTGACATGTGTCTCGCCCAGCGGCCTACAACCTGGAGGATAAAAGCACCCTAAGCAATGGTGAGTACAGAGACAGACGGTACCCAAGTACCAAAAACACACTGTTGAAAGAAAGGAGGAAAAGAGAAAGGGAGAAAGGGAAAATAGGAAAGAAGAAAGGAAAAGAAGCCGGAGAAATGTGGAAGCTACAGTCACTTTAGTTATACAACCACTGAGGTCCACCCCTGGAAAAGATTCCACAGGTGAGCAGACCTAGACCAGGTAGAAGGCTCCTCTTTGCCTGCATCTGTTACCTAGGGCCCAGTCCTTCCTAGTGGCTTCAGCCAGGAGCCTAAGCCTTCACCACTGGAGGTATCAGCCCCAGGACTCCACACAGGCACTGCCCTGCCAATGATGCTGCCTCAGGGCTTGCCTGCCCTTTGTTTACAGGGTAACCTGGAGACTGGGTGGCCCTCCAAACAGAGAACAGCCTGGGCTAACTGTGCGTGGGACACCACACATCTACCTCATTGCCTTTACCAGTACAGCAGGGAGTATGTGTAGACACAAAGTATCTGGACTGCAACTGGCTTCCCCAAGTACCTGTGTGAGCAGGTAGAGAACAGGAGGTACATGTAATATGTTGAATGACCTCCCCCAAAATGATGCTGAGTAATGGCTTCACTTGAGCCTGAAAGAGACATGCGTGCCTGGTCCCATAGGTCGTGTTTCAGTGACCAGGTGAGAGTACAGGCAACACAGAGCTGAGAGGGGCCACCAATGTCAAATGAGAGAATTAGGACTCCACAATATCCAGACAGCCTGAAATGACTGCATGAATCCTACAGGGTGAAACTGTAATAGGGACAGATGGTTTGAAGCCCTGTGCTTGGGCCCTAAAACGCAGCTGCCCAAATCCCAGAGAGGGTAGTGCGGCTTAACAGCAGCACGTGTAAGAAAGATGGAGGGGGTTTGTTGGTGTAAAGAGTGTGGCATGTCTGCCAAATGGAGCTGTGATAGTGGACACATGAGGCTAGGCATAAAGTGAGTGTCCAACGCCTCCTCTGCTTTGTGCTTCCGGGGCCCCACGCTATGAGGACAGTGAAAAGCTGGGATCCATCCAGGGGAAAATGATAGGGACAGTAGTGAGGACTGAAGCCATGTCATATGAGCAATGGCTGCAAAAACTATGTTTAGCCTGGAGAAGAAGCTCAAGGAAGACATGAGAACTGTTTTCAAATATCTGAAGGGCTATCACCAGGAAGAACTGAAACATGTTCTATGTGAATTTGCAGGGTGAAACCCTGCAATGGAAGCAGCGTCAAGACATTTTGGGGCAACGGAGAAGTCAGGCTGGAGCACAGTCTAGAAATTAGAGTTGCCCAATAATGAAATGGGTTGTCTCCAGAGAGACTGAGCTCCCCATCGCTGAAGGTAATCAAGCACAGCCAGAATGACCACCTGTCAGGGGCATTGGGAAGGGTATTGTCTGGCCAAGGTGACCTCTGTGGACCCTCTCATCCCCAAGAACTGAGCCTTTTCCTGAGAGACCCCAGGAGGAAAGACCTGCCTGCAGAGCTAGGTGTCTCAAAGGGCTTTTTTCTTAAATTCTCTGGCTGAAGGCGGAGCCAAGCACTTTCAGCAGCTGTCATCCTGCTGATTCCTTTTCCTAAATTAGGCTCCCTGGGGCCTCACACCAGCTGGAGCCCAAACACAAGGGCCCTACATAGTCCAGAAAGTAATTAAGTCCATGATATCATCACTCAACTTGTCCCAAAGAACACCGAAGCCCCAGGGGCAGAGGGCCAAGTTTCTTCAAATTACCATTCTTGTAGCAGATTTTGGCCTTTTGTCCCTGAGGGCCCAGGCCTCTGCAAGGTGACCCATGCCAAGTGGCAACTGAAATAGAGCTGAGCACTGGGACCCAGGCTGTCACTCAGGAGGGGGACGTTCAGTCAAGGACACTGGGGAAGTGGCCTTCGACCTCCCTGTCCACTTCTCACTCCACCGGAATCTGCACGTAGTTTCTTCTCAGTCAGCCAAGCAAAGTCAGGAATGGAGATGACTTCCAGCCATGAGTAGGAAGGGAGAGACACCTTGAGGTGGGCAGGGCAGCAGGGCTTCAGAGCAGAAGGGGCTCCCGAGAGCATCTGATCCACTCGCTCAGCAGATGAGCAAGCAGTCATCGTGCTAGGCATTTTGCTGCAGCAGCTAACAGGGAACACTCAACTCCGATGGTGGGAAAGAAAGGCAATGATAAGCAAACAAACATTTTCTTGTGTGGCACACAAGGAAATCAGAGCCCAGAGAGGTTGAGTGACTTAGCCACTCCTAACCCTCAAAAGAGCTTAGGAGTTCTGAAAACAAATTTACCTTCTTCCCTTTTTGGGATGACTATAAACATGGGAGGCATGAGTAGGATGGAGGCGTATGAAGGGAGAAGAAGGAACATGAAAATGCTCCCAAAATAGGTAGACCACGTTTGAATCCTCACTCAAACAAACCAATTTAAAATAAACATATGTTTACCAGCAGTTGCATATGGAGCAACCTAATCCATTCTGAAGAATCCGTGCATGAAGTAACACAGTTCTATGATTTTCTTCAAAATGATCTTGTAGAGTAATAGAAGGGAGAGGTGGTGACAGATGAAATAAGATTGGCCATGAGTTAATAATTGCTGAAACTGGGTGCTAGGTATAAGGGGCTTATTATTCTTACTATTCTCTCTACTCTATCATATGTTTGAAATTTCTTATAATTAAAGATTTTAAATGAAGATGTTGCCAACATTATGAGCATCACGGCTATTGTCACAGCCTAAAAACAGAATTTTAAAAGGATGTAAATATTTTGCAAAGGTCAGTTTTGGTGTTCATGATTATATTAGTGCCTACTGGTCTTTCTGGAAGATATCTGAGCACATTGCTATCGAGCAGGGCAGAGATAGAGAAAAGTACACTCATTAAAAACAAGGCAAATTTGCTCACCCTCACTTCTCATTTCCAGGGGATCAACTTGCTGGCTTATGCTTCCTTCATGAGACAGAGGTATCTCTGTGGAAGCCCCTAGAAGATGTGAGGAGGTTTCTTCCCCCTTTGATTGCTTTGCAGTGGTCTCTCAGCTGTGTCCTGTCCCCAGGGCTGACATCAGCAAGCCTGCTTTGGAGACTACAGCAACCCCTCTGCAGAGCCTGGCCCATCCCAAACACAGTTGCTCAAATGCCTTCTTTAAATAGCAGCCTTGTGTGGTGTTGCCACCTTTCTGCCTGCTTGAGGAAGCCAGGCTGAGAGGCCAAGCTGATTAATCTTGAGCTAATTTTTACCTGAGTCCACCTGTCGATGTCAATTTCCACAGGTCCTGAACAGTGCAGCCATATGGCATGGTGCTACGACAGCCTGTCTTTGAAGCAAGACTGTCCATGGTGTATGGTGAGTTCCACTGGCAGTTAGGTGGTCCGCAGAGCCAGCATTAAATAACATGTACTCACACAGTGAGAAATTTACAGTGCTGCATCATCAATTCTTTTCAAACCTTGCTGGTTACTGCAAGAGAAAGTCTCACTTTGACGCCAGTATGTCTCTAAGGCCTTTCTAATGCTAGCTAATCTCTCTTTTTAACAAAAAGACAGCAAGCCTTAGATTTGGAGTCTTTTCAGGCAACAGTTAAATCATCTAGCTAAGACTGAATAACTTTGATTTTCATTATATATGAATCTGTAGCCACTTTCTGTTTATTGAAATGATGCTGGCTTCCCATGTATGACCATAAGACAATGCAAAGAAATGTTAAGTAAATATATCTCAGGTGTTCTGCAAATTGTGAATAAACAGAGATAGATTAACACAGAGCTAATGAAGTTTGCACATGTCATTCCTGAAGCAGCCCCAGCACCTCCAGCATAAGAGATAGCTCGCAGAGGGGAAGCCAGAGTGGGGAGAGAAGGCGACCTTAACCGACCGGGGTTAAGATCTAATATCCAACTTTTCGAATTTTACAAAAACAAAGGACCGCATGAATATATTTTGTATGGGGTTTTTGTGTTTGTTTGGTTGGTTGGTTTGGTTTGGTTTGGTTTTTTGTTTTGTTTTGTTTTGCTTAAAAAGGGATCCCTCTGTTTCCTGGCCTAGAACTTTAGGAGTCATCCCTGACTTTTCCTTTAAATACTACTCATCATCTCCATCCCTAATATTTATCACCATCAACATCACGACCACCATCATCATCATCACTACCATCACCATCATCACCACCATCATCACCATCATATCATCATCATCACTGTCACCATCATCATCATCTTCATCACCCTCATTATCATCATCATCACTGGATAATAGCATTTAAAGAATGCTTCTTATGAGCCAGGCACTGTGTTTAGCCTCCACTTTACATCTCAATGAACCTTCCCAATACAGAGATACTCTTATCCAGTCTATCTTACAGATAATAAAACTGACTTGAACAGATTAAGAGACTTGCCCATGTTTATATACCAAGTAAGTAGCAGAGTCAGGATTCAAACCCAGTTCTGTGATCAGAGTCCAAGCTCTTAATCGCTGCATTTTCCTGCTTCGGTGCAATCTTGACCTAGTTTAGGCCTTTAGTATTTCTTTCCTGGTCTTCAATACTACCTAACCACAGGAACCAAACCATCCTTTGGTCATCCACCAGCACGATCTATCTAATGCCCAAATCTGTCTCAGAAACTCCCCTGCTCAGAACCTCCCAAAGGGGCTCCACCACCAAGAGAGTATAAACTCTTTGCACATATTGGGGCTCTTTGATGGAAAGCAACAGAAATGACTCTGAATAATTTAAGAAAGGGAAAAAGGCAAGGGCAGAGAACTTATTGGAAGAAAATAAGGTAGATCACTTAAACTAAGCTTGGAGCCTAAGATAAAATAAGTACTCATCATGAGTTTGTTGAAGGGGTAAATGAATAACAGAATAAGTGAATGTATGGGGCAGGCTGCTTGGTGAACATCAGCAGTTTCCAAGCAGAAGTGCAGAGATCCGTGGAACTGCTTCAGAAGTCTCCAGTCTGGGCCACACGTAACCTCTCCCACTACTTCCATCTGTTTATGAGTTGAGAGGTTGCACATAAGACTCATTTTTAAGGGGTTCTACCTTTTTTAAACAAGTTGAATAAAGCACCAGCCTGGAATTTGGAGATTGACTTTCTAGTCTAGGCTCCACCACTCACCAGGTGGGTGTGTTCTTGGGCTGCTCTCAGCCTCAGTTTCCACTTTTATAAGACGGTCAAATCCGGAAAGTCTAAGTTGCCCACATTCAGGGAAAAGAGTAATGCAGGTGATTGCATAAACACCGAAAAAGTCCAAATGTAATCTCTGTAGATCAACTTTCTTAATTATGTGTTTTTGAGTCAATATTAAATGAACTCTACCCAGCAACAGGAAATGGTGAGGCCCTGAAGGTAATGACAGTAAGAGGGCATGTTCAGGGGAAAAACAGCCCTGAGTTTCAATAGCTACTACTAATAACTCCACTAAATACATTCCCAGCATCGGGGTAAATAAGAAAAAGTTGAAAATTAAGAATGCACTAGAACTGGATTTTATCCACCATCCAGGAGGTGGATTAAGCAGACATAAGTTTTGGACAGATATCTGTGCATGTGTGCACACATGACTGTATGTACACTCATTGGAAAAGGCCCTAAAAAACTTTCCAACACTAACCCATACAGATGAGGAAGCTAAGACTCAGAGAGAATAAATACCCACTTCCTACACTGCTGTGACTTTTCTACCAATGGTTTCTATAGGGCCCAGAGCTCCTGATTCCACACCTCGTGTGTGCCTACTCTTCCATCAACTCCCCATACATACATCCATCAACTCCCCATACATACATCCTTTCTAAATACATCCTGCCTGCTTTTGCTTCAAAGGGATCCAGTTGCCTAGGCAATCCCCTAGAGCAGGGGTCCCCAAACCCTAGGCCACAGACCAATACCGGGAACCTGGCCACACAGTAGGAGGTGAGCAGCAGGTGGTGAGCAAGTGAAGCTTCATCTATATTTGCAGCCACTGCCCAGGGCTAGCATCGCCGCCTCAGCTCCACCTCAGATCATCAGGCATTAGATTCTCATAGGGCCACCAGTCCCTGGTGCCAAAAGTTTGGGGACTGCTGCCCTAGAGGAGGCTGTGGTGCTTCTGAGCCCATGGGAGGCAGATGCAGAGGCCTTCGTCCATGTAAGTCCAACATACAGTGATTTGCTCTAAGTAGGTTGGCACCAACCCACCGTCACCCTGCCAAAAATCTCCCGTGCTCTTTGGGCTCAAGCCCAAGGTCATCATATCACTTTCCAGGGAGCAATGGAATTGGCCCCAGAGGAGAGAAACATCTGGAAAGTAGAAAATAGATACATATTACTCTTGGAACCAGAGCAACCCATGCTCACTAACAGGCATTGGGCTCACCCTTAAGACACATGCAGGTGGGACCTGGGAGTAGGGCCAGTGTCTGGGGGTGGAGCCACACTCTGGGGGCGGGGCCAGGCCTTGAGAGGCCCTACCAAACCCCATACAGAAAAAGCTGCATTGAGACTTTCACACTCCTAGGTTATTGGCAAGAGAAATGATGCTGGTACAACTTCTCTGAAAAGTAATTTACATATCAGGAGTCTTTAAAATATTCATGTCCTTTGATAACTCCACTTTTTAAATTCTGAATGAAAGAAATCATCAGAGATGAACACAAAAAATGGGTATACAAAGTTTGTGTATGACATTGTGTATATACATGTCATTATTATACCATATATCATTACATATGTACAATTAGTTACAATAGCAAATAAATAAAAATTAGAAAAGAAAAAGAAAAAATTAAATGCCCACTATTATGGGAATAATTATATAAACAGATTATAGCAATCTATATGCTAGAAAATAGGAATTTTAAAATATCACGTCTACTCATAATGCTAAGAAGCAGAATGCAAAGTTTTAAGAACTGAAGGACTACAGCTATGCTGAAGAAAAAGCCTGGGAGAAAATATACTAAAGTAGTAACTGAATTAATCTAAGTGGTAAGATCCTGGGTGATTTTTACTTTGCGCCATGGTTTTCAAATGTTCTGTAATTAACTCCAATTGCTTTTATAATCAGAAAAACAGAGGGGCATCTTTTCAACCTCAGCATACCAGAACCCTCCCAGCTGACTTGCCTGGAGCGCTCTGTAAATGCTCTTCCATCCGGCCAACTCCAATTCTGCATTCGTTTGTCTGACTTCTCTGGTTGACACCATATCTGTTCTTAAACGAACTCCTATTTTCACCTTCCTACAGCATTCTCAACGCTTCTATCTACCTGTGATGTAACTTGAACCTCTTGCCGCCTCAGTTTCCACAATAAAATGGTCACACCCAGCAATTCTCAGTTCCCTACCCTCTTGCACCTCAAGATCCTGACTGCTCCCGGCCTCAATCAAATGAGGAACACTCCATGATGGCCCAATGGGCCCCAGCCTGGGTGAGTTCCGGGGCTAAATTTTTTCACTTCCAAGTGACCATGGCTGCAAGGTGCAGCCAGCCTGCCAGAAGATTCCTGGAGAGCTCCTGAATGTGTGTGCTGTAACTGGAAGTCAGCTCTCTTCCTTTGTGTGAACCATTGCTTCAACCCTCGCCCAGGACACCACGAGAAATGTACTCACATCAATCCGGTCAGTCAGAGTCCTGGCAGCAAACAGTCAGCACACTCAAATTAGAATCCTTTTAAGGGAAGTTTAATATGGAGAAATTTTACAAAGGTACGAGCAGAGTGTAAAGAACCCCCGAGGGATCATTTGGTTCCTTAGAGCTAGCAACAGCCAACCCAAGGCAAAGCAGAAGTGGGAAGTAGTGAAATAAACATCCCCAGGATCACTCCCTCCTTCCCTCTGATGCCCTGACCAGATGTAAATGGAAGCTTCTCACTCACCAAACCCAAAGCTTCCAATTGGCCAAACCCAAAGAAAGCCAGAGGGCAAGAGATCCCTTGTAGGATGGCCTCCCAGGGCTAGAGGGGCGAACGGAAGAGAGTCGGCCCACAAAGCGTTTGGGAATTTCTTGATAATGTCTACTGGCAATGAATGTATGTGTTCATAGAGAAGGTCCACATCACCCAGCATCCTGAATTTCCCTTGAGAAATTCCCCACCTGACATGTCAGCATTCCTTAGGCTTTCTCAGCAGTATTATTCCTCTCTTTCTCTCCTGTGGTCTCCACATAGTGGTCAGCCTTTAAAACCAGTCACTCCCTCCCCAACTTCAAAATTCTCACTCTCTAATGCAGAGCAATTTAGAGAGCATCCTGCCCTCTGTTTCAAGGGGTCATCAGAGCATTTCCTCCAGACCACACAGGGCCCTCCCCGAGAGGCAATCTGGCAGATCATTTTCTCATCTCATTTCACATTTTGTCATCTATGTGGCACAGCTCAAACTCAATATTAGCTGCAAAGCCTTGTTTGGAGAGTGTTGCAAAAACTGATTTTCCCTAATTGATCTGGATAAACATGTGTCTGTCAATACAAACCCAATCCCTTCACGGGTCATTTGCTGCATCTACAGCTACGTGCTCCAGGGCAAAGCTAAGAAGACTTTTCTGCAGCTTTATGAGCAGCAACTGAGTAGATTTTTTTTTTTTTTTTTAAGAAAACTCTCTTTGTGTCAAGCTGGTGGAATGAGAAAAATAAGCAAATGCTTCCAGCCAGGAGGATTTTCATATTTGCATAATCAAATCTGGTCTTTTCCCCTGCAAGCCTCTAGATTCTTTTGTGTCTGGACACAATTACAGACTCAAACCCACCTGCCCATCTTTGCATAACAAGAGCACAGTTTAAATGACCTTCAATGCCTTATCTCAAAGAAGGAATTCACAGTGGTTAGGAGGAAGGACATAGGATTGCAAGCCCGAATAGTATAAATTTCAGTCATGACTTTTATCCTTACTCTTTAGGAAACCTGGAACAAGACACTGATGTTTTGTACAACTATTTCGACATTTTTCAAATGAGAAGAGGAATTTCGGCTTTCCCTCAGATCTAGAGTGGGAACCAAATGAGAGCAAATGAAGTTAGTAAAATACAGTAACAAAATAATAATAATACTATAATGACCCTTTATGACCACTTACTCTGTGTCGAGCATTATCTCATTTAAGTCCCAAAATAAGTCTTCAAGAGAGAAGTAACCGGAACAATAATAATAGCTGACATTGGATTAACAGTGATCATTATTGAGCACTTAGTATGGGCTAGGCCCTGTTCTAAGGTCTCTCCAGGCAGTACACATCTCTAGTCCTCGCGAGAGCTGTAGGAGTAGACACTACTAACATCCCATCCTGCAGATGGGTAGACTGAGTTCACAGGGATTTATAAATTAAGGTCTTAGGGCTTAGAAGAGCATAGCTGGGATTTATTAAAATGTAGGAGTGATTTCACAACTTATATATGGTGTGAGTATGTGTACACTATATATATCACATATTTGTAAATTTTATAAGTAAATCTAGTTCCATGAATGATTGGCAGGGAGAAGCATCACACAGGGCTCTATTAGTCACCTTTCCCAGGAAAGTGACACAAACAGAAATCCATGGATAGGACCCTTACTTGCATCCCAAAATGAAACTATTTCTGCTCTCAAGTATAGCTAAAGAGGTGACCTGGGACCAACCCACCTTAAGAAGAGGCCAAGCCAAGTTTGGCAGCAGAAAAAGCTGGGCCCAAAACATCTACCCAGGAAGAATAATGTACTTCTGCTCAGCAGCTGCAGAGCTGGGGCCTCTCAACAACCACAGCTGTTACCAGCCACCCACAGGCAGGCAGGCACTCATCCACCCAGCCTCGGCAGGCCCTGGAGTGGGAGCCTGCTGTCCCTGTCAGCTGGTCTGCACACTTATCCCCTGGAGTCCCTGGGGGTCACCCCTTCTTACACACACACACACACACACACACACACACACACACATACACACACGGAAGCATACCATCTATATTGGCACACTTCATTTGCACCCAGGATTGAAAGCCAGACAGTCTGGCTCTGTACTTCCTTGGTTAGAACAGCACCTGGCACTAAATAAACACTTAATAAATGTTTGCCATAATCAGTGTCTATTGCAATCAGTGAAAAAAGGAAACAGGAATTGGAAGTTGTCACGGGTGGCGCCTGCCAAGGCCAGGTTAGAGGAATCCCAGAACGTTATAGTGATTCCACTGGGAGGAGCCAAGGGTTCTGTTAGTATAACACGGTCCAGATGTTGGGCTAGGTCTTCTGGATGGAGTCAGGAGGGCTGTTTGGCCATGAACCCCTAAGGTGAGATGCATGGACTTCTGGGTCTCTGGGGGCATCTGAAAGAAATGGGCAAAAAGTAGAGCATCTCTCCTTTTGATCTCTTCCAGGAACCCAGGATACTGTCAGAGAGGTCAAGGACCAGACTGAAAGATAGCTGGCACCCAGGGAGGGGGCAAGAGAAGCAGCTATTACCTGAGCCACCTTCATTCACAAGATTGGAGCATTGTGCTGGACATGGCCCTACATGAGGGGCAGAGTGGAGGCCCCACCCAGGGAGTTCCCAAAGCCACCCTTGAGCTGACAGAGCCTTTTCCTGCCTCATCACATGAAACTAAAAAGTGCCTCTTATGGTGGTGGAAATTGAGGGCCCTGATGAAGCTGTGGTGATCTGTGGCCTCAGGAAAACCAAGCAGAAGCAATCAATTGGTTAACACGTCTTCTAAATATGTAGGAAGAAAATGCTTTAAGAGTAAACGTGCAGGGTTCAGAAGCCTCTAGAATCATGGGGGGCTGGATCATGACTTTCTGAGACCTCAGAGAAGTATGTGAGTTCTAAAGACAAGGGGAAAATGAGTAAAGGAGAACATCCTTTAATAGAGAATTAAGGGGAGCGGGGGTGGGGGGAGTACAGAATCAGCAGCTCAAATGTCATCTCTTCCAAGAGCCTTCTCTGCTCCCCCATAGGACCAAATCAATGCCCCCAGGTCTCTGCAGCCTCTCACTCCACTCCACTCAGCCCTAGCATGTTCGGGGCTGGGGCTACAGCTATGAATCAGATTTAACCTTTTGTTTCTTAAAGGATACAAATTTCAGAGAAATAGGGTGGGCTCCCCTAGAAGCAAATCCTGAGCCAAGGATTGCAGTGGGAATAGTTTAGTTGGAAGGCAATCCCCAGAAACAATAGTAGGAGCGTGGGGAAGTGAGACAGAGCAGGAAGAAGCCAGGAGGCACTGAATACTGAGCAGGGTCCTGCCGTGGGCACCTGGCGCTCAGTCCCACCCGGGAGCACTAGGGGGCGATATAAACACACCTCAGAGTTCCATTTATCCTCCCACGCTCACCTGACACTGGTGGAGGGCTGCTCCCAGTGGCATCACTTCCCCAGCACTTCCCACTGCCCAGCTCAGTGAGGCATGATCAGCATGCCTGGAAATATGGAGTGACTGAGGAAAGAGTCTCTTATAGCACTTATTGCTAAGTCATTATCATGTCTGCCTCCCCTAACTCAGATAAATCATGGGCTCTGGAGCCAGACATCTCATGTTCAAATCCTTGCTTCTCTCCTAGATATGGGACCTTGATTTAACTTTTCCAGGCCTCAGTTCCCTCCTCTATCAATTACACCTATCTGGCCAAGTTCACACCAGGTGACACACATAAAGAACCAAGAGCAGCACCTGACACACGGGTGGTACTCCAGAAATGTCCACTGTTATTTTGAAGGCCAGGAGTCCTCAAGCAAGATCATTGCCTGATTCATCATTGTGTTCCCCATGCCTGGCCCAGTTAGTGCCTGGCACAGAGAAAGGGCTCAATTCAGTCTAGAAAGAACGAATGAACGAACGAACGAACGAATGAATGAATGAATGAATGAATGAATGAATTGGATTCAGGAGCAAATGTGTTGATCTAGATCATTAACTTTTAGTTTGGCATCTCAAATCTGGCTTTCTAAATGTCACTATTGTTCTCCATGGTGTCTCTCTGGAAGTGTAAAAGTTGTAACTGGACTCTGTGAATAACAGAAAACATACTAAATGCATCTCTGAAGAAAATTTCTAGAGCCACCCAATTTTCCTGCAAGGGATCTGAGAGCCCAGGGACTGTGAGAATGGGAGACCCTCACAGGGTTCTGATTTCACTGCACAGGGAATTCAATTGTTCGGGAGACTCTTCTCTGAGGTTTCACGTGTGAGCACCTGCTGCCCTCTGGTGGACAGACTCAAGGACAGTAAGAAGCCTTAGAAACCATCAGGTCTCCCAGCTGGGATAGCCATATTTACATCAGACAAAAGAGACTTTTTTAAAAAGGCTATAACAAGAGACAAAAAAGGACCCAGTAATTTCACTTCTGGATATTTACTCAAGGAAACCCAAAACACTAATTCAAAAAGACCTATGCATCTATATGTTCATTGCAGCATTATTCACAATAGCTAAGATATGGATGCAACCTAAATGTCCATCAATAGATGAATGGATAAAAAAGAAGTGGTACATATGTACAATGGAATATTATTCAGCCATAAAAAAGAATGAAATCTTGCCATCCACAACAACGTGGATGGACCTAGGGTAAGTATTGTGCTGAGGAAAATAAGTCAGAGTAAGGCAATACCATATGATTTCACTTATATGTGGAATCTAAAAAACAAAATAAATAAAAATGAAACAGAAACAGACTCATAGATACAGAGAACATTTTGATGGTTGCCAGATGGGAAGGAGTGGGGAGTGAAGAAAGGAGAAGGGATTAAGAAGTACAAACTAGTAGTTACAAAATAGTCATGGGGATATAAAATATAGCATCGGGAACACGGTCAATAATATTGTAATAATTATGTATGGTGTCAGGCGGGTACTAGACTTATCAGGGTGATCACTTCATAAATTATATAAATGTCTAATCACTGTGTTGTACACCTGAAATTAATATAATATCGTATGTCAACTATAATTGAAAAATTTAAAAAATAAGAAAAACAATGAATGACACATTAAAAATTAAATGCCAAAAAAAGAAAAAAATAAGTTCATGGGGAGGGTTTAATTCTCTTTCAAAAAAGAAAGACAAAGAAAGTTTCCAGGAGTGCCCCGTGATCTGTCAGAGATGCGGCCTATCTCCCAGACTCCCAGAACAGTGGTGAGAGATCCGGTCAGGCCATGTTCAAGAGGGTTCCTAGAGGCTTGGGGTGAAGAGAGGGAAGGTGTCAGGGCCCCTCACCGACACCCCAACAATGGCAGCCATGTTTATATATATGGGTCCCACATAAGATTTTATTTGGGGGAGACATAAACAGTGCCATGAAAAAGGAAAGAAAAAAGGAGAAAACGAGAAAAGGAAAAACAGGATCCCAACCAATTCCTTGTAGTACAAAAAGAAAACTGACACCCAGGAGGTAAAAGGACTTCGTTAGCATCACACAGCCGGTGGAGGCCACCTGGAATTAGTACCAGACATCCTTTGTGTTAAATCAACATCCAGCACCTTCATTCAGTTGTCGGGTCACACTTGCCGCATGTAATGGTGATGAGCTAAACACGGGCCTGCCCCGCCGAGGCCAGCAGCTCAGTGGGGAGCAGCCATGCATCAGGCCATGGAACACCACACACGCAGCCTCCGCAGAGATACGAGCTCTGGGGGGGCTGCGGGGTGGCGGGATTTGGCCCCACCTGAGGGCGAGGGGAACCATCTCTGAGAAAGTGGTACATGAGCTGAGCTGAAGGATGAAGCAAACCAGGTCTCTGGCAGTCACTGCTGCAGTGCAGGAGGCCCGCTCACTGGCCACCTGGAGAGGTGCTGTGACAAACATTCAGCACATCCCACCTGAAGGAGCTTTGTGCAGGCAGGAGATGGCCTTCCCAGGCACTGAGCTCCTACTGCCACTGAACCCTGCACACCTGACCTCTTTTAACCTTTCCTACCCACCCTGCAAAGCAAGAGATTTCATCCCCATCTCACAGATGAGGAAACTGAGGCTCAGTAAGGTTAACAGAATTTCCCAGGACCACACAGCTGTTAATAAGCAGGGCCAGAATTTGGACCAGAGTGTATATGGTCCCCAAAATTGGACCAGAGTGTATATGGTCCCCAAATTATGCTGTTTCCTCAATCTCTGACAATTAAATGTGAGCAAAAGGAATTCTGAGTTCAGGTCATCAGGACAAAGCTGCTATATGTAGAAGGTTCTTTTCTGCTGGGAAACATAACTCCACTTGGGTCATCAAGGGTCACATGTGAACCAGAAACTGAAATTGGCCAAGGTACAACAAGCTGATCACGTGTTAAAGGCTATGATACTGGGAAATATTAAGAATGACAGGACCTGGAAGGAAGGGAGGAAAACCAAGTCGGGGAGGAAGTCCCTTCTGCCTTCTTAGCAGTGATCTTCCCCACAAATGCACACACACACACGCCATATGTACTCACACTCCATGCACACACACACAGAGATATACACACACACCATGCACGCACACACACCCCCATACATCCTGTACATACACCATGCAGACACACCGTACACGCACATACGTTTACATGTGCATATGTATACACACATTCACCATGCATGCATATACATCCATGCATAAAAATATACACACATCATGCATGTATACCCACCATGTATGCACACACAAATACACACCATGCATACATACATGCACACACATATGCACACGCATGCACACATAGACATATATACATATACCTGTAACCATCACCATTAGGCATTCTCATCTTATAAATTTCCCCGACGCTCATGTTCTTTCATTTTCTTCTGCGTACATGTAGTCTCTGCTCTACACTGTCTTAGGGCAGAATTCAGATCTCTGTGAAAGCCCCACAAGCTCAGCATGGCTCTGGCCGCCAGAGAGAGACCAGTGACTGCAGATGACTAGTAAAGAAAAGGATACTGTTCTCCTTTGGCGAGACAATAAAAAAAAGCAAGCCACTGGAGTCTTTTTTTAGATGTTCTTCTAAAACAAAATCAGACCAAAGCCACAGTCTTTGGTGGCCAGTTTTGGGGTTAGGGCTGCCCTTGTGTGCTCTCTCTATCCTCCATGGCTTCGGCTGGGTCTAGTGCTACACAGTCACAGCTAGCTCAGTCCTAGGATAACAGAGGCAAAAGTGGCCAATTAAGTCATATCCTAGTGGCAGCAAAGGTCATAAAAGCAGATAACGGCACTGCAGAGAAAAACACGCAACAATTATCAACTAACGAGAGGATCCAGTATCCTTCCAGGATTTTGCTGGAACAATGGGAACCAAGGAGCCCTGTGGCTAGTGGCTCACAGGGGCTCAATTGGAACAGTGTCCCTTTGGACCCACTTTATTCCTGCTAGATTTGCTCATAGGGTTCATGCGCCAACAGTGTGTATGGCCCACTGGGCCTTAACCTTAACATACTCCCGTTTTATCCTCAGATGACATTTGTATATAGCCCAGTTATATACCATTCTTTTAAAAAAGTTATTTAATGCCCCGAACGAAATATAAAAGAGAAATAAGAAGAAAGTAACTTTTAATATATGTACTTCAATTTGTGGATGCTCATGCACAAAGGCACAAGGAGCTCCAACGAAGTCCCCAGGTAGTTACAGGTTTGGACTTAAGAGAAGCAAGAGGATCAGAAGCCATTTCGAATGAGACATACAGAAAAATGAAAGAACAGAGGTGAACACTAAACAAAATTGCGTTAAGTAATAATCGATGAGACTAGGTAAGTTTGATGTGCATGTCAGTGGGATATCTGTAAGTCACATAGGACGTGGACTGGCGTTTAGGCGTGGGGATGTCTCCATGCGTGGCTGGACACCAGCTTTCCTGGACTCCACCCACCCAATGCCAATAATGTCACTTCCAATCATTGCTACAACCAAAAACTGTCCTGTCCATTTGTACACATCCCTGTAGGGGCAAAAGTGCCCCCGTTGATGACCATGGAGGCTGGCTATGGGGACACAGTGCAGGGGGCAGGGGAGAAGTTCCGTCGTTAACTAGACTGGAGCACACACAGCTTCAGGAGAAAGAGAACGTAGGAAGCCTTGAGGAACCTTCCCTGTGTCCCCTGTCTCCACCAGGCTTTTTCCACAGAGACCTGAGTGTACCCCTTACCCAAGGGTACCCTTCCTCCCATGTACAGAGACTGTGGCATTGGCCGGGGGTACATCTGAGCCCAGAAGATTTGTCAGGCTCAGGTGTCTCAGAGCCTCCAGGGTCGGATCCCTTTGCTCCTTAGTCAACTTTCCCTTGTCTTCCTGCAGCCAGGGAAGCTAGGAGTCCCTCTGAGCTTTGCTGCTCCCGTTATCCAGCACCTCCCCAACTGCCTTCCCGACCCCGCCCCCCCCACCCCGCCTAGTGTGAAGGAAACAGTAACACCCAAACCAAGGCAGGGAACCCGGGGTCCGGGCAGTGACAGGTGAGGATGCAAGTGCTCATTGCATATCATTTGTCAGTGATGCCCTGAGGAATGGCCTTAGACCCTTCCAGCCTTTCCCAACCAGGCCAGTTGTGTCCACACCCTCCCACCCCACGGGAGACAAAGGCTGCAGGCAGGCAGGAGCTTGGGAATCAAGCAAAGGTGCAGACTGGCCCTCCTGGGGTATAGTAATCCCTTTCTGGATGAGGGGCAGGCATAAAAATGACAGGGGCCTCTGTTACCCACAGCCAAGTGCACAGTAGCCTACACGAGCCCCACACCACCCCTCCAAAGCCAATTGGGTATTCAGTCTGCAGGATGTCCCCTCCGCCTGACCAGCCTGGGTGCACCAGGTGACAGCCCCTACACGTGACTGGGTGCCCAGGACATCCAGTTCATACCCTACTCAGTGGGCAGGTTCTAAGGTCGGCACGTGAAACAAGAACGTACATACACTCAAAAATCACTCTCCCAAACTTCCCCTTGCATAGGCGCCATGCTAGAGATCAGCATGTAGACCCTCAGTCAGTCCGACACAGGGGATTTGTTCTCCCCTTTGGGGACAGATGTGTTTCTTCAGTCAGGGCGTGTGTGAGCAGTGCTTACCCTTACAGCCGCCTTGTTGCGAGAATGCCCAGGCTGCACAGAGAGGCCACGTGTAGGTGCTCCAGCTGACAGCCTTGGTGGAGGTCCCAGCCATCAGCCACCATCGACTGCCAGATCTCTGGGTGAAAGAGTCGTTAGGCGATTTCAGCTCCCTGCTCTTGAGCCACCCCAGCCTTCGCATCTTCCAGGTGAGGCCCCAGACATCATAAAGCAGAGATAAACCATTCTCGTCATGGCTGTGTCTGAATTCCTGATGCACAGCATAGGGAGTCAAATTTTAGCACATGAAGATTCTCTACGCCTAAGTGCATTATTTGGTGTGCATTAAGGGGCAGCCACTTTGTGTGCATCTTTAAACATTTCAATAATGCTCACGCTAGAAGAGGCACACAGAGCTGAGACTGACCCAGGGAAGAGCACAAGCAAACCACAGGCTCCATCAGGGCATTAGCCTGAAGATCAGAAGCAAAGGCCCCGCCATTTAAATTATTTGTCCTAAAGGAATGGGTGAAGTTGGTTGAATTCTTTCAGGCTGAACACGGACTCCATCAGAGGTGCTCCAGAAAAGACCTGTGGCTCGACAGATGATAAGCTGCATTCTTCGGAAGGACAGACACACCAGGGTTTATTGTCCAGCATAGCCAGTGATGAGCGAACTCAGGGACCTCGGCTGTCTTCCCCGCGAACGAACGTAAGCAGCGGGCGGTGGGGATAGCTGTGCCGTGTCAGAGGATGGTGCAGCCGCAGCAGTACCGCTCGGGGTAGTCTGCCACGTACACTCGGTGGTCGGTGCCGTAGATGTAGTAGACATTAGTCTTTCCTTGGTACCAGTAATGAACTTCAGTGAGAGGGATCAGCTCGATGGTCTGGCGCTGAGGAAACAATTGGCCAAGAAAAACTTCAGTGTCTGTTTAAGTCACTTGTCTGCTTAGGAACCTTCATTAGCTCCCTGCTACCTGTGGGGTGAAGTTCATGCCCTGGCATTGGCATTTTGGCTTCAATCTGCCTTTCTAGATATGTATCTTACTACATTCCCTCATATGCCCCAAGCTCTGGCCCAAACTGACTTCTTATCTTTAGCCATTCTCAGATTCTAGGTTTTGTGAAGTGGGGGCAGGGGCATCCTCAGTGGAGTCCCAGGATGTATGAAAAGCCACCAGACAAAAAGGGCATCTTCCAGAAACACTAGTTTTTAGATGGGGGTGGAGAATAAAGGTAGAGGATAAGGTCACTTTAAACTTTTTTTGTATGAAAAACAACCACTAGGACATATTAGGGAGTGGATTATGCCGTTTGAATTCAATTTTAAGAAAAAACATTGACACTGAAGAAATTCCAAAGTTTGGCGGGCTGCTTCAGGCTATTTTCTCAGACCCCTGCCTCCCCTCACCACGGTTTTGCATTGACCTACCTTTGAAAAAAGTCTTTCTCAAATATTCCCCTCCTTTTACGAACGGAGAAATCAAGGCCCATGCGCTCACGGAATTTCCGGTTTGGAAGATCATTCGGGTCAAGCACCATCTCCTCACTGTAGCGGGACCTGTTTAATGCTCGGAGCTCCTCTCCAGCACCCGCCTCTACCCGGGTACCCCCTCCCTCCCACAGAGCGGTCCTCACGCCCTCGTTCTCTGGCTGCCTCTCTGGGCAGTGACTCGACAACCTTCTGAAATCAAGGAGCCCTGAATGAACTAGCAGCCCCACCCGGGAAGAACACTGGCTTCCTCCCGAGGCACCTGCCTCCATTAGCCTTCCGCGGAGCTGTTTTTTATCAGCAAGTACAGACAGTGTTGACACAGGAAAGTCACCCCTAACCATTGAAGCGAAGCGTT
Organism: Pteropus vampyrus; assembly: GCF_000151845.1. Taxonomy (NCBI): domain Eukaryota; kingdom Metazoa; phylum Chordata; class Mammalia; order Chiroptera; family Pteropodidae; genus Pteropus; species Pteropus vampyrus. The sequence continues at coordinate 3,896,734 of NW_011888952.1, read as the reverse complement.
CATGGGGATGTTCTGCGGGCCAGGTTCTGGGTCAAAATCCCTAAGTTCTTCTGCCCTATCTGCTCCCCTGTCTCAGACTCAGATTTGGGAACCCTAAACCCAAAGGGATTTGGGGTGGCTGGTCCAGGGTCCAACCCTCCTGCTTGCAGGAATTTTCCCTCCTTGGGAAAAGATCCCAAGTCCTCTTGCTGAGGCCCTAAGGAAAAGGTGAAGCAGGCCAGAGAGTGGATTTTGAGAAGCAGCTCCCTACCGTACTAGATGGGAAGCTGAGTGGCAACATGAATCTGTGGCAAGAAGGGGAATCAGAGTCAGGACATGCGTTTTCCATAAAGCTTTCTGTGCGATCTCTCACTTTCTTTCTCTGGGCCCCAGTGTCCTCATCTGTGAAATGAGGATAAAATGTCTATATCACAGAGTCGTTGAAACAACCAAATGAGATCATGAGACTGAGTTTTCTCCGTGTGTTAGAAACTCATCTCAAGCGAAAGTTTGGGAAATAAAAGGTGGAAGACCCCTCTTGACATTTTGGTACAGAGGACTCAAAACGGGAACTACGAGGCGAGAGGAGCTGGGAGCCACCGTCCCTGCTCAAAAGGCCTAGGCAGCGGCCTCAGGATCACTCATTTCCAAACTTTTCTCCTAAGAGCAAACAGAGAGCACAGAAATACCACTCCACTCCCACCTGCCTCTATCTGCTTCTGATTTGAATGGTCTCCGAGGTCAAGGTCACAGATTGGTCCGGACATAAACTCCCATCAAGGGGTTTATCTTGTAACCAGCCATTTATCTGTTTCTATGCGTTGGTCATACCCCTGGGATGAGCAGATCCCAGGTCTGAGATTAACAGCCAGCCTGGGCTTGTGTTGTGACGGCTGCTTCCTCACTGGATTCCGCCAACTAACTTCTCGGTCCCGAACGAACATCAGCACACATCTTCATCTATGTGGATCAAGGACCAAGGGACAATGTGGGGAAGAGATTCACAGATGTGGCCTCTTCTCCCACTACGGTCCTTTTTAAAGAAAAATGTTTAGCAGGTTTTCCCTTCCCCGCTCCAGGGCTGGTTCACAAATGGCTGTGCTGCCTGAGACAGGATCATGCTGTAGGGAAACACGAGCCCCAGCAAGCTAGGTTCCAGACAGAGGCTGGCCACTCGGGTCTAGATCTCGGTAGGCACTTCTCTTCGTTGGGCCTCAGTTTCCTCAGATGCCAAATGAAGGGTCCAAAAAGGACCCAAGTTGTCAGTCTCAGAAGCAAGAGTCCCCAAATAACTACTCGTGTCCACAAGCTGCTGAATCATGTCTTTACCCTCATCCCAGTTCCTGAGCAGACACCACAATGCTTGGGACTCGTCACTGTGACCCACACCATAGGATACCAGTGCTGCAAGAGTGAGCTCCCTGAGAGAGACCATTCTGGGGTGTTTTGTGGACATCGTTCTTGTCCCACCTAGTTTCCTGGAACCCGCTTCTGTGCGCCCACCCCTGCCCCACTTGCACACGCTCTGCAGCTCACAGCTCAACTTTCCTCTTCAGAGCCCTGCCCTTGAGATTCAGAACCCGCCTCCCACCCCAGGGCAGAAAATGCCTGGAAGATTGGACCAATGATTGGATGGTGCTAAGGAACAAAGTCCAGCCCCTCACCTCCAGAAATGCCTGACACTCAGAGCTCCCCCGGGTTTTGGCAGGGGCTGGGCTGTCGCCAGCACAGTGCTCTTGCATGGCCTCTCCTTCTTCCCTCTCCAGCTCCCCCTCGACTTTGCAAGGTTCTCCTGCACCCCTTTCTTAAAAAAAATCCTCGTCTCAGATATGTTTCTGCAGAGCCCAACCTAAGGCAAGGTCTAACCTGCTCACTTCATAGATGAGGACACTGAAGCCCACAGAAGGGAAGACAGAGGCTTGAAGTCAAGAGTGCATGCCTGATCTATCGAGCAGGTTCGAAGCTGGGAAGCAAATTGTCCCTGAAATGCCTGGCCCAGTGAAAAGGACCCCAAATCTCCCCGCTGGCTGATATCCCTGTGAGCCTGCACTGGCCTCCAAGAGTCACTTGTACCTCTAGAATGTGGTGGGTAACATTTCGCTTCGAATTGGGGAACGGGTTCTACTCCTGGGCTCTTCCACTGAGAAGCTGCGTGACCTTGGGGAAAGCACTTCCTCCTCCTTGGCCTCCTCTGATGTATCACAAAAATCATAAGTTTAGACTAGACCAGGGGTAGCCAGTCGAAGCAGGCCCATTGGCCCATACAGTGCTCTTAGCATTTTTAAAATTTTGTTGTCAATATTGAAAAGTTGAAAGGTTTCATAAAAAAATCTGGACTTAAGAAGATCTGAAATCTCTGGCGCTGTGTCTACATGAGGCTGAGTGGGGGCTGGCCCCTTTGGATAAGGGGTCTCCCCTACCCATGTGGTAGGCCTTTGAGTTTGCAGTGCCCCAATTCCGTGATTTCTGAGGTCCATTCCAGCTCCAAGATAATCATGTATTAGTTTTAAGTTAAATGCATCCTTCCTTCTCCTGCAAATAGGAGAGATGAGCCAAGAGAAAAGGGGAGATATTGCAAAGGATACAGAAAGAACAGTGACATTTTGAGCACCAGCTTCCAAGCACTTAAAGCAAATTGTCTCCTCCTTACAACACTCCCTTGGAGGAAGAAGAAGGTGGCCCAGGACCAGGTTAACATGCAGGAGAACCAGGATCTGAGCCTAGTCTACAAGACTCAGGTCCCCGCCGACAGACCTCCTCACGGAGCTCTTATGCTGGGAATTCCTTGGCCAAATTCCCCCCACCTTCCAGCGTCTTCCAGCCAAATTGTGACTGCCTGCTTCTGGTGATGCAACGGGCACCACTGTCACCTAGTGGCCACCAAGATACAGCACCAAAGCTACCTTAGCTCCTGGAGATGCGAAGGGCACCACCGCCACCTCATGGCCGTAAGAATACAGCACCAAAGCAACCCTGGCCCTGACCGCCATCCCAGCCCTTGGCAGGCTGGAAAAGGCAGGCCTGAGATATGAGAAATGCCCCGAGGGGCGGGACGCTGGGTTCCCACCCGCCCCGGGACCCTGGATTTAAGCTTTCCTTTACCCTCTCTGAATACTCAGGGGTTAGAATCAAACAAAATCACACCGAGCCACATTCCTGCTTGATAATCCTGCAATAATTTCCTGTCTCTCTCAGGATAAAAGTCCAAATCTCTCACCATGGACTACGTGGCCTGCCCTGCTCTCTGCCTCCAGCCACATTGGCCTTGGATCAGTCCCCAGTACTCTCGGTGTTCCTCGAGCTGGGGACCCTCCCCATCACCCTCCCTCTACGACTCTTCCTCACCCTTGTCAGGAAGAAGCCCCCAGCGGAAGGAACAACCCATTTCCTCCTTTATGTGACCAGAGGGACAGTGCCCTCAGAGCCCCCTCATGATCCCAGGAGCTTCGCCTCCCAACAGCCCCAGGCCCCTGCGCATCTCACCTGCTGAAGGACGCGGGCTCGGGAGGTCAGGGCAGCGCTGTGCTGAGCAATACCCCGCTGGGAGGCCAGAGAGATCTCCCGCAGAGGGAAGTTGACAAGGGGGTACACCTGGGGAGAGAGACGCAGCCACCTCACTACTCTGACCCGGCGTCAGCACCTGGAGCCTTAGCAATCTGATACAGACGGATGTGAGAAATAGCCCAGAGCAGGACGGGTCTGAGGCCACGCAACCAGCAGACAAGACGTAGTTAACCTCCATAGACCCTTGATTATCCATGTTACAGCCTCGGGAGTTCCAAAAAGAGAAGGGGTCTGTGGACAGAGTACTCCTTCACCTGCACCCCGCCCAGTGACCCAGCAAGCCTTGGAGGCTGCCTGACTTGGGGTGAGGTGCAGGGCTTCCTCAAGGGGGTGATGCCTGCCTTAAGCCTTTAGGAAGCCAGAATGATCAGAGCAAAGAAAGAAGGCTGAGGAATATTATTTGGCCATAAAAAAGAAGGATGTCCTGACATTTTGACAGAATAGATGGACCTTGGAGGTATTATACTAAGTAAATTAAGGCAGACAAAGAAAGATACATATAGTATGATCTCACTTATATGTGTAATCTAAAAAAATAAAAATAAAATAAACTCATAGATAGAGAAAACAGATCCGTGGTTGCCAGAGGGGTTGGGGCAGGGAGGGGGTTGGATAAATGGATGAAGGGAGTCAAACAGTACTAACTTCCAGTTATAAGATAAATAAGTCCTGGGATGTAATGTATGCATGGCGACCTATAGTTAATAATATTGTATTGGATATCTGCAAGTTGCTAAGAGAGTAAAAAAGTTCTCATCATAAGAAAAAAATTGTAACTATGTATGATAACGAATATTAACTAGACTTATTGTGGTAATCATTTCATAATATATACAAATATTGAATCATTGTACACCTAAAACCAATATGATGTATGTCAATTATATCTCAATTTTTAAAAATGCATGTTACAAAGTGAAAGAAGCCAATCTGAAAAGGCTACATACTGTAAAAAAAGTAAGAGAGACACACAGAGAGAGAGAGGGTGACAGAGAGAAAGCGAGAGAAAAAAGGCTGAGCACCTGGCCCTCTCAGATAAAATGGCACCGGGCCCCTGCTCAGGCATCCCATAAAGACCAAATTCCCTGCCCAAGGCCCACAGCAGGGGTCAGCAAGTCTTTTCTGTAAAGGGCCAGATAGTAAATATTTTAGGCTTTGTGGGCTATCAGGTCTCTGTCTCAATTACTTGACTCTACCCTTGTAGCACAATAGCAGCCACAGACAACATAAAAACAAACAGGCATGGCCGTGTGTCAATAAAACTTTATTTACAAAAGCAGGCTGAGGGCTGGTGTTTGCTGACACCTGGCATACAGGACCCTCCCTAATCTGGCTTCTGGCACCTCTTTTGTCTTACCTCCTCTCTCCGCCCAGCCCACTGCCCTTCAGCCCCACTGCCCTCCGGCTGTTCCTCAAGTCTCTGCCATGCCGTTCCCTCCGCTAGACACCCTCACTCTGATGGCCACATGGCCCACTCGCCCACGGCACTGCATTCAGGTCTTTGCCCAGTGTCACCTCCCTCCCCACAGCTGAAACATTACTCCCAACCCTTCCTGTCTCCTCACCCTGCTTGCGTATTTCTTAATGACCCTTACCACTCCCCACATTGTGATGAAATATGATCTTCTCCCTCACCAGACTGAGATCTGCAGAGGGCAGGGATTCTGTTGGACGGTACCCCCGGGCTCAGAATGGTTCCTAGTGTAGGAGAAGGGTCTCTAGGTTTGTGGAAGGGAGAGAGGGAGGAGGAAAGAAGAAGGAGGGAAAAGTGAGAAAGGAAGAATTGAGTATGCGAAATTCAAGAGAGAACTGGCCCCTTGGGGTCCCGGCAGCCTCTGTCCTGCCTAGGCAGCTCTGTTCCCACCCAGCCTATCTTTCCAAATGACTGCGGCCCCCACAGAAAGCCAGAAGAGCCAGAAGAGAAACCTAGCTTCTGTGAGGTGGTCTGCAAAACCCTCCTTACCATCGTGTTTTCATCCTTAAAGAGATTTTCTCCTTTGGCCTTAGCTAGGAGCTCTCCAGGGCAGTTCAGCTGGTGCTCAGACACAAACTCAAACAGACTGTTCTTCCTGGAGGTGAAGAGGATGTGGGGCAGTTAAGAACGTGGTTTGGAATGAGACCTGAGCTGGAAGGCTTGCGTT
>NW_011888952.1:3886934-3891000 GCF_000151845.1 Pteropus vampyrus | reverse complement strand
GTCCTGACATTTTGACAGAATAGATGGACCTTGGAGGTATTATACTAAGTAAATTAAGGCAGACAAAGAAAGATACATATAGTATGATCTCACTTATATGTGTAATCTAAAAAAATAAAAATAAAATAAACTCATAGATAGAGAAAACAGATCCGTGGTTGCCAGAGGGGTTGGGGCAGGGAGGGGGTTGGATAAATGGATGAAGGGAGTCAAACAGTACTAACTTCCAGTTATAAGATAAATAAGTCCTGGGATGTAATGTATGCATGGCGACCTATAGTTAATAATATTGTATTGGATATCTGCAAGTTGCTAAGAGAGTAAAAAAGTTCTCATCATAAGAAAAAAATTGTAACTATGTATGATAACGAATATTAACTAGACTTATTGTGGTAATCATTTCATAATATATACAAATATTGAATCATTGTACACCTAAAACCAATATGATGTATGTCAATTATATCTCAATTTTTAAAAATGCATGTTACAAAGTGAAAGAAGCCAATCTGAAAAGGCCACATACTGTAAAAAAAGTAAGAGAGACACACAGAGAGAGAGAGGGTGACAGAGAGAAAGCAAGAGAAAAAAGGCTGAGCACCTGGCCCTCTCAGATAAAATGGCACCGGGCCCCTGCTTAGACATCCCATAAAGACCAAATTCCCTGCCCAAGGCCCACAGCAGGGGTCAACAAATCTTTTCTGTAAAGGGACAGATAGTAAATATTTTAGGCTTTGTGGGCTATCAGGTCTCTGTCTCAATTACTTGACTCTACCCTTGTAGCACAATAGCAGCCACAGACAACATAAAAACAAACGGGCATGGCCATGTGTCAATAAAACTTTATTTACAAAAGCAGGCTGAGGGCTGGTGTTTGCTGACACCTGGCATACAAGACCCTCCCTAATCTGGCTTCTGGCACCTCTTTTGTCTTAGCTCCTCTCTCCGCCCAGCCCACTGCCCTTCAGCCCCGCTGCCCTCCGGCTGTTCCTCAAGTCTCTGCCATGCCGTTCCCTCCGCTAGACACCCTCACTCTGATGGCCACATGGCCCACTCGCCCACGGCACTGCATTCAGGTCTTTGCCCAGTGTCACCTCTCTCCCCACAGCTGAAACATTACTCCCAACCCTTCCTGTCTCCTCACCCTGCTTGCGTATTTCTTAATGACCCTTACCACTCCCCACATTGTGATGAAATATGATCTTCTCCCTCACCAGACTGAGATCTGCAGAGGGCAGGGATTCTGTTGGACGGTACCCCCGGGCTCAGAATGGTTCCTAGTGTAGGAGAAGGGTCTCCAGGTTTGTGGAAGGGAGAGAGGGAGGAGGGAAGAAGGAGGAGGGAAAAGTGAGAAAGGAAGAATTGAGTATGCGAAATTCAAGAGAGAACTGGCCCCTCGGGGTCCGGCAGCCTCTGTCCTGCCTGGGCAGCTCTGTTCCCACCCAGCCTATCTTTCCAAATGACTGCAGCCCTCACAGAAAGCCAGAAGAGCCAGAAGAGAAACCTAGCTTCTGTGAGGTGGTCTGCAAAACCCTCCTTACCATCGTGTTTTCATCCTTAAAGAGATTTTCTCCTTTGGCCTTAGCTAGGAGCTCTCCAGGGCAGTTCAGCTGGTGCTCAGACACAAACTCAAACAGACTGTTCTTCCTGGAGGTGAAGAGGATGTGGGGCAGTTAAGAACGTGGTTTGGAATGAGACCTGAGCTGGAAGGCTTGCGTTTCTACTGGGGAGACCTCACAAAAGTTCTTTAGCCTCTCTGGGCCTCAACGGCTTCAGTCGTAAACTGGGAAACTAGTAAAGCACTGACGGCTCCATCCTATTACCTCATTTCATCGTCACCTGTGAAGTGCTTAACAAGGTCCCCGGTGGGAGGAACCCTTAGTGCCTGGGAGCCTTCCCTAACGTGGGGCTCTCTTCCAAGACAGGAACACCCAAGCTCTGAGTGGCTGCTGCACTAGAGAGTGGTGATGTCAGAATGTGAACTCAGGTCTGTCTGTTCTAAAGCCCACCAGCATCCACCACCCCATGCAGCCTCTTCTTGGGCATTTCCGCCTTTCCCAAGATGCTTTAAGCCCTTTTCCCCCAGGAGGTCCCTGCACCGTGAAAGCCCCAAGCAAGTGCAGTTTCTCCGCAGCAACCAGTTTGGGCCACATCCCCCAGGTACCCCACTGGGCCCCGGCGTGAGACACTGCCACATACCACATGATGACCAGCTGGACGAAGTGTAACAGTTTCTTCTCCCCTTTGCAGGTGGCACAGGTCTTGTTTCCTCTCCCTGAGCAAGTGCTGCACCTGAGAGGGACACATCGTTGGCACCACTCACACTCATGGGTTCCTGGTGGCTTCCAGAGGCCCCCACTCCAAAATCCTTCCTCACGCAGGTGGACCGTGGTGGGCGTGAATTGCTTCCACCTGCCCACCATTTAGATCTCCTGCTGCTGGTGGCCAACCTCAACTTCCCTTTGGAGACCACTCCTCTCCCACCCAGTCTGCCTGGTTCATGGGCTTGCCCCGCTTCTGTGACCAGCTCGGGACCTCTGCCTGGCCAGTCAGCTTATTCCACCTCCCTGGCCACAGTGACTGATACAAACATGGGCACGTGACCCAGGTGAGTGCTGTGAGATCCACCCTAGAACCTTTGTTGGAACTTTTAGGAAAGAGACATTCTTTTCTACTGAGATTACTAAACTTAGAGCTGCTGGCAGTCCCCTCTGCCACCACAAGAGACAACTTGCCTGAGAATAAAGCCAACACAAAGGAAAGCAGAGTGAGGAATGGAAACATTCCTGCTGACATTGTTTAAGTACCTGGATCCAGGTGTATCTGAAGCGACACCAGAAATGTACTCCTGGACTTTTCTGTTACATGAAAGTATAAATTTACTTTTCTGCTAAAGCCGGCTTGAATTGGATTTCTTTCACTTGTAAATAAAAGAAATCAGACTTTCTTTCCAAATCAAAGACCTTCTTTATCAACCAAGGTGGCAGGTATACCAAAGCTTCACCATTTGGCTTCTTAGAAGGATGGCGTGGGCCTCAATGAGCCAAAAGTATCATTAACCAACTAACCAACACAACTTCGAATAGTTTTACTCCTCATGGTTTCCTGTTTCCCTTTAAAATTTGTAAGTTCATTAAAGGACATGATTTACAAAATGCAACGTCCCACTGTTTGTTTGCAAAGCTCTGTGAGCAGAGATGGAATTTCGTTGATTGTTTAGTCAATCAACCAGCTTTCGTTGACTTCTCTCTCCTATCTTCATGCTGTACAATGAGTTATAAATAAGGGTCTGCCCAGGCCCCAGATTCTCAGAGAGTTAAGAATCTCACCTTTGGGTGGATTTCCATATTCACTTCCCCACTACGTGAGCAGGAACAGGTCTCCTCTCCTTCACTGCCTCCCTTCCTTCCTGCAGTGCCTTGTTCCTTATACCCGACCCACAGATGGCTTGATGAGTTCCAGTATTTTCCAGAAGTATCAGGCCTTAGTAAAGGCCTGTTCACTCCACAAAATATTTACCAAGCACCTACTATGCATAGAGCTCTGGGGACAGGAGTGACAAGACAGATTGGGCACCTGCTGGCCTTCTGGAAGGGAAGACAATGAAAAGCAAGAAAGCCAGGGATATGCTCATACCTGCGCCTGCCAGACCCCGAGCACATCTGACACCTCCGGGGCTGTTTGGCTCTGCGCTTGGCTCCGCTGCAGGATGGACACCTTACCTGCGGACACACCACAGCCTCAGCCCCTGCTGGCCTCCCAAAGAAGTGGGGCAAAGAGCATCCCGAGACTTGGTTTGAATTCCAGCCCAGTGACCTTGAGCAAGCCCCTTCCTCTCCCTGAGCCTCTGCCCCTTCATCTGTAAAATGGGAGGGTTGGATGTAGTGTTTTTTTGGAACTGCCCAGTTGTACCTTTCGAAAACTCTACATTCTTACATCGCTGTTTCTCCTGGGACATCAGACTCTCCTGCTCCTCTCTGATCCCCATGTTCCCTGGGACTGTCCCCTAACTAAAAGGCCATGGCCAGTGGGAGCAGGAAGAGGGGTGGGCTGGCTGAGGGGCCTG
>NW_011888952.1:3875748-3885089 GCF_000151845.1 Pteropus vampyrus | reverse complement strand
GAGAGAAGGGCCAAGGTTCCAACAATCATCGTTACCTTGACCAGTGATGAGTGAGGGACTTGGAACTTCCTGGTGTCTTCCTGAAACATTGGGGGAACCTGGACCTTGATGTCCCAAAGCCTGGGGGAGGTTCCTCCTCGTGGCCCATCCACTGAATGGTCTGACACAGAAAAGGATCACTGTAAAAATAGCAAGGCTGCCAGGACAAGATTTCGCTTATTCACCAAATACTATGCCCCTTTGCTGGGTGCCAGGCTAGACCCTGAGGCTACAGAGACAGGCAGATAAGGATCCCTCTGGAGTCAGTGATTCAGCACCTGAGCTGTGGGTTTGAAAACACTTAGCTGTGACTCCTGGTCCTTCTACTTCCTACCTACATAACTCCAGACAACTTAGTTCACCTCGCTGACCTTCAGTTTTCTCATCTCTGCAATGGGGATAATGGTTGCGCCCTACAGGATAGTAATGAAAATTACGTAGAAGACATATAAATACTTAGCACAGGACAGGCACATGGTGAAGGCTCAATAAACAAGCACTATTATCACTATCGTCTCCATCCCCACCACTTTCTCTTTCTCCTCCTTCACTCAAGAAGACAGACACAGCTACAACCACAATGATAAGTGCTTTGGACAAGAGTTTCATACAAGAGAAACAAGAAAAGCCCAGGAGACTGGCTCATTCTGCTGGGGAGGGAAGTGTCAAGTGAAGAAATTCTGAAAGGCTTCATAAAATAGGTGACTCATGAGCTGAGTCTTGAAGGACAAACTGGAGTCGTCAGCTGAGAAAACAGGCACAGCATAGGGCTCCCCAGACAGAGAAGTTTGAATCCTCTAGTGGAGTTCCGCAGGACGTAAGATGGCACAGTGAATGGGGGCCCAGGGGCCTAGCGACTCCAGGAGGTGCTGGGATGGCCTGGGAAGCCGGGAGATGCCCCAGCACACAAGCTGCCTTTGCAATCTAGCCCCACGTGGCAGCACCACCTTGTGGCGAGGCAAATGCTAGGCTTTCTCAAGACCTTCTACAAACTATTTCCTGGTTGAGAAACCTTTGCTAAAATCAGCACTGACAGGTCTCTGAGATGAAAGCCCACTCTCTCATTTTTCAGGGGGTGGGAAACTGAGTCCCTGAGCAGAAGAGCATCTCATTCGAGGTTAGTGGCTAAGACTAGCCCCTGGCATATTTGCTCCCAATTAAACTGACTTTAGACAACTCACGAGTGAAGGGTTGAAATGTCCATTCGCTTATCCTGGATTCACTGAAAGTCTCTAGTCGATACTGTAGAGAAAAAGACAGCACATTTACACGTGTGCCCTTTAGGAGGACAGAGCATTATGCACGTAGAGGGAGCTCCCCGCCTGCCAGGGCTCCGTGGGGAAACCAGAAGGCCCCCTGCATGGCACCTGGGAGCTGTTTAGAAGAGGCTGGCAACAGTGATTTCTGTTCCAGATGTCCTGGCACATCTGTAGGGAGGTCAGTTGGCCCCAGGAAACCTCTCCTGACAGGCTCACAGCTGGGGCAATTTCAGCCCCCCATTTCTTTATACATAGAAACATTCTCAGAGGCAAGTTTTGGAGCAGTAATTGCCCTCTGACAGATGCAGGCTGCTGGAATCCACTGCCACGAGGCTCCCCTTCTGGAGGAAATTATCCGCCTGATGTCAAGATACTCCTTCTTGGTCCTCATCCACAGAAACACAAAATGGGAAAGGATCTTGTAAATCACCTGGCTCCTCCTTTTTCATGTGAGGAAATAGAGACTCAGAGAGGTCAGTTGACTTGCCCAAGGCCAAACAGCTACGCATGGGCCTCTTCCCCCAGATCGCTGCTCTAACCACTCCCTGGGAGCCTTGTCTGATTTCTATGTGATGGTGTGCTCCCCAGAAAATGGCTGTGCCAGGGACACTAGAAAATGTGAACTTAGAAGCTACCTCTCGGCCCTGTCAATGCAAAAGGTGACATAGGTGCCTGTTGCAGCCCTGATTGTGGTCTTGGTGCAGGATTTCCCTGGAGCGTCGGGCTCTGGCGAGGAGTAGATGATTCCTTGGCACAGACTTGACTTGGGGAGGCAGAGGAAGCTGGGATGAAGGGAAGTGGAGGGACCTCTCCCAGCCCACCCCGTGCAGAAGCGGGTCAGCCTTGTGTTTGAGGACATGGGCTTTGGTGCCAGCTAACCTGAGCTTCAATCTAGCCACATATTTTTGGACAAGTACTTTCACCTCTCTAAACATCCACTTCCTCCTCTGTAAACACCTACGATGTCGGTAGCTGTGAGGATGTGATAAAGCATACATGTAGCATGCTTTACGTGATGCCTAGCACATTCCAGCTTTTCAACGATTGATAATAACTACTCCTTGTATTATTATTACTCAGACTTTGAACCAGGAAAGTCACAGAAGGGACTTCAGTGTCACTTCCATTCACACACACTGCCCTCGCCCAGCTTACATTACGTGAGCCTCTGCCAGGCCAGACTCCTTACCCTGCACACGCTCTGCTGCTTCAGCTCCTGGATGACGAGGTTGCCAGCAGCCGCACTGCCGTAGCAGCATTTGGAGTTCACAAAGCTGAGAAGGGCTTCACGTGCCACCTCCTCCGTCACCACGGGGACTCTGCTGGGGAAGGAGCAGAGAGGCAATGGGGTCTGAGCAGGGCCCGCGGGCTCATCCGTGCCAGGCAGCCCCCTCATTGTGCAGACGGAAACTGGTCCACAGTAGTGGGAATGTAATCAGGAGATTAGCTAGGAAGGGCATCTTGGCGAACAGATACAGGGGCTGGGAAAGTGGCAGGTCTTTCTAGAAGACAGCAAAACCACTTTCTCTGAAGTGTGGTGCTCAGGAGAAGGGCTGATAGAACCTTAGAACTCAAAAGAAAAAGAAAAAGATAAATTATGTCATTTTTCAGATGAGGAAAACTGAGCTCCAGAGAAGATGTCACATAGCTAAGGAGGTGGAGTTAGGTGAAACAAGGTTCCCACCCTAGGGGAATGTGATCTCAGCCAGAGGAGCTGCGAACAACTTCATGGGAAGACCCCAGCCAAGAACCAACCAGCAGCAGTGCCCACAGCGACTCACCATGAGTCTGTTGGAAAACTCTTTCCCGAGGCCCAGCTGCCAGGTCCCCTGCTTAGAGAAGCTCTCCCCACCCCAACGCCTCCAGTAAGCATGAGCCCTTTTCTCCCTTCTCTTCTGTCGTATCTACCACAGCAGCCCAACTCAAAATGCTTAGCTCCTGTCATGCATGCTTGTGTCTCCAGTACCCCTGAGGGCCTGCAGGAGGCGTGCAGACTGGGAGGAAGCAGGACTGCACTGGGCACGGAGGGTGGGCAGCCAGAGAGGAGGAAGGGAGATGCTCTAGGCTTCCACTTCTCTCTGCACAAAGCTGGAGGGAAAGCTGGAGCCCAGTCCTCTCAAAACAAGAAAGGTGTGGGCCTCTCGAGGGAGCAGCAAGCTTTTTCTGTAAAGGGCTAGACAGTAAATATTCTAGGTTTTGCAGGCTATCTGGCCTTTGTCTCAACCACTCAGCTCTGCTGTTATAGTTTAAAAGTAGACACAGACAGTGAGTAAGCAGATGAGAGTAGCTGTGTTCCGATAAGACTCGATTTACAAAAACAGGCGGTGGGCTGGATTTGGTCCAGGAGTTGTATCTGCAGCCCATAATCTCCACTATGGTTTTCAGCTCTGGCTTGGGAACCAAACAGCCTGAAGAGCTGGGTAAAATACAGATGCCCAGGCCCCATCCCTGGAGAATCTGATCTAGGAGGTCTGGATCCTAATGTGCTGTCAGGGTCAAGACTATGGCCCCTGAGACCCCAAGGAGAGCTCTTGGGGGCAATGGTGATGGTGAGGATGGCTCTGTGAGGGTTGCTGAGCTCACTTGCAGCTCACCTGTGTTCCAGGAATGAGGACCAGCCCCTTTGTTCGTGGGGTGTCCCCAGGGCTTCCAAAGGTGGGAAGAATATCTGTCGTCCTGGAAGAGAAGAACCAGGGACTAGCTCGAAGGAACAGATACTTGTGGGGATGAAAGAAAGACTGGCAGAATGTGAGAAAGAACAGATGGAGAATGGTTCTCAGACCAGCATCGTTCTGGTCTCAGATGGACATGGCCATGGAATGTTCGTGGACACAGGGCTTACGTCCCATGTCCTTCTGTTTCCTCCCACTGGTGACGAGGGGCTTCCCATGACCCCCAGAGGAAAGGGGAGCTATCCCAGCACTGACCTTGTCTAGAGACATCCCCCCAAACAGCAGAAGCCCCAAGAAGAGGCCACAGAAACCAAGACCCCACAGACTTACCGTCTCCTTGAAAAAGGCAGTCATAGCTAGGCAGCCTCTCCAGGAGTTCCGCTGGGGGCGCCAGAGGACTCTCGGCCTCGAAGCTGAGGTCCACCACACCTGCAGAAGGACAAGCAGTCCTCAGTCTCAGGAATGGAAGGGGGCTTGGTGACAACTTCATAGGAAGCTAACAAATGAGGGTAAAACCTCACAGTTTAACTAAGCCCACTTTGGCACCTTCTGGCACCCTCAGGACACAAAACCCGTGGTAGGCATAAATAGTGCAGGGTGTAACAGTAGCAGCTGTAATGACAGGAAAACATTATGGATGGCAGCTTCTATTCGATGGCCACCTACTCTATGCCAGTTACCATGACAGATGCTTTATAAATGTTTTGTCATAGTTCACAACCCTAGGAAATAGATACTGAATTATAGATGGTTACACTTCTTCAATGCCCCTCTCTTAATTGAAAGATGGGTCTATGTCTCCTCCCCTGAACCTGGGCAGGTTTGAGACTGCTTCAACCGAGGGAACAGAACGGAAGCCATGAAGAGACTGCAGCGTCTACTCCTGGCCTCTGGGAGCACTCCCTCTTGAGTCCCGAGCTGCCATGTAAAAAATCGGGCTTGGCAGAACACATAGAGATGCCCTAAGGCTACAAGGAGAGGGCCCAGCCGAGCCCAGCCTTCTAGCCACCCCCACCAAGCCACCAGGCATGTGAATGAAGCCATCTTGATTTCACCAGCTGCCTGATGAAATCCACTAAGTGACCTATAATGGACTGCATGGCTGTTTGCCCCCCAAATTCATATACCGAAACCCTAACCCCCAATGAAATGGTGTTATGAGGTGTGTCTTTGGGAGATGATTAAGTCTAGATGAGGTTATGAGGGAAGAGCCCCCATGATGAGATTCGTGTCCTCACAAAAAAAGAAAGAGGCCAGAGTGCTCTTTCTCTGCCACGTGAGCACACAATGAGAAGGCAGTGTCTAAAAGCCAGAAGTGGGTCCTCAGCAGACACTAGATCTGTCAGCACCTTAATCTTGGACTGCCCAGACTCCAGAACTGTGAGGAATAAATGTTCATTGTTTAAACCACCCAGTCTATGGTGTTTTTGTCGCAGCAGTTTTAACTAAGGCAGACCCTAGAATCACCTAGCTGAGCCCTGCCCAAATTTCTGATCTCAAAAATTAGGAACTATAACAAAATGGTTGCTATTTTCAAGGCACTGACATGTGAGACATTTTGTTACTTCCTTTAATGGAGTCTTTGCCCTGGGACTCCCCGCACACCTAGGCTAGACTTTCTTGGAGCCACACCATCGTCTGAGTCTCCTTCTGCTCATACTCCTTCCTGCCGTCTCTCCTCTCATAAGTCCAATCTGCACTGCAGTCTGAAGACCATCCCTGCCTACATCTGCTGCCTCTCCCCTTTTCACTTCACAGGTGTCTCCGAGGGACCTCTGGCACATCTAATGCCATCTTGGTGCCTGCTTCTTAAATGACAAAGTGACAGCTTAATACTACCCCATCCTACCAATAAGAAGACTGAGGCTCAAAAGGTGGTGACTCACCCAAGATCACACAGCCAGTGAGTGATGGAGCAGGATTCAAACCATGATCCATCGATCTCCAAAGTGCATGTTCTTTCCAAGCACTTTTCATGAGAGAAACCCAATGGACGAAATCACTCACTATAGATCTGCTTCTAAAACCTCATCTTGGTCTGTCAGGCTGTGACATAGATATATACAGCCCTGAGACTCCAAGCAGGAAAGTATAATATAAGAACGGGCCCCCAGAAACTCGAGACGATTCATGAAGCACCTCCCTATACCTGTTGCTTCACTCCCACCTTCCCACCCGGAGGTATGGAAGGCAGGACTTCTAAGTCCACTTGACATGAGGCATCTGAGGCTCAGTTTACTCCAGTATTTCTAGGGTACACAGAGGTGGAGTTAGAGCAGAATAGATGCTCATTCTTCCAGTTCCAGCCCACTGGGCCACCCCTCAAACCTGTTCTGAGGGACAAGAATCCCTAGCTATCTTTCTAGCTGTTGATTTAATCACATAAAGTTGGCTTTAAAGAGTAAACTAACAAACGGTCGGTGGAAGGTGCTTCTCTCTGCATCAAGTCACTGAAGCACACTCAGGCCAAACTTTCAGCTGACCAACCACATACCCTACATCCCTTTTTTTTTCCTTTTCTTCTTTCTCTCTCTCTCTTTTTTTTTTTTTTTTTGGACAGCTCTTGAAAGCCTATAGCTCTTGACCGCCACAAAAATAAAAAGAATGGGTCCTGTCCTTTTGAATCTAATAAAAACAGAGGGCAGAAGAAGAAGCAGATCTTGTTCTAAATTGGAGTAGCCTAGGTTATCTGGAAGTGGAGATGACTCGAGGTGAAAAAGCCTGAAATTCTGAAACATGTGGCCAAGAACAGTGGAGGAAGGGGGGGGTGTCATTAAGAGCAATGAACAACCCCATTCTACTGGTCCCCCCAAATCAGAAATGTCCTTGTCCTCTGACAAGAAGAAACACATACACGTCTCTAAGTCTCTTTCTCCTTGCGGAGAACTTACAAAGGAAGCGGAAATAGAAGAATGTTTGCAGAGGTAGAGAGTGCCTTTCTTAGCAAGAAAACTTATATTCGTAAGCAAATGATTCTGTCAAGAACAGATGAGAGAGCCAGGATCAGCACGGGTATGACGCAAAGTAACGTCACCCCAAAGCTTCAGAATGAGGCCTGCCACTGGGTACCAAAGTCCCCAATATGATCATCTGGAATTATTATTCATACCTTGGTTCTAAATAGTTTTGTTTCTGATGATTTTATTAGCATTCTAAGCTAGTGTAGCCACCACATGTTTTCTATAAATAGTCAGGTAGTAAATATTATAGACTTTGTGGGCCAAGTGGTCTGTCTCAACTACTTAGCTTAGCCACTGTGGCCTCAAAGCAGCCACAGACAATACGTAATTGAATAAGCGTGACTCTGTTCCAATAAAACTTTACAAAAACAGGCCATGGGTCAGATTTGACTCTTGAGCCTTATTTTGCCCACCCTGACCTAGACACTCACGTGGGTCAGAAAGGTGGAGGCTAGAGTTTGAACCTTTCTTGGACTAGGGCCCATGCACATCCATTACAGTTCCTGTGAGCCCACTTATTAGAATTCAAGATAAAGGTCAGGATTGAACTGTAGCCAAGGTGACTGGACTTGGAATCCCTGAGGCTCAGTGTTTGGAAACCTGGGCTCTGATCCAGTGGAGCTGAGCCATGTAATATACGACACTTTGCCAGCCACACTTCCTTGCAGAACTCAACTCTCCCAGTTGTGAAACAGTGGATGATATTAGTGCCTGTGTCATGAGATTATGTGTACACAGCTCTTAGCCCTGAGCCCGGCATTTAATAAATGCTCAGTCAGCGCTGTGGACCTCAGGAGGGAGGGTCTTCCTCTTTCTTTGTGCTTTTTTAAGCCAGGAGACAAGAGTGAAAATGTCAAGCGCAGAAAGAAAGGCAAGACCATCCATCACAGCCCTCTCCCCAGGGACCGCCCTGCCCACCCTGAAGTCTTGGGCCAGCTAGGACATCAGTGCTGTCCTCCTGGGGAAGGCAAGGAAATGCCATATGGCTGCTAAGTCCTGCTGAAAACCAAACAAAGGGGCAGGAAGAGGGGAAGAATGAGAGGTGGGAAACTCAGCTCCATCCATCAACAGGGAGCCACCCTGACCTCCCGGGGAAGTCGCAATTCATCAGAGCTAAATTAGTCTCACTATTATGTTATGTACAAAAATAAAGGACTCCAGGCTGAACTGCAGGCAGACGCGTCATTTCCTGTGCAGATCTCATCGGGCACAACAGGAACGCAGGCGTCACAGGGCATTGTGTGATGCCCAGCATGAGGTACTCCAAAGGGGGTCACTGGGCATGTCACTGTTTCCACGGTGTAGGGGCTGAGTTCCAGGGCAGTTGACCAGCTGGGCCACCTCATCCTAACACATGCATTGCACCCTGTGCATCCCTTACAGAGGGATAGTGCAGGCACAATCTCTTTGTGCTTCATGACAACCACTGTTTTCCCCACTTCTCAGAAGAACAAGACGCGGCTTGGAGATGTGATTTGAGGCAAGGCGCTCAGGCATTCATAGCTGAGATGGAACAGTACTTAGAACTCAAGTCCGATCCAACTCCAGTGACCTTTCCACTTAGCTGAACACCCTATCTTTCCATGCAAATGGCATCAGGCGGTTGCTGAGAAAGCTTTACAAAGTGTTACCAGGGTAGTGTTTCTGCTCACCAGCCACCAGCTACTTTTTGTTTGTACAGAAAGGACTTTTTCTTGTAGAGAAAGGCATAATTAATGGGCAACCTCTTAACTTTTTCTTTAGAAATGTCATTCACTTTATTTCAGAGGATAAACAGAGCCCACGTCTTCTGCCCCTGATTCTAGATTAAGCATCTTAAAAGCACTTAAATCATGCCAATTCTCTGCTCAAATGGCTCCCCACTGCCATCCTGCTTTAGTTTTTTACATATCTTATCTCCTTCAACAGGTGTGATAGCCCCTTTTAGACAGGGAACCCCTGCCTTCTTGTATACAGTTGGTGCATATAAATGCCTTGTGATTTGAATTATACTGAGGATGGTGCAAAAGAGATTCGAGGAGTCAGATTCACAGAGACAGAAAGAAGAATGGTATTTTCCAGGGGCAGAGAAGAAGGAGAATAGGGAGTTGTTGTTTAATGGAGACAGAGTTTCAGTTTTGCAAGTGAAAAGATTCTGGAGATGGATGGTGGCGATGGTTGCACAACAATGTGAATATTCTTTAATGTGCTGAAAAGTACATTGAAAATGGCTAAGACAGCAAATGTTATGTCATGTGTATTTTGCCACAATTTAAAATAAGAGAGAATGATAAGGAAATTCAGATGATTCATTATAAGATAAAGAAAAGAAAGAAGTCCTGTTTTCCGAAGAAGAAAAAGCAAACAAATAATTGGCTATGCTATTTAAAGGTCTTCCTAGAAAGACCAGAAAGCCTGACCAGGTCGGCCCC
>NW_011888952.1:3867803-3874878 GCF_000151845.1 Pteropus vampyrus | reverse complement strand
CCCACTAGACTTTGAATACCTTGAAGGTAGGTCGATGTTTATACATCCTTGTTCACCCAGCCATGAGCGCAGCACAAAATAGCTAGCCTGTTGTGTAGTCTTGGAAGAAAATCACTTAACGTTTTAGGGCTTTGATATCCTTTCCCTAAAATTGAGCCCAGAGAGTACTGTCACTGAGAGGAGCAAACAGTGCAATGAGTAAGGGAGGGCTCTGCAAACAAATTCAGGAGAGTTCCTGGGATCCTCTCAGAGCTGTAATACAATATCATTAAAGCTTTTATTTCTTATTTCCCAAAGGGGACACTGTATCTTTCCATTAGGAGTTTCCAGACCCACGATCTTCGTCCAGAAATGTGGCAGCCTGCAGGAAAGACCAGATGGGCCTCAGGAGGCCAGGGCCAACCTAGCAGAGAAGACTTGCTTCCCTGGTAGCTGTGCCTTCATTCTAAGGGATGTATAAAAACACTGAGGCCCATGGTCAGTCATCAAGGCTCTCGGCGGCTGGGCCCCTGCCAGGAAGTACAGCATCCTCCCACCAACTTACTGTGGTAGCTTCAGACTCACTCTCAGAGCTCCAACTCAGAGCTAGGGTGAGTGGACACTTTAATGAATAAGCCTTTGGGAAGCAGAGCTGGTCCGGATACCAAGTAGAGAGTCTCTCCGCCTCAGCACTGAGTTACTGACAGTGACTCAGATCATTTTGTGGCCTCAGATCATTGCTGCCACCTTCCTAGGGACCAGTCAGTGCCCAGGAGTAAGGAGGCACTGCCTAGGCCCTATGGTGCCGGACCAGAGCAGCCTCCACCTAAAATTACCAGGGCTTCCAGTTATAACCCATCTTACTTGAAGAGGCCCTTGCTCACTATTTCTGGGAGGGTTTCAGTCTGTAATAAAAAAAAAGTTGTATCACAAAAGATATGTTTTTTAGAATAAAGGAGGGGATTTTCCTTTTAGCTCTGTGTAAAACATCTCCCTCTAAGAGAAGAATGATCAAAAACACGTTACATCCAGGGACATTGAAGAAACAGGACCTAGTCATGCTAAAGAAGAAAAGACTCTGAAGGGTTCTTATTTTAAACAGGGAACAGGCATGTTCTGAGTAGCCTCAGGATATAGAATCAAAACCAAAGAGTAGAAGCTCCAGAGAAAGAGGTAGCAACTCAATGTAAGAAAGAACTTTTTGACAGTGTCCGCTGTAGAAGAGGAACCGGCCCACCACCGAAGGTGTTCCAGCCAGTAGTGGGAGGTGCTGCCTCTAATCAGTGATGCTGTCAGAGACACCCCAGCATCTGACAGTGGCGGTGCTAAACGGCCTTCAAGGTGACTTCCATGTGGGTGCCACATCCTGGAATGTCCCTATCCATTCCAGCTTTGGTTCCAAAGTAAGTCATTGAAGGAAGATATTCTCTCTCTGAAGCTACTATCCACAATATAGACTCAAAAACTAAGGGACAACACTTTAGTAACTGAGAACGGTAACTTGACTGAATAAAGTAGGCAGCCATCTCCCAACTAAAAAGAGACCTTTAAATTATAGAAGTCCCATAGCAATTAGTTAAGAAACGTGGAGAAAAGTTTACCTAGTTTCAGAGTGCATCAACTTAGTATTTAAAAACTTTTCTAGATGATCCTATACCTTGCAGTAGACCCTAAGTGCTGACCTGAGGTTTGGTTATATTAGAAATCAGCACATAGGGTGACTTCTAATATATGACAGAATTAGGGTTTTTAGAATTTTAGTGGAACTAAAGAGTCCACCTTACTCTTAACTTGCTTACTAAAAGGATGATGATGCCAAAATAGAAACATCACAGGAAGTAATATTTCTCATTAATAGCATTTTAATTTTAAAATTCTGGGAACAAAATCTGATAATTATCTAGAGTCAACATTTATTCCATGCCTACTCTGAGCTGAATGATGTTTTAGGCATTTTACTTCTAATTAATCCTTTACTAATTCTGCGAGATGACAAGAGAGGTTAAGTGACTTAAGGTCACCCAGCAATTAGGAGGCTAAGCTTGGATTTGAACTGAGATCTGACCTAGCCTGTTCCTGTGAAGAGAAACTCCAAATATAAATTCAAAGACTGCTAATGAGCAGTGTTTTCAAGAGGAAATGTTGCATTTGAATATTAATAGAAACTTATTATTATAAGAATATGGATATACAATTTCCAATATATCAGATAAAGTCCTCGAACACACACTAATATATCTCCTCCATACAATATGGAAAAGGATTCCAACAAAATTTAAATTGAGCTCTCAGATTAGCATGGGTTCATTTTATATCCCACTGTGGTTCTGAAGATTAAAACTTTGAGATAACAACATTAAAGACAATAAAGAGCATTGGACCCTCAAAGGACCTTCAAGGTCCCCAAGTTCAGTAACTGTGAAAATGTACTAGTGTCACAGGCTCTCTGGGATTCAAATGAAATCTGTAGACCCCCCACCTCCAAAAAAAAAAAGGCACATTCATACAACATTTTAATCACAACTTCATGGTCCTTACTTTAAGAACTCCTGGCCCAATCTTTTTTTATAGATGGGAAAATTGGGGATCAGAGAAATTAAGTGACTTGCCTAAGATCACACAGCCAACTCATAGCAGAGTCTTGAACCCTTAGCCTCCCGATTCCCAATCTGATACTCTACCACATTGCCCATTCCAAAATTCAGGACCAAATATTTCCATTTTTAAAACTGCACATTTCCACCTAAAATACTATTTCCTTCTCTTTATATAGTCCTTAGATACCATTGTATTCCTGTCTCAGTAACGACAGGATAGAGTCACCCAGAGCAGTAATGAACAAGTGGGCTCTCTGCTAGAGGGAGATCATGTGTAAAGACCTTTCATGGCATTTCTTTAAAACTACCGTCATCTAAGAACTGAACCCAACTGTGATTGCAATAAGAATCCTGAGAGTCGCACTTACACTTGGCTGTGGGCAGTGGTGTGGGGAACTGTCAACTAGAGGAAAGAAGGATAAAGAATCTAAAACTGGATGGTGTTGCCGTGGTTAGGGAGAAAGGTTTTCCTGTTAAAATTTTATCATCCTTCATTGTTGCCCAGAGGCACAGAAAGGAAGAACAGCCTGCGGGCTGCAAATAGTCTTTGCAAATGAAAGGAAGGGAGGGACAGATGCTCTCAGCAGCGCAGAGGCAGAGCCTGGGACATCACTGAGGGCAGAGAGAAGTTTTTGGCTCAATGCCGGCTACAGAGGACGACGCCCCATGCCCTCCCTGCTGTACTTACTGTCCTCTTCACTCAGATCCCTGTCCATGGTCCAGACGTCCAGCCAAGGAGGTTACTGCCCTTACAGTGAGCTCAAGCCACAGGGATCTGAGGGACAAGCCCTTGCTCCTCCCTGACCAGAAGCCCATTGTTACTCAATTTGAATACAACAGAGGGAAACATCAGAGGGGAAGCACCTTTTCCATCAGAGCAGCTGCTCTGGACCCAATTTACTGGGGCTGGTGGAGCTCCTACTCACCAGACTTTGTACTTGTCGGGCTCTTGCTGGGTGTCTCTAGTCACCTGTACCCTTACCACCCTATGAGGTGGGCATTTTTATGATGCCTATTTTTCTGAGCTGAATTCAAACCCTCGTCTCTCTGATTCTCACACTGGAGCTCTTGACCACTGTGCTATTTTGATCATCTGTAGGAGACAGGCTTCTAAATGTCGTGGGGGTCGGGGAGATACAGAAAAATGTGATAACCACAAGGAGGTGACCTCCCCAAGGAGAAGATACAGTGGGACCTCTCAAGTTTTGAGCATCAACCACCTCATTTCACTTGAGGAGGAAATGAGGTCACACAGCACATCGTGAGCAGAGCCAGCTCCCAACCCAGGCTACATGGGTAGCTGCGGTCACTATACCCACCTAGCCTGTGAAACATTTGTGGGTTTTTCAAGATCTCTTTTCAAGCCTTTTGCATTGAGGCTTCGTACTCCTTCAACACCTCGACCCTCTAAAGATCACCACTCCCCTCTGGATGAGTCCAACAATAAACACCTGGACCTGAGTTGCCTGGCGATAGAAGCAGAGAGCTTGTGCGCTGGAACATGCATATGCACATGTGCACACATTCGCGTGCGTGCGCGCACATGCGTGCACACACACACAAACACACACACACACACACCTCACATAGCATCCTTGGCAATGACCTTTTTACCTGGGCCTAGAGTTCTCTGTCCAGGACAGCCTTGCTCCGCAGGGCAAAGCAAGAACCCTGTGGCCTGGCTCACCCAGCCTGGAAAGGCCTGTGGGTATGTGCCATGACAGTCTCACATAAACAACAGTGATTGCATCCACAGGGAAAGCACTGTGACTGATGTGTCACGGCCACATCATACACAGAGATGATTGCTCCAGGGTGTTCCACAAAGTGCCTTCAGTCTCTCTCTACTGATTTCACCCTTGTTATTCACTGCCCACCCCCAACAGAATGCTGGTGACAGTCATGAAAGCAGCAGCAATATTTGACAGGTGCTTCTTAAACACAGTCAGACAACTCAATGCCCACAAGTAGGCTTTTATGGTTGGTAGGACCACTGATTTCTTAAACTTGTGAGTTTTATGAATTTCATTCCTGTAAATACATGAGAAAGACCAAGATTCTGAGGAATAAATATAGTCTTTTGATATCTTTATACATTAAGCAATGATTTTAAGCCCTTGTAGAATTATCTCCACGGGAACAGAATGTGTGTACCCAGCTGTGAGTATATTTTACCCTAAAAATAATATATGTCTGTGTCTATGTCTGTCTTTGTGTGTATGTGTGTGTATTTGAGCCTAAACATAATAGATGATAGATAGATGAAAGATAAATAGATGATAGATAGATAGATAGATAGATAGATCGATAGATTGATAGATATAGCTAGATAAAATAGATAGATGACAGACAGACAGACAGACTACTTATGGCTTAACTACAATATACCGCTATTACATTTTGAGTACTTTTTAAGCAGCGGTATATAATTGCCTAAAACCCTCTCCAACATTTAAAAGGAAAAAATCATAAGAAATTATTCAAATGGCAAACAGAAGGAACAAAATGTTAAATAGAGCTAAATATGAAAGGGACCAGAAATCTTGAGGCTGTAAAAATGCAGACAATCATTAAATTGTACCTTAGGAACCAGGGAATGTAGATCAAAAGGAGTGACAGTCCTTTGCTGCACATTAATTAGACGACATAGTAGTGGTTTAATAAATATCTCTTAGAATACATAGAAGATGAAAAAGCCAATTAGTAGACCTTTCTAATCTTGCTTAGGCATCAAGACAGGAATGTTGTTTGCAACAGTATGCTTGAGTGACTCTGGACAAATAATGTACCCTTCACCACCAAGTATTCTGGGACAAACATTACTAATTCTAGGACCCAGGCCAATATGAAGCTAATACTGGTTCTCACCTCCCAGGAGTATCAAAGGAGTTTGGGGTGGGGAAGGGAGGCCCCAACTCTGTGCTGCATGCTTTATCTCCATTCTGTATCGTTGCTGTTGATGTCAAAATGTGGTCTTCTTAGAGCTCTTCTTCCTGAACTGGTTCTTAGTGGTCCACAGATATGACCCATCATTGCCCTCTTCGTGTCCTGCATATGGTACACACTCATGAAACATTTGTTGAATGAAGGCAGCTGTCCAGGAGCTAACTGTAGGCATTTATTGCTATCTGAGAACTTTGTTTGTTCTTGGAAATAAAGTCTATGTAATCATATTTCGACCTCTGAGCCTTGAGGGTATGCCATGGCTCTGAGTGGTACGTGGCTTTGGAAGGGAGTCTAAAAATTGCACTGTATGACTGCAGTTGAAGATGATGGTGAGGAAAATGCCTAGAGGGAGGACTCAACAAATGCCTTCGAAAAGGGCTGTCATGGAGAGGAGGCAGCAGAATTGAATCTCAGGACACCTACCCAGTGAGCACTCATGCTGAGAGCTGGTCCAGAATGGGTGCAAGGTGCAAAGAGAAGATCTGTCTAGTGAACAGAGCTTTCATCCACTGAGTTTGGCTTCTCTGAAGAATATTAAAGCAGAAGCTTGATGATTAAAACATGGGCAGTAGTGGAATGTGACCATTTATAGCCTCAGAGTTGGTGTAAACTAGGTTCAAAGTCCAAAAGTGGATGCTGCAGTGCTACAGTCCCTTTTTGTAACATTCCTGAAGGACAAGTGAAGGGAAATGCTCCCAGTGGGCAGATCTTCGAACAGTGCACCTGGTTGTGTATTTTGCCTGGAATAAGAAATGGTCACAGGTAAGAGTCTATACCAACTCAGGAACTATGGAAAATGGTTTGGTTGGGTGGTTAGAAACATCACTGGAAAATTGGTGACAACAAGGTCTGGGGAAGAGATATACTGTAGATTCCTCTGAATGGGCAAAGAATATGAGGATATTTGTACCCCATATTAATACTCACCAAAGGGTGACTTGAGTGGAAGAGAATTTTAATAATCGAGTTGACAGCATGACCCATTCTGTGGCTACCAATCAGGCTCTTTCCTCAGGACTTCTGCCATTATCCAGTGGGTCAAAGTGGCAGGGATGAGGGTTGTACATGGGATCAGCAACATGGGTTTCTGCTCTCCCAGGCTGGCCTGGCCACTGCTGAGTGCTCAGTCTGCCAGAGACCAACGCTGAGTCCCGACATGGCACTATTCTCTTAGGTGATTGGCCAGCTACCCAATGGCAGGTTGATTCTATTCAATCGCTTCCATCATGGAAGGGGTAGCACTTTGTTCTTCTGAAACAGATGCTCTGGATGTAGATTTGTCTTCCCTGCATACAATACTTCTATTAAAACTACCATCTCTGGACTCTAGCAAAAAGGGAGCAGAAGGTACCTTCTCTGAGACAAAAGAAATTATCAGGCCAGGCTGGTTGAGAGACAGAGGTTGCTGGCAAGTAGATCTGATGTTTAAGTAAGCAGAAAGTTCATCAGATACTCATTCAACAGTTCAGGAAGTGCCATCCTGAGAGGTAAACCCGGTAATTCCTGCCCTCTCAGGAAACTCCCAGTCTTAGGTGGGAGACAAATTAATCAAG
>NW_011888952.1:3837076-3866643 GCF_000151845.1 Pteropus vampyrus | reverse complement strand
AGGAGGCAGTAGGTATAAAGCACTTTTTAAATTTTTTTGTGTTGTGATAAGATCAGCATAACATGAAATTTACCACCTTAACCATTTTCAAGTGCACAGTTCAATGGCAGTAAGTACATTCGCACTGTACAACCATCACCGCCATCTCTCTACAGAACTTTTTCTCTATCCTCAATTGAAAATCTGTCCCCATCAAACACTAAGCCCCTGACAATCACCATTCTGCTTTCTGTCTTTATGAATTTGACTACTTTGTGGATCTCATAAAAGTGGAATCATATGGCATTTGTGTTTTCATGACTGGTTTATTTCACTTAGTGTCTCTAAGGTTCGTCCATATCGTGGCATAGATTTGAATTTCCTTCCTTTTTAAAGGCTGAATAATATTCCTTTGTATGTTTAGACTACATTTTCTTTATTCATTCATCTATTGATGGACAACTTGGGTTGCTTCCACCTTTTGGCTATTATAAATAATGCTACTATGTACATGGTTGCACAAATATCTCTTTGAAACCTTGCTTTCAATTCTTTTAGGTATATACCCAGAAGTGGAATTGCTGGATCATATGATAATTCTATGCTTAATGTTTTAAGGAACTGCTTTACTGTTTGTACAGCAGCTGCATCATTTTACATTCTCACTAACATGCACAAGTGTTCCAATTTCTCCACATCCTAACCAACACTTGTTTTTTTCTGTTTATACGGCACTTTATAGTTCACAATAATCTCCTCTTGACAGACATTTTTAAAAGACTCCAAGAGGTGAAGTGACTTGCCCAGGAGTAAGAAGCCAGCCTGGAGCTTCCTAACTCCTAGTGCTTCACTGTCTGCCTGCCACATAGTGGCATGTGAGCACTCATTCCAAACTCAGTCTTGCTCTTTCCAAATGAAGGTCTTGCCTACCATCTATAGAGCTCTGAGTCACTCACTGTGTTTAACCAGCAAACACTCACTGAGCATCTACTAGGAGCCAGGCCCTGCCACAGGCCCACCAGCAGTCCATCTAAACCTAGATCCACCCAGAACCCCCACAGGAGCCAAGACTGCCCAACAAAGGAATTCTGCCCCAAAGGGCCTGGCAATTGCGATAACATTGTTACTGGCTTATCTGCAGGCTGGGTGGATGGAGACCAGTGGTGCCCATGGCAGGAATCGAGGATGGAGTGGTAGAGAATGGTCTTGACACAAATAAGAAACTTGCCCAAGTGGGAGGTTCCTGGAACACTGCACCCAAGCACCCTCCACTCCCTGGGAGCCAGGGAAATTGGCACATCCATTTAGGCCCAAGTTGTGGGCTCCTAACTACAGAGACAGAAAAGGGATTAAGATCTTTTGATTCTTCTCAAATGCCAGGGATGAAGGGAGATGTCGCATAGGTGCTCTCCTTCCTAAATCCTTACAACAACCCATAACATAGATATTATTCTCTTTATAGATGAGGAAGCAGGGGCTCAGAGAGGGTAAATGACTTATCCAAGGTCATACAGCTCATCTGTGGCCAAGTCAGGATTCGAGCAAGCTCTGTTGGCATTCAGGCCCTAAAGTAGACTACAAACAATTCTGGGCATTATTACCTGCCACTGTAAGAATCTGGAGGGAAGGAGAGTGATGTGTTTTCACAGACCTAGCCAGAAAATGGCTCAGTCCCTGTAAGCCTGTTTACCCAATCCGCTGCACAGGAAGACAACAGAGGAAAGTTGTATAACTGGAGGCCTGAAATTCCTTACCTTTAGGGGAAGTTCACTCTCCATCCTTCCCTTTTCTAGCAGAGTGATAATAGTCTGAACTTTTGTCTCCTTGATAACAGAAAAGTCACATTTTAACAGGGGTCCCTCTCAGGTCTTTGTGGAAGTTCCCAAGGAACGCTCACCACTGCATTAATCCACTCTGGTTGTGCTGCCACTTGTCACCCTGGCCTGAAGCTCTCAGCTCCTCTCACCTCCCCCAGGCCTCTCTTCCCTTCACTCATCACCTGGACATAAATGAGGCCCCTCTTATAAGTCTGTAGAACCAGACTGCCTCCGTTCACAAAATTCAGCTGTGCAAATTTTAGAACACAAAAGAAAACCTGACCTGGCTTGTGGACACACCACAGCTCTTGGATTTCACCAGTCCTGACTCTTCAGGAAACCCCAAACTCACCAGCTCTCTTAACAGACCCTGGCCTGCCACCATCTTATAAGGGCCTGGTCACTTCCTCCAGTGGGGTGCTTCAGGTCCACCTCAGGACCAAGGCACTCACTTCCCAGCTCCCGGTAGCATTGACTGCTCAAAGTCCAGAGCTTAGTCCTTCCCTAATGCCTGGGCCGAAGGAAACTGCCTTGCCTAAGCATATGACCCACCCCTCCTGGGAGGCCCACAACAGGTGAGACTGGTATTGATGCAAGGCCTCCTTGCCTGAATTCAGGGCCACTCTGAAGGGCCACCCCACTCCCGAGTTCCCCATGGAATCAGCTGAGGCCTCACAGCTCAACTCTCCCTCCTCACAGGGCTGCTACCTTCGCTCCCTCACACGTCATGCTCCCAAGAGCATCCTTGACCGACCGACTTCCCACATGGACATCTACTCAGAGCCTTCCTCCCTCCCAGGAAGACGGCCTGCTTACAGAGTCTTTGACCACGCCCACCCTGTCAGGGCCCCACAGCCCCTGTGGTTCACGAAGATGTCGGGAATCACATTTCTCACTCTCACAGCAGTTTCTGGGGGTGGTGAGGTGGGAGTAGTGCCTCTCTACCCCCCATCTCTAAATATCAGGGTCCCTGGGCTCATCTTGTCTCCATCAGCACTCACTCCTGAGTAACCTCATTCAGCTTCATGACCATCCATACACGGACAATTTCCAAATTTATACCTCCCCTCTGAACTCAGACCCCTCTATCTAGTTGAGACCCCTACACTTGGATTTCTAACAGACATCTCAACTCCGCCCATCTAACCCTGAACTCCTGATTTCACCCCCCTGACTCCCCTCTTTTTCTCATTATCTCACCCCCCTATCAGCACGTCATCCCCGCTGCTGGGTCACACGACCATATGACCACTTGCTCCCACTCGTATCAAAGCCCCAGCCCTTGCCACCCAGATCATTGCAGAGGTTTCCTCCCTGGGCTTCCTGTGGTTCCCCTTGCCCCCCAACCCAGAGCTTATATCAACAGAGCCCTGAGACTGGTTCTTTTGTAACTGCAAAGTCACATGACAGCCATTCAACACCCCCCTTAGCTGCTTTTTCACTGGAACTGAAAGCCCAGCCCTTGCCATAACCTGCAAAGGTCAACCTGCACCTCCCCGCCATACCGTCTCTGCCCTGATCCCTCACTGGCTCCAAATCCAGCATTACCAGCTTCTCAACCAAACCAAGTACACTCCCACCTCAGGGCCTTTGTACCGACTGTGCCCTCTGCCTGGAATTCCCTTCCAGATCTCCACATGACTCACCTTCTGGCCTTTTTCAGGCCTTTGCTCAAATGTCACCTTTCCAATAAGTCCATCCTTGGCCCTTTATTTAAAATGCACTACCTCCCACCAAGTATCCAGCTCCCTATTCCTGGTTCCTGCTTTAGTTATTCTTCAGAACACTTATTACTATCCAATACATTACCTAGCTTACTATTTATTTTGTTTAATATCTATCTCCCCACCCTTTAATCAGGATGTAGGCTCTACAAGGACAGGTTTTTGTCTGTGTTGTTCCCTGCTGCATGCTTACCTCTCTGAACAGGACCTGGCAAATAATAGGTGCTCCATAAATATGTGATGAATGAATGAGTGAAGGAATGAATGAATACACAGTCTGTATTATTATACAAGGACTTTATCATTCCAGTGTTCTAAACTTCTGAGTGGTTTTCTCCAAAGGTGAATTTGTTCCATCTGTGGAACAATAGAGAAAAAAGAGAAGAGAAAAGAAGAGAAAAGAAAAGAATAGAGAAGAAAAAAGACCACGCGTAGTGTTTAAGAGTCAATCTGTCCCTGTTTCTAGACTTTCACACTTTCAGTCTCAGTGTGGCTCGTTACAAAGACAGCAGGTGGGAGTTCACTGGGACCCTGGGGCTCACATGCTAAACTAAGAATGTTTCCTCAGAAGCTGGGAAAGGAACGCTCAGGCTCCTCGAGGTCAGAAAACTGACAGGTGACAGCTCAAGATCCATCCCGCAGCCACGACTCTGAAAGGCATTTCTCACGGAATTCTTTAGCAGGTCTGCGCAGACGTCCGGCCTGGTTGCTTCAGATTCACCCAAGTAGAACCAGTTTCTAGGGTCCGGCTACCCTCCTCTCTGGGCAAGAAACAAGGAGGTTTTCATTCCTGGCTCCTGACAGGCAAAGAGGACAGAGTGGTTTGTTTCCAGCAGAAGTCAGAGATGCTGATCTCATAATGGGTAAGGCTGCTTGCCAGCAAGTCCACAAACAGTGAGCTATCCCTCCATCTTCCTTCCTTCCTACTAATCCATTTGTCTCCAAAACCAATTTGGAAATTTAAAAGGCCAGTCTATTTGGTCACTTAAATTTTCAAACACAAATTCAATTTGCTTTGCAAGGTACTGCCAGCCTTCCAAGACCTAGAGACAGCACTAACCACTAGCCCTTGGGACTGCAGAGGGGTACATGGGTCATTCGTGCTGAAGACCAGCTTGTACCTTCCTCTGCAGCCCCAGCAGAGAGGGAAGCATGGAGGAGGGTCATATCGCTGGTGGTGGTAAACACGTGTTGACACCTCAGAAATCCCCTTGTCTTACCTCCTCACCATACACTTGGGTAAACTGAGGCCAAGAGAAGGGTCGCATGGCAGTGAATAGCAAGCCACAATCCAAGATTTCTTCCACAATAGATAGCCTCCCAGTTTTGCACTGAGGGCCACACAAAGAACTGAGAGTAGGGTTGGGAGTAAGAATTATGTTATTTTTTTCACTCATCATCAAGCTTTTTCTCCTCGCATACAGGTACTGCAGCCATAAGTAATATTAGACATGTTAAGGTGCTTCTCACAAAGCTGAAAATGGCAGAAATGATTTCTCCTTCACCTCCTGATGCTGGGCCTCCCATATCATATCAGCCGGAGACACAGCCCTAAGCAAAGATGCAGTGTTACCATAACTCCAGTCTAATTATCTTCCTCCCTGGGCCTCTTCTTGCCCAGTGGCATCACCATCCACATCCCCTACCCCACAGCCATACAAACTGGAAACCTCTAATTATCTTCAACTCCTGCCTCTCCTCTCCCCCATGGATCTTGCCAATATTCCCTTACCC
The DNA here is from genome assembly GCF_000151845.1 of Pteropus vampyrus. Classification (NCBI taxonomy): domain Eukaryota; kingdom Metazoa; phylum Chordata; class Mammalia; order Chiroptera; family Pteropodidae; genus Pteropus; species Pteropus vampyrus. The sequence continues at coordinate 3,861,389 of NW_011888952.1, read as the reverse complement.
CATGTCCACAGTGACTGCCTGTTTTGGCTCTCACCACTCCTCCGTCCTACTGCCTAGGCCTCTGCTCACCTGCTCTGCAACGCCCCCCAGTGAGAGCTGGTGTAAAGCACGCGTGTGCGCTCTGTAATGCTCCAGAAGGGTGGAGGTGAAGGTCCATCTCAGAAGGGAAGTCAAATGATCAAAGGATCCTGAGTACACTCCAGATCCAGAGAATGCTACAAAACATTCTTACCTTTTCCTGTGGAGTCACCTCTCAGGTCACATAGAAGCACCTGGATCCTTCTCTCAGGTCTCCCTCCTTCTGTGCTATCCCCTTCGACTCACACTCCAGGGTTCTGGGTGCTCTATGAGCAGCACCTGCAACCTGCTGAACCTGGAATGTGCATGGCTTTACCTGCTCTAGATTCCTCCGAATAAAACATCCATAAGCCAGCAAATCTTTGTGTCACTAGAAACAACTGCCTTTCATAGCATAATCTCCATGCTTATAAAGTCCACCAAGACTCTGTCTTTTACTCCTATTGGTCCAAGTACTCTACCCTAGAAAGGAGGATGAAAGAGAGGAAAGACAGGGGAAGGATCGAAAACTCTGCCCTGCAACACTTCAATCTGCAAAAGTCTCCTGCTTCAATCTTCTATGGCTCCCTATTATCAACATGAAGTCCGAACCTTCAATCTGGCTCTGAAAAGCTTTTCTATCTTCACACCTCATTCTTTCCCCTGATCTACCCAAGCCCCATATTCTCAGCCATGTTACACTCTTACATGTTCCCAACATCAAGCTCCGTCACAAGCCTTGTGCATGCAGTCCCCTTTGTTCAAAACATTCTCCTCTTCCTCCACTCTCTGCTTGTCAAACTCTTACTCATCCTCCAAGGACCAACTCGGATGCCCCCTCTTCCTGGAAAACCTCCCTGATTTCCTCCAGGGAGAACCAACTGTTCTCTTTTCTATGTCTCCACACCACTTTGCACAAGGCCATTATTTAGGGATATGTGACTGCCTCTCCCAATCCCAACTCCCACCCCCGCTCCTGCCCAGGGCATTTCCCTGAAGGAGCTGTCAAGCTGGGGACCACTCCCGGAATGGCCATCCTGAGGTATGTCCATCACGCCTTGCTTCCAAACTTCAAACTTGACTTGAAGAAAGAATCCATAATGAAAACCCAAAACTATGGGAATGAATAAGGCTAAATGTGTTTGTGGACCTAAACTAAGAATCACAAATGAAGATTTGATGCCATACAATTCAAACCTGGCCACCAATATTGCTGGACATAAAGAGGTTTGACTTTAATCACTGACACCAGAGCAGGTAAGGGGGACCTCAGACATCATATGCTCCAAATCCCTCATTTCTTTTCCTCTTTTATTTATCTTTATCCTTTTTTAGATTTATAAAGGAAATACCCTAATGCTGTGAAAATAATCAGATTTACAAAAGATTAAAAGTTGAGAATTAATGGCCCCCCACTTCCAATGTTCATATGTTCAATGTTCATATACAAATTCATATAAATGCATATAAATTCATTTATGTGCATATGCATATAAATGTACACACGCTTAAGATTTTTCAAAGCATAAATGGGATCATACTATAAATTTTGCTCACCATCTCTTATTAAAAACAAAATACATCAATGATGTCCAGTGTTGGCATGATAGTTTTACCCCATTCATTTTTTTATTGCTGTAACAAATTTTACATTTGTATATAGTGTATACTTACTGAGTTTAAGTTCAGGCATTGGGCTCATATCAATTACAGAGAAATAACTGAAATAGCGTTCATAAGACTTTTGTTTTATTGATAATCATTATTTTTATTTAGATAGGGATTTTATCTTCTTGTAACTTACTGAAATATAACATCTTAAAAATGCACAAATCTTAAGCACACAACTCAATGAATTGTCACAGAGTAAAGGCACTCACATGTGACCAACAGTTAGATCAAGGACAGAACATGACCAGATCCCCAAGCCCCCTCATGCTTCTTCCCAGTACCCACCCCCTGCCCCCACCTCAAAGGTAACCACGCCTTGTAACACCATGACGCAGTTGAACTTTATATACTTGGAATCATACATATGGTACTTATTATTAGTCAGTTTAGACTGCCATAACAATAGACCGGGTGGCTTAAACAACAGACACTTCTTTCTTACAGTTCTGGAGTTTGGAAGTTCAAGATCAGGGTTTCAGCATAGCTCTAGCGAGGGCTCTCTCCCTGGCTATATAGACGGCTGCCTTCTAGTCATGAACTCACATGGTGGAGAGAGAGAGTGAACTAGTTCTCTGGTCTCATCTTTTAAGGGCACTAATCCCGTCATGTGGGCTCTACCTTCATGATCTCATCTAAAACTAATCACCTTCCCAAGGCCCCACTTCCAAATACCACCACATTGGCGGTTAGGGCTTCAATATATGGATTTGGGGGACACAATACAGTACATAACATCTGGGTTCTTTCACTCAATATTAAGTTTGTGAGAATTATATCTGGCATCTCAGCCCCATCCATTTTTAACACTTGATAGTATCTTATTGTGGGAATGTACTGTGACGTAGTCAACCATACTCTTCTTGATGGACTCCCAAATTGTTTCCCGCTTTTTTGCAACTACGCAAACCGTTGTGATAAGAAAAAATTTCTTGTACATGTGCCTGTACATGTATGCATGTTCCCACAGGATAGATTAGTAGAAACAGATTAGTAGAACTGCTATAACTACCTTATCTTACAGCAGATGTTGGGGCTGAGGGGGAAATGTGAACACCTCAGTGTTTCAGTGGGCGATCTCATCTGATCACAGGGAGTGACTTCTCCAAGGTCATAGTTAGTGACAGTCTCTCCAAGGTCATAGTGAATGGTGTCTCCAAGGTCACAATGAGTATCTTCCCCAAGAAGGAATAGTCTCCCCAAGGTCAGAGTGGGTGACCTCCCTAACGCCGCAACCTGAGTGGGTGGCAGATGCAGCTCGACGGCATCTGACTTTCCATGCCTGACTTTCCATGACTCCCCATTAGGCCACATTACCTCTATCTCCTTCATTTCATTGAAAATACTCACTTGGAATTAGTTATGCACACGAAGTAGTTGGAATCCCAAACATGCCCCGGGCCAGTTTTCTGATTGACATCTGGAGCTGACTGTGCAGAGAGAAAACACTGCTGTTCCTTCATTCAGAGCATATCAGGCAGCCTAATAATACAGCTTCATAACCACTCAGGGTCTGTCAAATGTATCAAGATGGTTTCTAAAGAAGAAGGCTGAGATCACTGGTCAGTGGTGGGCTGGGAAGGCAAAGTGACACAGGCTGTGATTTTTGAAAGCCTGCTCTGTTCCCTTTAAAGTTCAGGACATTGGGGAATTTTTCAGATTTCTCCACTGTTATTCCTTTCTCTTGCACTACTGTGGGGCAGGGAAAAAAATGAATTTCAAAAGGATATTTTTTTTAATTTTAATAAATATACACCTGTGCTGCTATAGAAACAAAGTTTTGGGAGTTTGGTGGGGAGGTTGTTTTAATAATAATTTGTGTCCCATTTCAACAATGGCCCAGGATATATTTTAAGAGAGAGAGAAACGAAGTTAGTGGAAATCTCAAACGGGACACACAACTCAAAAGGTTTCATATTTAGGTTCAGAATTGAGAAATTCAAATCTCTGACAACACACATCCTCCCCTTTTTTATCTCCTACTAAACAGCTAATTTTCCATCAAGTCTAGTAGGAGAGGGAACAAAAAGTCCAGTCCAGGACAAACTTTAGTCTTTACTCCAACAACACCCAGGAAATGAAACTTCTTAGACTGGCTGCCGCCTTCCCCGGCCATCCCTGCTCTGTCTCGAGTCCCCAGCGCCCTCTGTTCAGGCAGTACGCGGGTGCTCAGGAGAGAAGGTATTTATTTTTTCCGTCCATTCACAAGGAATGCACAATTCCAGAGCTCCCCTGTTCCAGGCGCTGCAGAATGATGTGAGCAGGCAAGATGCGGTGGGGGTGTCCTTTGGGAAATGATGTGGAATGGGTGGACTGGAATGCAAACAGCAGGCTCCCTGGTGATCTTGCCATCATATTCCTCAGGAGAGTAAAAGCAATGAGTAGAAGCAAACTTTGGGTCCACACTTTAGACACGACCTCAGCAGGCTCTGTTCCCATTCTCTGGGCTTCAGATTCTCCGCTTGTGAGACAAGGCTTGGGGCAGGTCCAGAGTAAAGGGACTTCTAGGAACTGCCCCTCCCTGCCACAAAACGTATTATACAGAGAGTGGAGAGAATGGGAAAAGACTGAGTGGGAGTTTGATTCGAAGAGGATTGGGGGCCAAACTGGCACAAAACTTGTTTATGAAATGATCATTTTTACTCTCAGGCTCTGAGCTGCCCATAACCAGCAACACACATTCATAGCCTGGGACTCCAGGATGGAGAACAGCCCTTCATCAATGGTAATCATGCTGCCACTATGCCCTTGCCCACATGGAACTAATGTGGTAGAAAGGCGAAAAGAGCCCCGTGTTTTCCGTACATCATCTCATTTAGTCCTCTCTACAACCTTGTGAAGTGGGAATTATGATCCCCATTTTAGAGATGAGGAAACTGAGGCCCAGGAAGGGAAGTGAGTTGACCAAGCTCCCACAGCTGGAAGTGTCAGTCATGACTTGAATATGGTTTCTCTAACCCCCACAACCTTTCTACCTTCTTTTTCATAGGATTTACCACCCTATTTTGTAATTGCTTCCTTCCTTATAGAGACTCTTTGGTACTAATGTATCTCCACATCCCTAACATTGCACTTGGTGAGTATTTGTCAAATGAGTGGGTGGGTGAGTGGATGGATGAATGGCTGAATAGATGAACACTCAATCTTGTGTGCTGTAAGAAGTCATGGAGGGTTTGAGGGCAGGGGAGTAATACAAAGTGATGTAAAGAAACACAAGATTCAACCCTTACCCTCAAGCAGCTTTCAATCCAGTAGAGAGGACATGACATGGACATTTGAAACATCTCTAACACTGAGTTCACTTCCACTGAGGTGCCCCATATTTACAGACAGTAGGTGTGACCTGGGGTCATTTGGAAGGGACCTCACTCTACTCTGGGCAGGGGTGAAGTCAGGGAAGGCTGCCTAGAGGAGGTGAGTATGGAGCTGGACACTGAAGGATGGGAAGAGTTAGACAGATGGTGAGGAGGAGGGAACAAAGGTTGACTCAAAGACCACACTCTTTCTGCTACATCTTACCAAGAGGTGAGCACAGAAGGACGGAGAGGCATGGGAGAGAGGGAGAAAAAAAGAGAGTGAGAGAGAGAGAGGGAAAGGTTATAAAGAAGAAAAAAAGAGAGGAGGGTGGGAGAAAGACAAACCTTCTCTAAGGTAACTTACAGCGTATTCAGCCCTGCAGGTTTCTGAGCCCCAGCCTATCCCACTCATTTGAGAATCACACATGGTGACATGCGCACCCTCTAGCGTGCAGGCCATATGAACTGACATCAGCATGTTGTTGGGGCCCCCCACATCTCTTTCCATCCTCCCTGCTTTCACAGCCCTGCATAGCCAGGAGCACAGGCATTATTTTTCCTATAAAGGAGCACGAGATGTGAGGTCTGAGTCAGGGGCAAGACCAGGACTAAGGCCGGCTTCCCGACTCTTCCCTATTCTGTTCCCTTGTATGGGCAGGCAGCGAGGAAAGCAAGAGGGGCATCCACTATACAGCCAATAAGCCTGGGGCCAAATCGCTTCCTAGCTGGTTAACCCTGGGCAAGTGACTTAACCTCTCTGAGCCTCGGTTTGTGCATCTGGAAAATGGGGCTATTCCTCACAGAGATATTACAGGGTAAGAGATAGTGCCTGTAACCCAGTCAGCACAGTGCCTGATATTCAGTAGAATCTCAGTAAGTGGAAGTCATTCTATGAGTAGTAACTTTGCTTTTATTCATATTACAGAAGGACATAAAACTAAACTCTTTTGCTTCTTGCCTGATGACTTCAGAAACTCTCTCAGTGAGAATTCTGGTCTCCTAGTTCCCAGCTGAAAGAGGTGGGGCAGGCCACTCCAGGACTTTCTGGGACACCTGGCCTCCCTGCCAGGGAAACTGGTCCCCAAGGGGCCCAGCTGTTTGCTTCCCAATGACGCCTACAGGAGACTAGCCTTCACTGGCGACTGGCTGGGGCCGCCAGGCTGGGTGGGGCTGGCTCGGGACTCAGTGATGCATTCTTGGGCCCCTCCCCAGAGTAAAAATAGTTCTGCTTTGTTAGGCAGGGTACTTACACACTCCTTGGCCTGGCAACCTGCCCTCTGGAAAGCAAATGCCAGACTATTTCAGGCTTTGAAAACAAGCCCCTGCCAGGCCCCAGCGTCAAGCCCCCAGATAGCGGTATTAATATTCCACTATCTCATTCTTTCAGGCAAGAAAAATAAAGAAAAGAAAGTTCTGTGACTGCATGATTCCTCCTTCTGTTACCCACAATCACAGCTGCCAAAACCACTACAAACAATGCACATGACCCTTAAAGTCATGTTCCCTCAAACAAAAGAAAACACAGAAACCTTAATGATTCCACAAAAAAACTGTTAGAACTGGTTAAGGAATTCAGTAAAGTAACAGGATAAAAAAATTAATATTCAGAAATCCGTTGCATTTTTATACACCAATAATGAACTATTAGAAAGCGGAATTAAGAAAACAATCTCATTTATAATTGCATTGCATCAAAAAACAATAAAATAACTAGGAGTAAATTTAATCAAGGAGATAAAAGACCTGTACTTAGAAAATGTCATTGAAGAAAGAAATTTAAGAAGATACAAATAAATGGAAGCAAATCCCGTGCTCATAGATAGAAAGAATTAACATTAAAATGCCCATAGTATCTAAAGCAATCTACAGATTCAATGCAATCCCTATCAAAACACAAATGTCATTTTTCACAGAACTAGAACAAATAATTCTAAAATTTATATGGAACCACAAAAGAGCCAGAATAGCCACAGCAATCTTGAGAAAGAAGAACAGAATTGGAGGTATCATGCTACTTGATATCAAACTATACTACAAGGCTATAGTAATTAAAATAGCATAGTACTAGCATAAAAACAGACACATGGACCTATGGAACAGAATGGAGAGCCCAGAAATAAATCCATGCCTATATGGTCAATTAATCTATGACAAAGGAGGCGAGAATATACAATGGAGTAAAGGCAGTCTCTGCAATAAATGGTGTTGGGAAAACTGGACAGATACATGCAAAAAACAGATGAAACTGGACCTCCTTCTTATACCATTACAAGAATAAACTCAAAATAGATTAAAGACTTAAGTGTAAGACCTGAAACCATAAAGCTCCTAGAAGAAAACATAGGCAGTAAACTCTCTGACATTGCTCTTAGTAATATTTTTCTGATAGATCTTCTCAAGCAAAGGGAAACAAAAATAAGTAAAGAAACAAACAAATGGGACTGCATCAAACTAAAAAGTTTTTGCACAGCAAAAGAAACCATCAACAAAACAAAAAGATGACCTGCTGAGTGGGAGAAGGTATTCCCCAATGATACATCTGATAAGTGGTTAATATCCAAAATTTATAAAGAGCTCATACAACTTAACACCACAAAACCCAAACGATTCAATTAAAAAAAATAGGCAGAGGACCTGAATAGACATATCTCCAAAGGAGACATACCAATAGCCAATACACATGTGAAAAGATAATCAGCATCACTAATCATCAGAGAAATACAAGTTAAAACCCCAGTGAGATATCACATCATATCTATCAAAATGGCTATCATCGATAAGTCAACAAACAACAAGTGTTGGCAAGGATGTAGAGAAAAGAGAACCCTTGTGCACTATCAGTGGAATTGCAAATTAGTGCAGACAACTATGGGAAACAGTATGGAGGTTCCTCAAAAAATTAAAAATAGAACTACCATATGATCCAGCAATCCCACTTTTGCATATTTATCTGAAGAAATCCAAAACACTAATTCGAAAAGATATGTGCACCTCTGTGTTGATTGCAGCATTTTTTTACACTATCCAAGATGCGGAAGCAACTTGAATGTCTATTGATAAGATTAATGGATAATGAAGAGGTGGTACGTATATACAATGAAATATTACTCAGCCATAAAAAAGAATGAAATCTTACTATTTGCAACAACATGGATGAACCTAGAGGGTATTATGATAAGTGAAATAAGTCAGACAGAGAAAGGTAAATACCAAATGATTTCACTTATAAGTGGAATCTAAAGAACAAAATAAACAAGTGAAAACAAACTCATAGATACAGAGAACAAACTGGTGATTGCCAGATGAGATGGGGGTCTAGGGGCTGAGTGCAAAAGGTGAAGAAATTAAGAAGTACAAATTGGAAGTTACAAAATAGTCATGAGAATGTAAAGGACAGCATAGGGAATATAGTCAATAATATTGTAATAACTATGTACAGTGCCAGGTAGATACTAGACTAGTCAGTGGGATCACTTCATAAATTATATTAACATCTAACCACTATGCTGTACACCTGAAATTAATATAAATAATAATGAATGTCAACTCTAATTAAAAAACACACACACAGAAAGGCTATAGTAGGAATAGTAATAATAATAATAAAGCGCTTTCCATACTCAAAGTACTATGATGGGCATGTTGTTCTCATTTGATCATCTGTTCACAGCAGCCCTTGGAGGTACCTGTTACAAGCCTCATGATCCAGGAAAGAAAACTGAATTTCAGAGAGGTGAAATTACCTGCCCAAGTTCACATGGTTAACAAACAGAGGGTCTGGGATTCAAGCCCAGGTCTGCCTGCCTGACTCTAAATCTATGCTCTTTCCTCCAGCAACTTCTCCCAAAGCCTTATGAAAAGAAAGCCCATTCTATTGCTTTTCTTTGTTTTATTTTAAGTAACAAACTTCGCTGGGACGTTTTCAATGGCTTTCTGATGCTCTCAAGGCCTTTCGAAGCCTGGCCCTCCTTCCTCGCAGCGTCCTCTCTTCCTTCTCTCTGAACACCTCCTTTGCTGCCCCGCCTCTCTCTCCTGTCTTGCATTTGTTCTCTCCTTCTCTTCCTCCACCTGACTCTTTCCATCTGCTATAGTCTGAATGTTTGTGCCTCCTTCCAAAACCCTTAATGTGATGGTATTCTGAGACAGGGCCTTTGGAAGGTGATTAGGTCATGAGGGTGGAGCCTTCATGATGAGATTAGTGCCTTTATAAAAAGAGACCCCAAAGAGCTTCCTCTCTCTGCCCTCCACCATGTGAGAACACAGCCAGGACTAGGCTGCTCGCCAGATGCTGGATCTATCAGTGCCTTGATCTTGGACTTCCCAGCCTGCAGAACTGTGAGAAATGAGTATTTGCTGTTTAAGCCACCCAGTCTATGGTATTTTGTTATAGCAGCCCAAGCTGACTAAGATACCATCCTTCTGCACTCAGCTCCAGCCCCACCTCCTCCAAGCAGCCTTCCCTGATCTTGTCCTGCCCAGAGCAGAGTGAGCTCCCTCCTGGCTGACCTCCTATCATACCCCCTGTCTGTGTACTTGGGGCACCTCTGCAGAGGTGGCCTTTTAGGGTTAGAGGCGTCCTACATCCATGTCATGTCTTCCCAAGTGGACTAGAATCTGCTGGAAGGCAAGGGCTGCATCTGTGCTTCTGTCTGTTCATATTGCTCCCCTGCCCCCAAACCCTCAATGACATAAGATCACATTCTTCCCTCTATCCGTGCCTAAATCCATCCATATATTTATTCATTCACTCGATGAATACTTATTGTGTGCTGCGTAAGACATAAAAATTAATTAGATACCTACGGTCAAAGTGGAGAGAGATGGAAGGAGGCAAGTGAAATACAGCCAATCGATGTTGTGGAAGGAGAAGCAGAGGGGTCCTGGGAGTCTTTCCAGGGACCGGAACACCTCAGTTGGATCTTTAGGAAAGAACAAAGGTGAGTTAGGTGCAACTAGGAGACCTTTCTTAGACAGGGTTCCTGACACTCCCTCTACAGTCTGACCTAACATCCTTGTCCACCGTCAGCTATTGTGTTAATCAAGTCTCAACAAGGAAGGCTGGTTCATGTAAGTCAGAATCACACGAGAAGTGTTTGCTTTCACGGGGACAATTACACACAAAGAGGCAGGTGGGGAAACCATATGAGATGGTGCAGTCATCTGGCTAGTTGCAATGGAGCTGTTACAACCCCCTAGGCCTAAAAGGGTAAGGACATGGAGAGTCTATAGAAATCCAGGAGAGAGTTGGATAGAAGCCCAGTGAGAGGAACGGTGACTTTCCACCAAAGGGCACAGGAGCCCAAGGCAACCTCGTAGGCAGAGAGCCAAGAGGATCTATACTCTGACCTCAGTCTTCCCATACCTGTTGATCGTCCACTGGTACATCCCATTGTCTAATCTGGCCAGCCTGCCAGAGTGGAGAAGGGTAAAATTTAACTCCAAAGGGATAGATGAAGCTGCCCAGCCCATCCAGCCACGCTTCCAGCATGCTTGGATGGATTGCTGACCCCCAATCCCACCCTTGGCCTTTACACCTTTGTCCTTCTGCTCATTCAGTTCCATCTGCCTGCAACTACCTTGACCAACTTCCAAGACCATCAAAATCCTGTACCTCCTTCAAGCCGCACTCACAGGTTGTGTCCTCTGAGTCTGCTCCTTATCTACTCAGAAAGCATTCATCTTTTTAGCACTTACATGATCCTCTCATGTGTCTTTTTCCCTCCACCCCCACTAGTCCCTGAGCCCTTTAAGGGCAGAGGCTGTGGTTGATTTGTTTTTAAAATCCAGAATCTTTACCTCTTCTAAGTCACGAGCATGGAATTTGTCAAGCGCTATAAAAGAGCTGAGAATTTAGCCTACTTGCAAGCTCAAATTAGTCTGCCAGTTTCATGGATGCTGGCAAAAGACACAAGACTCTTGAATCAGAGACAAAGGACATTGTTACTCACAACAATAATAGAAGCCAGATGATCAGTGCTTTTGACCCAGTTCTCTGAGCCTCAGTTCCCATAGGACCACACAAGGAGGGCCAGGTGAACACCTCTACATTCAATGGTTTGCATTACAGGAAAGCAACACTGAGCATAGGGAACTCAAATATTTTATAGTGGGCAATAAGCTCTCTGTTCCAGTGGAAGATTATCTCTGTCTCCCAAGGATGTCTGCTGTACAAAAATCCTGGAAAAGATAGTTTAGAATAAATGACAGATAGGCACTCTGCTTACAAGACATGCAGAAACACCAGAGGCCCATGGAAATCACGCCCCAACAGAATCTGTACCATTGAATGTGATATGAACACCCTTGGCCTCACTCTGCCCTTCTGAAAACAAACATCAGGACCGAGTCTCCGGTCTGAGCCCTGACCTAGTCCCTGCTTGGGGCCTCCTTCCAGTGGATGCCAGGACTCTCAGTGATATCACCGTCAGAAATTGGGGAGGGGTTAATAGAGAACTTGACTGGTTCTCCCAAACCGTTGTGGCCCACAGCCACGCATGGAGGTGGGGAAGGGAGACTGGAGGGAGGAGAGGCAATAGAGTGTGGAGGACCCAGAACTGGGGTGCCCACAGCAACTCATGGAATTTACTTCTGAGCCTCATTTTCGCCATCTGTAAAAGGGCATAATAACAGTAGCTAAGCGCTCACAGGGTTAGTTGGAAGGATAAAATGAGTTCAGTCCTGTGAAGTACTTAGGCTGGCACACAAGAAGTACTATACGTGTTAGCAAAAAAGAACAAAGGAAAAAAGAACTGATACGCAGAAGGAGAAGGCTGAGCATGTGAACCAGTTGGCCTGCCCTGCTCCAGAGCAGGGAGCAGAATCACAGCTGCAAAAGGCAGAGAAGATCATTACCCACCCTCTCTCCTTTCTCCAAGTTGACTGAGCACTCAGACAGATGCAATTTCGTACACCATTGACTCTGGTCTCAATCCCACATCTTCATTCACGGATGGGACATGACGACATCCACCTAGCTGAGGATGGCCCCAGAGTCTGGTGGTGTTGGCTAGGGACAAATTATTACCCACTAAAAAAATAGAGATAAATGATTTTGGAATCTTTCCAAATGCAAAATAAGTACCAAGGCAACATCCATGCTACTATTTCTACTCTCATTTAGATATTGATTTGTTCTCTCTCTTCCTCAGTCATGCTATGGACCAAATTATTGGAAGACCTGAATAGCATTAATAAAAACAGCCACTGCCACAAACAGAGCATGCTAATCTATATGCCAGTCCTGAGACAGGGCTTTGCATAGATGCTCCTATTTGATCCTTGCCATGCCTCAGGGACAGCCATTATCATCGTTATCCCCATTTTATAGATCAGAAAACTAAATTTCATGGCAGTGAAATAATTCGCCTCAAGTTCTAAGCTCAGATGTAAAACCATGCCAGCCTGACTCCAAAGCCCAAGCTTTACCACAATGCATTCTACAGCTGCATGGAGATCACCTACCCATTTGTGTCTGACTGCAGAGGAACTCAGGCCTGCAGAGTCTCCACGGTCTCCACTGAGTCCAAGAAAGTGCCTGCACTAAAACACTTAGCTCCCAGTCATGACCTCTGTCGCTCCATCCTGTGTTCTCTGATAGCTAGCTACACCAAGATTTTGTGGGAAACAAACACAAACGACATAAAAATGCAGAGAAAATTAAGAAGGCTGGTTGAGAGCGGAAACCAAGCAGTGTGGATGGGAATGCTATTTCCATGTCGGCCTTGTCCAAGAATTCCAGGGTCAATTAGAGTGGCGATGTCCACCAGGGGGTGCCATGAATTTGTTAACTGGGTAACTAAGCAACCTCAATCCCTTAATTTAAAGGAGGGCTTTTCTTTCTTCCTTCCTTCCTTCCTTCCTTCCTTCCTTCCTTCCTTCCTTCCTTCCAATTAATTATTTTTATTTTTTTATGGTGACATTGGTTAACGAAACCCAATAAGTTTCAGCTGTACATTTTAACAGTAAGGCATATATATTTACACTGTATGTTCATCTCCCATAGTTAGATTTCTTCTTGTCACCACATATTTGATCCCCTTTAGCCATTCTACCTCCCCACTTTTAAGGGAGGGTTTTTCAGCCAGTGGTCCCCATAGAGACTTACGAGGTCAATGTAAAAAACACACAGATTAACTCATAAATATTTTTAATAATTATGTATCTTCTAAGAAAATTTTATTTTCTTCTGAATATACTTGGCAAAGGAGGGATTTGCTTTCTGACGGGTATAACTATTCCCCTTGGTTAGAAAGTAAATGATTCTTTGGCTCTTTAACTTCTAAAATGTAGTGTCTAATAGAAGAATCAGATTATTTAAGTAAGTCTTCTGGTTCTTGTCAATGCAAGGCATCTGCTGATCTGGGGGTCCTGCTAAAGCCTCTTGCAGGTCATTGAGCCCCATGGCTGCCGTTAACCCAGAAGACACTCACAAATCTGTGTTTCTGTAGGGTTCTTTTGTAGCTCCTAGAAAACGAAACTAGGCAGAAGGGCATAAGGGATGTTACATCTTCCCAGAGCCTCACATCCTTCTTGATAATTTCGGCTCATTGAATGTTTGTCCATTGGAAGCCAATTGCCATGTTGGACAACTCCGGGGGCCTGATTCCCATCACAGGCTTCATGAACAGTGTCCCTCTCTCCTCTGAAGTTGCGTAGAGCACAGCCATACTTGGGGGCCCTGATAGTGAGCATTCATTCATCCATCCATTCATTCATTCAGCACTGTTTCTGAGCAACTGCTTTTTGTCAAATCCTGTGATAAGCTCTGCTTTTTAAAAACACATAGCCAAAAGTGCCAGGGGTGGGAAAGGGGGGTAACAGCTTTGAACTGGGGAAATGCATCCCATTTTGAAAAACCCACCTTTCCCATTTCACAGATGAAGAAACTGAGATCTTCAGAAGAGATTTACATGCTAATGATGACAAACCTGGAAAACAGCAGAGCTGGTACTAAAGCCTAAGTGCCTGGCTCCTGGCTCAGTGCTCTGGCCTCCTCCCCATGCTGCCCTCCAATGGGCCATCAACTCTGACAATATCTCTAACCTCTGGAAAGGAGCCAAGAGCATTGCTTCCATTTCACAGAAAAGCAAATGAAGATATCCAGAAGGCAACCTGGATGGGTTATCAAGATCAACATTGACTCAACTCTTAAAGGTTTCTGGAGGAAGATATCTTGTGATTCCTGCAAGTCATTTCTGGATGTGAATCATACAAACACTGAGCTTGTATTTTCTCCAGCATCTAGCACCTACAGACCCCATCTTTACAAATGCCTTCCTTAAGAACAGCCCTCACACACAATCCCTGCTGAACACATTCACTCCTTGTCCTTCAGACTGTCTGCTTCATCTTCAACTTGGGAGTTCTTTTGTGTCAATGCCCCCAGAACAGTGGGATGAAGAGAAGAAAATGGGGTGAAGGAAGAAAGGAGAAGATGATGCAGTAAGGAAGGGGAGACGGAGCGTAGGCAGGAGGGAGATGTCTCTCTAATAAGGACCCTGGGTCATCTATTAATTTTCCCAACCTAAGGATCTAGAAGAGCCACAGACAATGGTTTTAATGAGCACCGTCTGTCAAAACAGGAAGGTTTTCACTCTGCAGTCTCTATCCCTTGGTGCTTAGTCCCAAAACCAAAGTTTAATGCAACGCCCACAACATCTGCTAATTGGGAGAAAGGGTACTGTGAATCAGAGACACATCTTACCTAAGGAAAAGAGAATTTAACTATCAAAGAATATCAGAGCAGACCAAGACCACAGAGATCTCTAAGGGAATGCTCTCAACCTTCCAATCCGTGTCCCCTTTCCATTAACCCAAACACAAACCAAAAAAAAAAAAAAACCTGCTTCCTTTAAATGTCACTTGAAAGGTCTAAACAGATTAAATATCGTTACTATAAACAAAGCAAGGCTATGGCAATTTTAGATGAAAATAATTTACTTTTTCCTGCAAGGGAAAGCAAATCCTTATTTTATTCACATGATATCAATCTATTTGCCTGCCCCAGTTTTTCTCTCTTGGGTTAAAAGTGGCAGCTTAAACATAACCAAGATCATGTTTGACATCAAGATCATTGTATGTCTTTTTTATGTTGAAAAAATGCGAAATGATGTACAAGGAATGCTTGTTTTCAGGAAATGAGAGATAATTTACTCCCCCAAATTTTTAAAGTCAATTTGATATAAGTTGTCTTGGCCCTTAAGTCAAGCTTGAGTTCCAAAACACCTCTGGGGGATCTGGCAAGAGACAGCGCTGGAGAAAGAAAAGTTCTTTACAGAGTTTCAAATGTGTTTTCAGCCACAATATCAGGAAAAGAAGTGGATATCCTGAATTCACCCTGCAGACACATTAGATGAAATGTTTTTCTTTTTTTCTTGAAAGCAAGAACATAACCAAATCCAAACACTAAGAAGAAAATTTTAACACAGATATGATGCATCTATAGGTACATTTTGGTGATAATTTCTTGACACAAAAAATATTGATAAATAAGGTGGGTGTTTATTTTGTAAAGTTTCATGATCAATGTGTTTAAAGTTTCAAATATATCTGCCAAGTATGCCAAGTTTCTTAGGTCGGGCTCCCAAGAAGCAGACCCTAGGAGAAGACACATGTGCAAGGGATTTATTAAGGAAAAACTGTAATGGAGTGAGGGAAGCATAATAGGCTAAGGGGAAGAGCTGAGCAAAGAGGCCATGCAAGCGAGTCCTGACCTTGGCCAGGTCCCTTGGGGACCTCTAGAGGATGAGCTACAGCTCAGAATTTATCCCCACCCCCAAAGCAGGAGCTTGACTTTCATACTCAACCCTACAGTCACTGGCTACAGCCATCCCAGAAGGCACCTCTGCTCTCTGTGCCTGTGCAGAGGGCCCCAGCCATCCAAGGGTGGTCCTGGAAGAAACAGCAAATGCAAACAATAGAAGCAAAGCACACAGAAGCTGTGGCAGAATGTTTCACACCTGTAAAAGAGATGCAGGGGCTCCGGGCAAATCTCTGAGAGTGTCCACTCTACCGAGCTATGTGGAAAGTTAACACTTTAGAAAATTTGAAAAGGTCTTTCCCTGAGTATTCCAAAGAAAGCGTGATTGTGACCTTCATTGATTCCAGCCAAGTTAATTTCCTTTTGGCAATAAACAAACCTCGGTATTCTGGGATCAGTACTCAACTCTTCACACAAAAAAGGCAAATGAGTCGATGTTTGAACATGCTAGTTTTTTGCAAACTGGCTGTCTCGAGAGCTAGATCGAACTCCCTACAGAGATTTTTCACTCTAATGTTTGACAGCGATAAGACATGCTAAAAAAAATTTAATATTATCTTAGATTTTTGTCTCAAATGCTGACCTTGAACCTGGCATGGCTGAAATAGCATCCACAGACAGTCAATCTTATTTTTTTCTAGTTAAGCTCATTTCCTCAAAGAATTTTGACAGTGTTTCAAGGATATCATCAAGTTAAGGGCTTAGAAATATAGCTTCTTTAATGTAGCAGGCATAAACGAGCAGCGAGCACAATTTTTCCTCATTGGTGATGAATTAACACTGAAATTTGATTTTCTCAGCTAAGTCATCTTTTCAGCTATTGACTATAAAAGCAGACAAAACAATACTCTGGAATTTATTTGTAATTTTCTCTCCGAGTGAAGTATTAGCAACACTCAGAGTGCATGGTTTTCATGAGTCTCTTCAACAACATGAAGTTCTTGTCAGTCTTTGTGATTAAAAAAAAGCAATTTCAGATGATCATAACTTACATAGATTTATGATTCTATATTCTAGTACAATCCAGCCTCATATGAAAAAGAGAATTGTGCCTTATTAAAAAAAAAAAAAGGAAAGAAAGAAATCTACCATTTGTTAAAGGTTTGTGGAACCTCATATCTAGTCTGAACATCCTCTCCTATTCAAATGAAACACCAGTTCAACATAATAAAAAGCAGTAGAAAGCAATTTTGATTATTTATACTTTGTTGTGTTGTTTAAGTTATAAAAGTAATACATCATGCCAAAAGGACAGAAAAGCCAACCTAGAAGAGCTCCCACTAGACAAAGCTGGAACAATTTGAGCAATAAAATAAGGAGCTATGATATCTTATTATAACCCCCAAAATAAAGAATAAATAAAAATAAATATCCATGAGCCTATAGTGATATAACAAAAAAGACTGAATAAATAATAAAACAAACAAACAAATTGGGGGAAAGCGATAACTTCCTTACAGAAGAATTTCAGTTAAATGGAGAAGGAATGGGGGACTAGAAAGCCAGCAATAGAGTGCCACAACAATCATTGTTGCGAGATCCACCAATGAAAACTAAAATTAGTGGATAAAAGTTTAAAGAGAAACAGGATGTTGGATAACCTCACAGAATTCTCCCCTCCTCCAATATTTATTAAGTACTAAAGGGGAAATAGCAACTTTACAGTGGAGAAAGCTGGCGGACACCACATGATCAAGGTTAATATCAGCAGTACCAGACACACCCATATCCTGTGCCCCAGGACTAGGCCCTGAGAAGGGCACTGCGCCTCTGCGGCAATCTTCCCCCAAATCCATAACCTCAACCTATCTAATCATGACAAAACATCAAACAAACCCAATTGAGGGACATTTTACAAAATACATGACCAGAATTCTTCAAACTGTCGAGGTTATAAAAGGTAAGACTAAAAAACCATCAGCCATGGGAGGAGACCAAGGAGACATGATGACTAAATATAATGTGGGATCCTGATGGGGTCCTGGACCAGAATAAGGACATTAGTGGGAAAACCGGAGAAATCTACTACATAGTCTCGTTACCAGTATTAATTCCTAGTTTTGATAAATGTACCATGTTAGCATTAGGGGAAGTCGAGTGAAGGGTATATGATATGACAACTCTCTTTGCAACTCTCCTGTAAGGCTACAATTATTTCAAAATTTAAAAAAAAAAAGTATTACATGCTATTGTATAAAGAAAAATTTGATACTCCCCTCCCCACCCATCCAGCACCTTGAAGTGACCAGTTTGGTGTTAACTCTATGGTTCCTTTTGCTCATAAATAAATATAGATACCTGGATGTAGATAGATAGATGATAGATAGAGAGATAGAGAGATAATGATGATAATAGATAGATGATAGATAGATAATAGATAGGTTTTCTTTTTGTTTAGTTTTTAGAAAATGGGTTGTTGTGGAAAGCAAGGTAAATATTTACTGATTTCGCCTTTACAGAAATCTCTTTAAAAGGCTTCAAAGGTACATTCTGTTACAGACAGAATGTTCATCAAAACATGTGGGAACTCCTCTGTACCCTCATTTATTTCTGGGGCTCTCACAGTCTCTGCTAAAAATCTTTCCTCTATCTGCATGATATTCCTAAACTCCAAGTCTCTAACTCACTGTGATTTCCTTTCCTGTTTATTCATCTCAACACCCCGCCCCCAGCCTAAGTCTACTCTGTTTATTCCATTCTTCTGTGGCTACTTTCCTGCCCTTTCCAATGAAAACCAATTCAACCTTCCTGGCCTCTGCAAATGCCTCAGTCCACTTGGAGCTCCATCACCAGAGTCCAAAGCAAGTAGCAAAGAATCCTTTGAGATAGTAGAGAAGCTGTAAGTATATTGATATCCTTGTGCCTGCCGCACTATAGTTAAGTCAAATGTTTTTCAAGTCAAGAGGGCTATATGGTGGCATTGCTCACTATTTTTAGACATAACCCATTCCAAATAAATTATATCTCATTCTTCGCAATAAACGTGGATCCATATTTGATATGAGCCTTAGAAATTTGGGGGGAAAGGGTGTTTCTTGCCATAGTCAGCAAGAAGAACCTCAAGAAAGGAGGGACATAACAATGAGGAGAGGGGCTACATGCATTTTCACCATGACAGATGGTGTCAGTGATGACCTGCTGAGGGCAGAGCAGTCCCAGGGATCCAGCTTTTCTTGGGACCAATTCTTGTTTGTCTCACTTTACAAAGCAGCAGCCTATGATCCCATCTCACCATTTAATGGAGTCTAAAGGCAGATCTGTGTGCTTGTACTCTGATTTCTTTTGGGCAAAAGTGGTGGGGAAGGGTCTAACTCATGGGAGGATCAAAATAATTGTTTTTAATGCTTTATTGTAGCAACCACAAACAAATCTAACTTTATTTAGTACCAGTCAGGCCTGGCCCTGAATCTCAGTCTTCCCATTTACTTGCTGTGTGACCCTGGAAAATTGTTTTCTCTCTCAGAGAAAACATATGTAAAAAGGTAATAATATTATTCATTTTACATGGTCGCTGTGAAGGTTAAAGAGCTAATGTATGTAAAGTGCCTATACTAGAGCTTGGTATTTAAAACCCTTCCATCTTAAAAGGATAAATTACGCAAACCATTTATTGCAACATAGATAGACAGGGACATAGCTAGATAGAGATATGCATATATACATATGGCATTTAGAGATATTTTGGCTATCTGACAAGGTCATGTATATGAAAGTGCTTGTCCACCCAATTTTGCTAGAAAAACAACTAGATACCATATTCCTTAAAAAGCCTCCCAGAACTTCCGCAGGCGCCAAGTGGTGGCTGCAGAAAGGGGCAGGTGGAGTGGGACCGTTCTCAGGGTACACCTGGAGCAATTTTCCAAAGACAGAATGTGGGTCAGATTTTATTTCCCATTTGTAAACAATCTCAGTGAGTTGAATGAATTTCCTTTCCTTAAGAAAGGAAAAAATTACGTATTTTGAATAAGTAATCTATTACACTCATTCTCACCATCCATTTAGTTTCCCTGAATTAGTGGTAACAGGTAAAATTAAATAGTTTCTACCAGTGGTGAAACTGGGCCCAGAACAAAAGGGAATTGCTGTTTATTCAGTTGCCTTGCACATGCTACCTGGATTGGATGAATTAATCCTCACAAGGACGCTTAGAAATAGGAACTATGATTATCCCTTTTTTAAATTAGGTTCAGAAAATTATAACACATACAAAGTGCTTAACAGAGTGTTAGCACATAATAAATGTGCAACGTATCATAGTTTTACAGGTATAATTATGATTATTTACAAGGTGTCACAGCTGGTTACTGGCAGAGCCAGACTGTTTTGTATACACACGTTTGACTCCTAAATCCACGTGCTTCAGATTTTTTTTTGAGCATCTACTTTATCTTAATCCCCAACAGTACCTTATTATTTGCAAGGTCTTCTCGATTTGACGCCTCCTTTGAGTCTCAGTCTTGTAAAGTAAGCAGAGCAAAAATTGCTCTCCTCGTTTTACAAATAAAGAAACTGAAGTTCAAGAAGGTTCTGCGAGTTGCCCAGAATTCTTAGATATACCTCTCC
This sequence comes from Pteropus vampyrus, assembly GCF_000151845.1. Lineage (NCBI taxonomy): Eukaryota > Metazoa > Chordata > Mammalia > Chiroptera > Pteropodidae > Pteropus > Pteropus vampyrus. The sequence goes on along the minus strand of NW_011888952.1, from coordinate 3,841,046 downwards.
CTCAACATTCATACGTGCATGCACACGTGAACACGCACACACATGCGCGCACACGCATACACACTCACACACACACACACACACACCAATCCCTGGGGTTACAATTTCTTCATTTTTCTCTTTAATTATAGAAATACTATGTATTGGTTTATAAAATTGGAAAACTACCAAAGCTATGATAAAGAAAAGTTAAATTTTCCAATAAGCACCCTCCTCAGAGACAGCTGGTATCAACATTTGGTGTAATTCAAAGGTAGTAGATTGGTGGACCAAAGGCCAAAGCCAAACCATCAAAATTTTTATTTGGCCAAAATAGTGTTTTACACCTTTAAAAGGTGTAAGATAGTTGCCAATATTTAAAAATTGGGGAATTTCATGTGAATACCACGGTTTCCACCATCTCTTTAAAATTTTGAAGAGCTAGCTATACATGGCAGCAGCTGGCTAAGAGCCCCTTGCCAGAGGGCGTGTTCTCTGATCAGCCGCAGTCACCAACACTCCCTATTGTATGCCTGGCCTGAGCCACTAGTTTCTATTAACTGCTGGCTCCTGTAGTCATCAAAGTTACGATCACTGAGTATATCTTTCCTGTCCTTTGTCTAAGCAAATAATTTTTTACATTTGAGATCATCCCATATTAACAAGTTTTTCACTGGTCTTTTTCAGTTGACTTGTTATCATCAGCACTTTCCCACATTATTAGAAATTCTTTAAATATTATCACATTGTACAGCAGTCCATATATGTGTATTTTAATTTATTTCTGACTTTTTGTGCTTTTAAGTGACTGGGATGATCTCTGCTAGATTATTTAGATTTGGAATATTTTTTTATGTGTGTGAGCATTGGATGATTAGAAAATGTCCCTTTTAAAGTCTCCAGTTCTGGGATTGATCATGTTGGTCCTCTTTCAATGCCATCCCTGACCTATGACCTTGCTGCTTCTTAATAACCCACCTCCAAGTGTCAGAACTCTGAGATCAGGGTCTGAAGTGGTTTTCCATGGGGTCAAGGTACTTACTTGTCTGCAAATATAAAAGAAAGAATCACCTAGATGGCATGGAAGGGAGTCAGCATGAGCCTCCAGGGTCACCCAGCTCCCACCCACCATGCTGCCCTTGAACACAGGGCAACCCTGCAGTGATCCATACCATCTGCCATTCCTCCCACCCTTGGAGCCACACTTTTACACTTACTCACTATGGTGAAATGTCACTTAATCTGGGAATTTCACCTTTTAGAACATTACTCAGAATATAGGAAAAAAGCCAAGAGGGCCTTGGCAAAGTCAAAGCTATTGTCATCATCAAGTGCATGCACCAAAGCCTTTGCTCATAGCCGTGACTCATATTTGAGACAGATTTTTAACAAAGTTATCTGATATCCCAGTCCATAGCCAATTAGAAATAATGAATTAAGAGGGGGCAGAAATTGGAGAGGCACTGATAGTAATATGAAGTGGCAGTTGACAGCAAGAAAAGAAATGGAAAAGCTATTAAAAGCAGCCAAAAGACTCAAAAACTACAGAAATCTGGGGTCCAATGATAATAGAGAGATCATCTGGAGGGGAGCAGGGCAGAAAGTAATGCAGGAAAGGGTGAGGGCCACCAAGAAGCCAGAACAATTTCACTTAGCACAAGACTGAGCTGTATCTGGCCTGCCCAAGGCTCCAAGTGGTGAAATGACCTGCCTGAGGACACATAGCAAATAGTACAGAGGCAGAACTGGGGGCAGATCTCTAAGACCTTAACCACTGGCTATGGCACCATGATTTTTCCCCATAGTTGCACATGGGCTGGGGCAGCCCCAGAGGGAGGAGCATGTGGGAGCTGGAGTTAACATTCCAACCAGATGCCCCTGCGGGCTGGGGATCAGCTTAGCAGAGGCTGAACATGACCCAGCAATGAGAAGGGAGGTCAGGGGCCTGAAGACTTGGGCATTTTAACTGATAGTGTTCATCTAAAGTGTTCATCTTAATGAGAACCTAACTTTATTTGGGAAAATATCTTGATGAGACATCTGGGGAGGAGAGGGGTCACATGAGGCCACGAGAGTAGGAGAAAAGGAGAACCAAATTGCCATTCCTTGGAAATGCCCAAGAATGTACAGACAAGGAAGGAAGGGAAACAGAAATGGAGAAGAAATGGCCGGAAATGGGGCTCTAGAAATAGTAGGACATGCTGCGTAAAATGCCTGCAGGGGTCACCCCAGGGGCTCATGCATAGATGCCCACTGCCCAGTTCAAAGTTGGGATGCAGCAATCCAACCCCCCTCATCCCCTTCGCCCTGCTCCTTCCACATCCTCACAAGGGAAAGCCTACCATATTTACAAACTGCCATGTGTACATGGGAGTACACATCGGGGACCATTACATGCAAAATAGAGAAAGCGGGCTGACCTATAGCTAGAGAAGAGGAACTCCAAACTAAAAGTCACCATGAGAAGGAATCCCTCCCAGGAACTCACTGAGACTTCAGGGAGAGGTTTAGACTTCCTTGGGGGATGGTGGAGCTAGGGCCACCATTATTATCTCCATGACAAGTAACAGGAGACCTCACCTGACATCTGGATGCAAGGCATTCTGCAAAGAATACAACTGTCAACTCCCTGGATGATTTCAAGATGTGGGGAAGGAAGCAAACACGGAAACCACCAAGTCCAATGGTCTCCCCAAGCATCCCTAACTCATAGTAGCCTCACCAGTCAACATGACTCCTCTTCAATTCTGCACACGTTGTCAATGAGAGGAGTCGCGTCCTTGATTCTAACATGGCATGTGGGATGGAGTATGTATCTCAGAACCCTATTTTAGAGCTAATTCTAAATAAGGGTTACATCTGCAAGAGAAACAGGAATTAAAGAGTGGTAGCTCTGAAAATTGAGCATTATCTGCTGGGTCCTTCAGTGAGTAATGGATGATCTCTTTCAGGAGGCAAGATGGGAGCAGGGCTTCAGAAAGCAGAGAGAGTGCTTTAGGAGAATCGCCCACATCGTAGAAGAGCTCTGGGCCAGGCGTCAGCAGCCTGGGCTCTCGTCCTACTGCTGCCTCACCCTTGTTGGGTGACTTTGGGCCTCCGTGTCCTCTTTTGTAAAATAGTTACAATGACAGCTGCTCTCCCTAATTCAAAGCAAATTCAAAGTGAATGTGTAGTGTAGAATGGTTACATTTTCAGAAGTTATAAGAGGCAGGCTTGAAAAGTGTGCCCACCCTGCTCACCTCCGACTTGGTAGCTAGAATGAGGAGTCTGAGGAAGCCTTGGGCCTTCATTCTAAATACACCACACCCAATATGCCAAAGACAGATACAAAGCATAATGTGGAACAACCATGATCCAGGCTAAGAATGGAACCTTTAAAGGAATAACGAAGATAGTGACAACAGTGATAACAACAATTCAATATATACAAGCACCACTCACTGTTAAAAGCATCTTGCATGTATTATCTCATTTAAGCCTCCCCGCAATCCTAAGAGGTTAGTACTATGATTATTATTCACATTTGTAGATGAGGAGACTTAGAAATTTGCTCAAAGTCATACAGCTAGTAAGTGTCAGAGCTAAGATCTGAACCAGAAAATCTGGCTCCAGAATCCATGTTCTTAGCCATTATGCTATAATAATTATCATTATAAGTGATAATATGGCTATCATAGTTATTAATACAATTACACTATCATAGTAAAATAATAATTATCATCCATCGTATTTGGTTCTCCCCACAGCTCGAAGAGGAGAGCATTTTATCAGTGGAGAAACTGAGGCTCAGGGAATTACTTAGAATCCCAGGGGCAAAGTCAAGATGTGACCTACTGAACACACATGCTTCAGGAAGTGCAGTCAGCACACAGAAGCTCGCAGAAGACTATAAATTCATAAAAATACCACTTTGAGATACCACCTGGCTCAGGGTGACTCACCCTCAGTTGTAACATGTCTTGCAGACATGAAGTCCAAACATACATAGGCA
>NW_011888952.1:3823971-3835111 GCF_000151845.1 Pteropus vampyrus | reverse complement strand
AGCTATTCCCTTTCTAGCATGTGAGCCCACAAAGTCCCCTTGCTTCTGATAAAGTCCTTGATTAATGTGCAAACTAGATGTGGGAGTTATAAAGTTGCTGGTAAGCAACGACTGGAATGATTACACTCCATGAATTTCTCTGGGAATGTTGATGTAAAGATAGTTATGTCAAATGTAAGGTGGAGCCAGTTTGCACTAACGCGCCCATCTTAACCTCTCTGAAACTGAGTCACCTCCACTAAAAATGGAGCTAATAAATAGAACCAGCTTTGAAGGGCTGTTGTGTGACTTCAGTGGGATAACACATGGAAAATTCTTCCAGCCTGAAGATTTAATGACTTTGGGTTATAATCCAAACTCTTAATGTGAGGCGCTTGAGGTCCAAAGCAGTCTCCAGTGACCTTCTCAGGTTACACAGCTAATAAGGACAGGTAGGTCTCACTCACAGGCAGGCTACAGACTCAGAGTCCAGTGCTCCTTCTACTCTAGCACAACCTCAAAGAAAGGAGAGATGCCAGGTGATCTGGCATTAGCAGAAGAGGAAATCAATGAACTGATGAGAGGCACAAATCAGAGAGTGATGATCGTGAAAGCCCCCCGCTAAGAGCTGTTGTTTGCCTTCTCAGCAGGTTCCTAGGCCAGACAGGCAGACAGAGCCAGCCGTCCCTGGGAAATGCAGAGGATACCTTGGAGAGCGGTAAAAGTGTCCAGACAAGTTGAGAAGGAAATCAGATCCCCAGGGGTATTTCTTTTGCAGTGACTGACGGCAGCATCAAAGCTCGCTGTCTACTTGAGCAGTGCCTGTTTGAGTTCCTCTTCAGCTAAAGAATAAGAAGAACTGAGAGGAAAAAGGGAAAACAGGGCAAGGGATGAAGAAAGCCAAACTGCTCAGTTGGCACTAGACTTGAGACATCAGGCACTCAGAAATCCATTCCTACCTAGACTGCAGACTGAATCTTAAGCCAATTCATTTCGTCGCAAATTAAACTTCCAGCATTCCAAGTGCTCAGCCTCTGGCAACAACATGAATTTATCAGGCATCATTAAGTCAGAGGTACACACACTTATGTGATTATAGTCCTCAGTTTAAAAACCAGGCTGAGCCAGGGGGGAAAACATTAACCACACATAAGCAAATTAACATATCAAGAGTTAATATTTACATAAAGAGCTGATACAAATAATTAAAAGAGAAGATGAATGTATAAAAGAAATGAGGAGAAAAATTCCCCAGGAGAGAAAAGAAATATAAAATAACAGGAAAAAAAAAATGTTTGGCATCACCAGTTACCAAGGAAAGCAAGTAGAAACCATCACGTGCCAACATAATATCTATTAAATTAGCAAAAATAATAAATAACAATAAAGCCTAATGATGGCAAGTTTGCAGGAAAACTGATAGGTTCAAATATTGCTAATGGCAGAGTACTTTGGAAAGTAATTTGAAGTGTGTCTTGAGCCACGAAATTTTTTCTAAAAGAATCTGAAAGCCCAATATCTAAAGATGTTGGCACCACTCCAGCATAATTTAATGGCACACACACACAAAAAAAGTTTAAAGCAATCTAAATATCTACTGTATGGAAAGAGTTCAACAAATTATAATTTGTCTTTCTAATGGAATATTTTGGAGCCATTTAATATGACAATTGTGAGGATTATGTAACAATTTAGAAAATGTTTTTAATATGCCTAGTGCAAAAAGAAAAATGTGTAAAAGCTAGGGTTACAATTATGGAAAATGTTTCTTTTCAGGGGTGGAAGAATAAAAGGAGCTCAGAATAATGAAAAGTGTAACTTGGCAGAGTGGTGGGGAGTAGGTCAGTTCTCAGCTTTCTCGCCAAAAAATTGAGGGCAGTCTTCATTCTCTCTCTCTCTTTCTCTCAGCAATCAGGGGTGTATGAATGAGACACTATAGGAAAAGACTTGTGCACAGAGTAGACTCAGTCCCTGCTCTTCCCTTCTTCACCCTTCAGCTCAGGTTTCTAGGAGGGTGTGATCTGCAGGGGTCAGGAGCTGCCTGAGGAGCCTGAGGTGAGAGAAATAATGCGTCAGGAGAAGGAAGACCTTCTGGCCGGCACTGCTCACACCCCATATGTTTCTGTCTTCGAACCCAGTTTCCCAACAGACCCTGCAGCCCTCTCCCCACATTGTTCTGGTCGGTAGGAGACCCAGACTTTCAGCACCCAGAGATTTGTTCAGAGGAGAGAAGAGGCCAAAGGAGCCCCAAGCAGGAAGGAAGCCTGAGATACAAGCTAACCATCTACTCCACTGAGGTTTACAGTTTATAAAGGACCTCCGAGTCTTCAGTCTCCTCTGAGACTCAAGAATCCTGGGAGGAGGGAGAATGCAGGATATCATTTGAGGTGAACCAACCTCCTCAGAGTTGTGCAGCCTGTAAGTGGCAGAGATGGCAGAAGCCAGGCCTGATGTCTCCAAAGCCCACCTTCTGTTGGCTAAATAGGGAGGTTACTAGCAAAAGCCAAGCGCCTCCCCTAAAGCCCAACTTTCCTTGAAACCTTCACAACAAGAAATTTTGATTCACCAGAAACCTCCCAAGGGAAATAACACCGATTGTCTAGACCTGAGGTTTCCAAACTTGAGAACATCAATCACCTGGAGGGCATTAAAACACAGATCGCTGGGCCCCACTCCAGAGTTTCTGAGTAGGTAGGTCTGGGGTGGGGCCCAAAAATTTGCAGGGGATGCTCGTGCTGCTGGTTTGCTGTGGTATCAGGGGACCATACCTTGTGAAGATATGTCACAAAACTCCTGTGGGCAAAGCCAACTGACAAATAAATCAGATAAACCTATGGTAAGGGCAGCCTTTTGTGGCATCTATCATGCACTGGCATAATATTGGCATGCGTTTCTGAATACAGTATGAATGAAATGATCTCATTCAATGGCTGCACTGCCTTCTGGGTACCAGGAGGTGAGTCTGCAAACCTGAGCCAGCAGCTTGCACCACAGTGGCTGGCATGATGCCTGAGGTTCCACTACCAGAGATTACTTCCTTCAGGGAGGGCTTTAGAATCTTCCAGAATCATGTTAAAATGTCCTCATAAAGTTGATTCACCCATGAGCTCAACAAATGTTTACAGAGCATCTACCAGGTGCCAGTGATTAAAAAAAAAACAAACCTTTACACAGTCATGAGCTAACGCTTTAGTAGGTTTTAATTGGCAACCAGTCTGTCTCATTTTAATTTAAAATGGTCAACAGAGTGAAGAAGCAGGAAGCTGAATTAACAACCTAGTGAATTAGGATTTTCATGCTAGCTGTTAACAGGCTGGTGCTTTTATGATGGATAGGGGCACTTGTCAGAGAGGCCAGCATGGCCCAGAGCTGTCCATGGGCTCAGTGACTCTGAGGAGCCAGAGTCCTTGTGCCAAGTGTCAAAGGAGTGTAACTATCAGGGGTATGAATAGTTACAAGGGGGAGAGGCAGCAGGGAACATAGGAAAGGTGAAGATGGGTGGCCTGGGTGCTCTGAAAATGCTCACACTGACAGGTGTTACAGAGAGGCCCACAGGACAAACCTCTGCCTGTGCTTATTACAGGACTCCAAGGGGGTGGTGGAGTTAGGGTTAGTTCTTCTGGAAGCCCACTAGAGATGTCCCAGAGGCCCTCATTGTTAAGGAAAGTGCAGTCAGTTTGAGAATGGTTCTGCTTGAAAATTTTCAAAAGCCCAAATGGCAGGAAAAGGGATGAAGAAGAGTCTTTAACAAATAGCCCAAGCTGTAACTCCGAGGGACGAGCACTAGGAGTCACAAGCTCCAAGTTAGAATCTGGGCTCTGCCACTTATGGGCTGTGCAAACTCAGCAAATCACTTCCTTAGTTGTGAGGGAGGTATTAACACCTATATCCTGGCCTCTGAGAGCCCATGGAGAGCAGTGATTAGAGGCCCTGAATCTGAAGCCTGACTACTGGGATCCAAATCACAGCTCTGCCATGCACAAGCTGTGTGACTTTTGGTAGTTAACTAACCTCTCTGTGACTTGATTTCTTCATCTGTAAAATTATACTAATAATATTTCTATCTAACAAGATTCTTTGTAAGAATTGAACAATATAATACGCGTAAAGCAACTAGGACAACTTCTGGCATTTAGCAAGTGCCATACAAGTGTTCATTTATTTAAAAGGTGACCACTTGGAATATTTAACTGTCGAACCTATCTCCTGCCACAACCTATGTATGGGAAAGGTGGTGAGTTTAGGAGGGAATTTGGTGCAGGTGCAGGTGCTGTGGCTTTTTTCCGTGGGTGAAGGAAAAGGGAATCCTTCCTGTGCCTCCCAAGCCAAGTTGGGGGAAGCTCAGGAGAATCATTGACTAGATTGGGGAGGGCTTGCAGGATGAGGACATAGGTGAACCCTCCCAGGCCGGATCTCTGCTGAGCTGAAAAATCTCCAAGGCCACCCTAAGTGTTAATGGAGTTAACAGAGTTCTCGATAGCACCTGATGGGAGGTTCTAGGAGTTTGGGGGTATGTAAGGATAAGCCTGGGGCTGGCCCTTCCAAGAAGCCTAAGGCGGCATCTGGCAGGAGCAGGCTGCAGTGGCAGAGCCAGGAGAGCAGCCTGCATATAAGGTGGGCCCAGAGCTCTGGAATGAATTGTCCCCCTCCCCCCGCCCCCACAATTCACATGTTAAAGCCCTAACACCCATGTAACTATTTTGAGTAAGGACATAATAAAGGATAAATGAGGTCACAAAGGTAGCACTCTGATCTAATAGGATTAGTGTCCTCATAAGAGGAGACACCAGAGAGTTCACGCTCCTTCTCTGCCATGTGAAGACACAGTGAGAAGGTGGCCATCTGCAATCCAGACAGAGAGCCCTCACCTGAAATCAATCTCCTAGCACCTTGACCTTGGACTCCAGATTCCAGAAATGCTTGTTCCAATCTCCTAGCACCTTGACCTTGGACTCCAGATGCCAGAAACCCAGGCTATGGCATTTTGTTATGGCAGCCAAGCTAAGACACACAGGGTGCCTGCATGTTCCCAGGCACCAAGGGGACTTTGGAGGGCTGCTTCCCAGGGCAAGGGATCCTCAGAGATGTGCAGAAGGGCAGGATCCAAGATCAGGCAGAGCACAGGTGGAGGAGGACCAGAGCAGAGGCCCCCACGGAGTATTCTCCAGAGAGAACGTGGGTTAGGGCATCTGCCATTTGTCCACTCAGAAGGGACAACTAGATGAAGCATGGGCATCACCTAGGAGCCTGCTAGAAATGCAGTCGCAGCCTCCACACCACTAAGTCAGAGTCTGCCCTCAGGGGTTTAAGAAGTGCTGTTTAATATGGACCCAGAGAATGGTTACACATGGGCACACCCAAGGACCTACCACCCAGACATGTATCATCTCTCTAGCACCCCACAGGCTAATTCCCCAAAGAGAACCAATGCCTGTTGTGTAAGCCACCTAGTCTATGGCATTTTGAACTGGAGGTTCTGCCCAGGATGTCAACAGGAGGAGAGGGGTGACCTGGCAGACTGTCTGAAGGTACTGGTGGGGGAGAAAACAAAGCCAACTCCAGAATGCACCCAGTCAGTCTAGCTCCTGCAGAAACCAGGACCCTTAGGGCAGTCTACCACTGTCCCCCCAGCTCTGCCTACATCCTGCTTGCTAACCTAGTATCTAATTTACATTCATGGCCACCTAGACTCCAGATTCATGAAAATGCAGATGCTGGTGCTGCTGGGGCAAGTCTGGGTTATGTCTGTGGCTTCTCTCTAAAGTCATTTTTGTTTTTCCATTCCAGACAAGAACATGCTGTTTCTTTTCCACACCTGGTAATTTTCTTGAGTTTGCTACCCTTGCCTGTGCAATCAGGCAGCCAAGACTTAGCTGTATTGATGCTACTTTTCAGGTTCCTTCCAGCTGATTCATTTATATTTTTAAATATTAGCACATTCTCAAAAAGAAACTGTTCTCCTCCGTTCCCAGCAGCCTTGCTGTGTGCTGTTAGATGAGTCTCCAGGGCTCTGTCTGCTGTGGAGGGTCTGTTATGGGGACTAGGACACCCTCCTGCCACAGAATCATGCCAGGGTGACCAGGTGCCATTGTCTGAAACAGGGTTTATCAACCTGCGCACGACTGACTTTCTGGCCAGTTAGTCCTTTGCTGGGGAACTGTCCTGTGCATTATAGGATGTTCAGCGGCATCCCTGCCTCTGTCTGCCAGATGCCAGGTAGTTTTGTTGAGTTTGGGTTCCCCAAAAGAAGGCCCTGAAACAAGGATTCCAGCATAAGGAGTTTATGTGAGAGATGCAGGGAAGACTGGTAAGGCACTGAGGAAGTGATGACAGCAAAAAACAGGTGCCGGTAGAGAGTGTGTTATCAAACCAGGTGCCACTGCGGGTGACTGGAGTGTGACCTTGCTGGGGACCTCTCGGCAGTGGTGTCGGCCCATCCTCCCAGTCCTCTCGCAGCTCCAGAAAGTGAGGGAGCTGGTGTATTCATATACCACCCTGTCGGTCAATGCTTGCTGGCTGCTCCCGCCCACCAGGGCTTCCCTCCCAGCAGTGCCCCAAGTATCCCCAAGGACACCATCTCCTGCGAGCGTCAGGTTCATGAAGGTGAAAGTTTAGGACTATCCTACCCCAGAATCTCCTACCCCACACTCCCTAGAGGACCCTCCAACCCTCTTGCAAAAGTAGTCCCAGAATCCCTGTGTAGCATCTCCACACAGGCCAGTTCCCACTCTCCACCAAAAGACCATCTTCAGCTGCAAACCATAGGTCATACTGTTCTCTTTTACAACCACCCTATGGCCCGAGGGAAGGCTTTGGCATCGCTGAGTTCGAAGCACAGCCACTTAGCAGCTGTGTGACTCCAGGCATACTACTGGACCTCTCTGAATCTCAGTAGTTCCCACCTTCTTTTGAGAGTTATGATGGAGATTCAATAAGAATGGCTGCAATGTGCCAAATAGTGTCTGGTGTCTAATCCTTAGAGTCTACTCATTCAACAAACATGTGACTAACAAATATCACCCCTCCTTCCATTTGAAAAAACAATACTAGCATTGATTGACGACAACAACAACATATTGAGCTCTTGCCATGTGCATATGGGGCACTGTCGTGCCCTCCATGCATTAATTCATGTGTTCACTCACTTAACCCCAGGAACAAGGAAACATCATCACCCCATTTTAAAGAGGAGGGAACTGACACGTGTTGAGATTAAATCACTTACCCAAAGTCACACTGGATATGTGGCAGAGCCAGGATGAATCTGAATTTATACAGCCCAATTTATATCTCATCATCTCAAAAACACACATCTCAGGATTTTCTGTGTTTAACAGAAGTATAATGGCTTTGAAAATCAATTCGAAAGTGCTCAGAATCCAGCTGAAAGCTGCCCATGTTTCTTGATTCAGCTCTGACATGACTCATTCGTGTGCACAATAGCCACTCCTAATCACTTCCAGAGGCCAAGAGCAAGCAGGTGTTGTCAGCCACCTCCCTCCCAGAGGAGCAGGCATTTAACTTTACTGGAGCTGGACCCACATTCACAATCCTCGCCCTGTCCCTATGGGAAGCAAACCCAGAGATGGCAGGGGCCCAGACCTGAATAGCTCACATGAACATATATAACAAAGCACAACATTTTTCTATCATTCTCCATTCACAGAATTTCTGGCTGAGCATTTCTGCTTTTATTCCCTTCCCAGACATGAATCAATGTAGTATTACCTCCATTTATTCACTCATCAAATATCTAGAGAGCCCCTACTGGGTACCAGGCACTAGTCTCCAAAGGGCTAAATTCAAAGAAACAACTACTCCCAGTTCTTATTTTTTTTCCCTGAATCGATTTCTTCCAGAAGTCTCTTTAGGTCTCTGAAGGGGCTGGTATAGTTCGTTCCTTAGAGCATACAGTCAGAAACCTTGAAAGGCCCAGGAACTCCCCAGGCAACCTAACTCTTCTAAAGGAAAGACTCCTGTTGGGATCCCTTTAGGTAAATCCACCCCCATCCACCAAGCCCACCCTGGGAAACAAACAAGGCCACTGCTTTTCCCTCCCTCTGTCCTCTCCTTTAATGCTTCCATTCTCCGCTCTAGATTTGCAAGCTTTCTTCTGCTCCCCCTTGGTCTCCCTGCTTCAACTCCAAAGACATTTTCTCATCAGCACCCCTCCAGGGCAAGATGCCTAGCACCTGCCTCCAATGTGTGTGTGTGTGTGTGTTTTTCCCACAACACCAAGTAATTCTGTGACACCAGCTGGGTGTCCTATAATTCAACTCAATTCTGACACTATCTACCTTGAGATACCCTCAGATCCCACAAGTTAAGAGTTCAGTCCCACAAGACTGCTTCCCACAGGTGCCAATTGCAGATCTACATTGTTACCTGGGCTTCTGACTACTGGCTGTAGATCAGAGCTTTCCATAATACCCTTCTTGGGTTCCATTTGCCTGAGTGGCTCACAGAAGTCAAAGGAATGGTTTATTTACTAGATTACCAGTTTATTATAAAAGGATATAACTCAGGAATAGCCAGATGGAAGAGATAGACAGGGCAAGGTATGGGGAAAGGGTTTGGAGCTTCCCTGCCCTGTGTGTGCCACCCTCCCCGAATCTCTGTGTGTTCACCAACCAGGAAACTCTCTGACCTTCGTCCTTTTGGATTTTGATGGAGGTTTCACTACAATGGCACGATGACGAAATCACTGGCCATTCCATTAGTGATAGAACTCAATGTCTAGCCCCTCTCCCCTCCCAGGATGGTGGGGGCATGGGATTGTGCCAGGAACGAGGATGAAGAACAAATACATATTTATTATAAATCACAGATCATACTGTCTTTTCCCACATCCTTTGAGCCAGGGTTAAATTTTAAGCTAGAGTTTACCAAATTTATAGTGGTTGGGACATTTTATATTCCTTTTGACTCCTCAGCATCTAACTCCACACTTCTAATCCTGACACCAGCCTCTGTAGCTCCCAAAGCCTGTCTTCCTAATTTCAGATCTGTCAAGCTTCTTTCTCATTGTAAATATGCATCTTGTAACTCTTCTTGTCTGAGTTCTGAAAAGGATGTGCTGTTTCCCATACAAGAACAAACACAACTTAGCAATTTCACAGGAATATTGGCCTTTCATCCTCAGGAAGTCAGTTGTTGTTCTTATTCACAATAGCCATTTTAGCCTGTCATTTTAATATTCAACTCAGCCTCTTTCTCCAAATACCATGACAACAGGCACTTTGGGATATGTGAAGCTTTATGAAAGATGGTGAAGAGTCACAGGGAGGAGTCACACTACATGGCAGATGGCACTCACCCCCAAATCCCCACCACAAATCTTTTCTCTCCCTCAGTCTCTCTCCCTGGCCTCCATCTCCAGGAGGTCCCATGGCCCTGTTCTCCTTTTCCTCACTGCTAGACTACTGGTTTTAAGGCTGGGAATCACTGAGAGGAGGACCTTTAAAAATAACTGGTGCTGGATTCTAACTTAGAGATACTGCCATAATTGGTCTGGGGTGTGGCCTGGGCAGAGATTCTTCACAGCCCATGAGGATGGCAGCTCTAGACTATGCCCACTCAGCCCCTCCTCACTTAGGCTGAGCCGTTCAGCTCATCCCCAGGCTTAACACCCCACTCCCCTCTCAGTCACTGGGGCACAGCATCTCCAGTTTTCCATAGTCCCCTCCACTCCTTATTGTCTCCCCACTGAGGCTGAGCATCCCTTGTTACTACCATTAATGTTTGCCCTGTCATTTTTCCTGCAGCTAAAAGGAAAAAGGTGTGCTTCCTGTCCCAGGTCTATCAAAAGAGAGATGACCAACAAGGCCCCGTGTTTCTTCTACCTGGCCTACTTCATTCCCTTCCCTTGAGGGCATTTAAGTCTGTGACCCTGGCATTGAACTCATGTCATCCTATTATTATCATTCCCATTTTACAGGTGAGAAAACTCAGGCTCGAGGTCATAAAACTTGTGACTGGTAGATCTGCTCAGGTCAATTTGACTTGGAAGCCCACACTCTTAAGACATAGAGGATTCTGCATTCTCCAGTGAACTACTTTAGTTCCCTGCCCTACTCTATTCCCTGAGAGCTCCCGGCTGTTGGAAACACCCTCTTTATGCAGAGTCCCAAATCTGTTTTTCAGCTGCAAACATAGCATTTATATAAAAGAGAGAGAAGGAAGGGGCGTCTGGGGGCTACATGCATTTTGGTTCTACTCAGCTGGAGGCCAGTAGTGTCTTTGCTGTCCAGACAGACTGCCCTGTCATGAGGGGCCCCAGAATTCCCACAGAGCCAGACACTGTGGGTCAGAAGGAATCAGGAGCTCATACGTCAATGTCAAGAAACATGAGATCCCTGGAGATCAGAAGTGTGGGGTTGGGGAGGGGGTACTGGGAGAGCAAAGAGGAGGCCAGAGTCTAGAACACAGCCCCTGACATGGAACAGAGGTTGAAGGGATGCATTTTGAAAACAAACCACAAACAAAAAAACGCATGTGGCCTCTAGAAAAGGCGAGGAAATGGATTCTCCCTTAGAACCTCCAGAAAGACCGCTGGCCTGACAATACCCGGATTCTAGGACTCCTGACCTTCAGAAATATAAGACAGAAATGTTCGTGTCATTTTACAAAACGTTGTCATCCATTATAGCAGCAAAAAGAAACTAATACAGTTAGAAGTTTGGGTTTATCCATCATATATTAGTTTCCTAGGACTGTCATAACAAAGTACCACAAATACAGTGGCTCAAACAACAGAAATTTATTCTCTCATGGTCCTGGAGACTACAAATCTAAGATCAAGGTGTCTTCAGGGTCATGCTCCCTCGGAAGGTGCTAGAGAAGAGTCTATTCCAGGTGTCTCTCCTAGCTACCGGTGGTCCTTGGGTTGTGGCAGCAGAACTTCAGTCTTTACATGGCATACTCACTGGGTGCATGTTTGTCTCTGTGTCCTTTTTTATAAGAACACAGTCATTGGGAAGAGGGCCCATCCTAATGAGTCTATCTTAACTTGATCTTCTACAAAGACTCTATTTCTAAATAAGGTCACATTCACAGGTACTCAGGGTTAGGAGTCCCACAGCTTTTGGAGGGGACACAGCTCAATCTATACAACATGACTCCTAAAAGTTGCCCACTTTTGGAGAACCCAGAGAAGGAGGCC
>NW_011888952.1:3797128-3823351 GCF_000151845.1 Pteropus vampyrus | reverse complement strand
TGAAGCAGGGGCATTCTCAGAATCGCCAGGACTCTGCTTGCAGTTCGCCTCCACAACTCAGGCAGGATTAAATTGAAACCAGTTCTTTCTGAAGCAAAGACAGAGATCTGACAGGAGAGGAAGTAGGAACATCTTAGCCCCTCGTTAACTCAGCAGAATGGTGTTGCAGACTGAAACGTCACCTCCAGGTTACCATGTCTCTGGAATATCAGTGGCGTTTGGCATCAGTCACCGTGCAGCTGAAAGAGAGATGCAGAAATCCAGCCTGCAGACCCCTTTTCAAATGTCAGGTCTCTGTGCATTAATGAAGACATGCTGAATGCAGAAGCTCCTGCCATTCTCAGAGATCAAGATAAAAAACAAAAACAAAAAACAACAACAACGACAAAAAAACAGCCAATGCTTTTCCCATCCATGCACCTGCACAGCCCTTTCTTTTCCCTGTAGCCTGCTCCAATGCGGTTTCTCAACAGTGTTGTCACTGTGGGTCCTTGAGGCTGGCAACATTTTCATTTCTTTTCTCTCAACCTGGGAGGCAAAGCATACTCCACCTGAGAAATGGCAGGGTCTGTCTCTCCAGTTTTGGCAACTACCCTTGACAGGAAGATGGTGACTTGGGTTCATTTACTCCAAAGAGAGGTAAGGATTCGAGGAATCTTAATGAGGTGCAGGACTCAATGCAGAGAAGGGAGAAGAAGGTAGGAGAGCAAAGCTGTGTGGCTCGAACACAACCGAGGCTGGCCAGACGTGACTCAGGAGCAGCTCCGTCCTGGGGTGGCTCCGATGACCCATCTCAGGACTCTAAAGCAAGGTTTACAAACTACCACCTGCGGGCCAAAATCTGGCACCCACTTACTTTCACAAATAAAGTTTTATTGGAACACAATCATTCCCCTTGACTTTCCATACTGTCTGTGGCTGCTTTTCTGCTACAATGGCAGAGCTGAATTATTGTGGCAGAGACTGTGTGGCCCGCAGACCCTAAAACCAAGATTAACTTCATGGCATGCAACCGATAGAACTCCGGGCTTAGAAGATGCTGCAGGCTTGGTTTAATGCTCCGCTGCTGCTGTCTTAACATTCTTAATCATTTTTTAACAAGAGCCTAACATTTCACCAGGCCCTATAAATTATGTAGCCAAATCTGCTTACAATATTTACTATCTGGCACCAAATTTTGCCAATCCCTTGACTTTTCCAATCCTTGACTGCCTCTCTGCCTTAGTAATTCTGGCCTTAGGAAGCTCACCCTTTTCCAAAGCAGCCTATTGTGCTTCTAGAAAAGTGAGAGACAGTTCTTTCTGGTACCCTTAACAGTAATCCTATCAGCTATCATCATCAAGAGCGTCTACTATGAGCTAGGCACAGGATTGAATAAAGCCAAAATCTTCTACTTACCAGTCCTTCAAACTATTCAGAATAAATCTCACTTCTTAAGACTTCAGGGATTTGAATAAAGTTCTTCTGCCCCCTCCGCCCTGAATCTTCTCTTTTCCAACCCAAAATTTCTGTTTCTCACAAGACACATTTTAAGCTCCTCACCCTCTTTATATAGGATCTAGTTTCCCAAGACCCCCCTCTTAAAGCATGGAGCCCAAACAAGTCTCCAAGTATAGTCTGACCAGTGCAGAGTTGAGTAAAACGGTCACTTCCATCATTCTAGGTGATATATCTCTGTTAATGCAGCCTGAGACCATAGTGCCCTTTTGGGGAACCATTCTAAAAATCTCCAAAATCTCTGGTAAGAATCAGGTACCAACATCTGATAAGAAGAGATAGTATTCTTATCTTTATTATATATATGAGTAAACTGAAGCTTGGAGGGTAGTAACCTGCTGATTGGCACATGGCCAATTATTCCCATTTCTTGCCTCAGAATCCCACGCTCCCCACTTCTGAATCTCAAGTTCTCTTTGGGTCCTTAGTTTCTTCATCTGTAAAATGCAGAAACTGGGTCTCTTCCAGCTCCGGAAAGCTGTGATTTATCTTCTAAATGCAGATTCTGAAAGTCAAGTAGTGAACAGAAAATAGAAGCCCTATGCCTAGATCTAAATCTCCTAAGAAAAACAAAAATTTTCCTTTTCTACTATTCGCCCTAGCCTTACATGTCTTAGAAACTTTTATGTAAGCGATAAATATGGTTAATGGTAGCTCTAAATTTGACAGTTAATTGAGTCTTCAGATTGAAAGGCTACGACTTTTTCAGTGAGTCGGATTGTATCATCTTTCCTATTTCCCCTCTTCACACTCCACAAATTTATGTCTTCCTGCACATCCCATTTTCAAAGATTTTTCTCTCTCTCCCTTAGCAAGCCAAACAACAACAACAAGACGCCTTTAAAATAAGAACACAGGGTCCTCCATAAAACCTCAGGCACAAAATGGGCTGCAGAAAGTCACTCTTCCTCCTTTGCTGTGTTCTTATGTCAGGAGCATTGCTGCAGGGTTGACTTGAAAGTTTAATCTTTCAGTGTGCTCTTTGGACTGTTTTCTTCACTGGTACATGGGCCTGCTGGTGCCCCATTAGGGTTTCTCCCTAAGTGTGAAAACCCTAGACACAGAGAAAGTAAATAGCTGATCCAAGGTCACAAGCTAGTTAGTGACAGGGCCAAGAAAAGACCTCACGCCTAACAGTTCCTGGGTTAAGTTCTCTTTCTACTACATTGTCTTGGGAAATAGGATGGTCATAATGAGATGAGAGACAGCTCTGCCTCTGGCATCTGGTTCTTTCACACTGCCTCTCTGATCCCAGTTATCCTTCTGGTCCAGCTGAAGTGCCGTCACCTTTGGAAAGCACTCCGTGGTCACCTCAGGCCACAGCATTTCCTTCCTCTGAAACCTAAAATGTGTATTAGCTGCCCCACAACCTTGGCCCTCAGCCCTGATCATCAGCTCAGGGCTGTGACATTTTCACATGACAAACGAACCATCTTACATACGCCACGGATGCCTTAGCATGACACCAGCACTCAGTGAACCTCAACAAATAGTAGTTGCTGTGACTTCTATTATTACTCACGGTTTCAGTTACTATGACCATAAAACAAGCTACCCCAAAATTTAGCGACATGAAAGAAAGTCTAATGCTCATAGACTCTGTGGTTTATGTATTTAGACAACGTACAGAGAGAACAGCTTGTCTCTGTTCCATGATGTCTGGGCTGCAGCTGGAAGGCATAAAAGTTTAAGGGTGACTTGGAGATGGGACTGGAATCATCCAAAGTCTCATTCACTCACATATCTGAAGGTTGATGTCGGCTGACAACTTGGGGCCTCAGTTTCTTTCCTTGTGGTCTCTCCACATGGGCTAATTTGGATTTCTTTATAATAGAGCAGCTGAGTTCCAAGGACAAGAATCCTGAGAGGAAAGAGCCAGGAAGTTGTATACCTCTTATGGCCTGGCCCCAAGGCACATGGCATCAGTACTGCTGTACCATACAAGTGAGAGTGATCTAAACCCCTGCCCAGATTAAAGGGGAGGAACATAGACCCTTCTCTTGGTGGAAGGAGTGTCCATCCCATTGTAAGAACATAGATGTGGCAATCTTTGAAAAAATACAATCTTCCATAATCATTACTATTATCTGTTACCATCACTTCTCCTTTAGAATGAGTCTCTTCCAGGTGGCTCCCCCATCCCTTGTGACAATATTGCTGCTCCAGCATCAGCCCCAGATTTGGCTGCCCCAGCTTTTCACCAGACATATCTGGTCTGGCAGTAGACGAAGCTCAAGCTGAGGCTCAGATCTCTGCCTTGTTCCTCATGAACACAAGCAACGACATTCTTTCTTTGTCCCAATCTCTTTGCAGGAGGAAGTACATATTCTTAAGACTTGGGGGCCCAGGCAGGGGGATGAGAAAAAACAAAACAAAACAGGTAATTCCAAGAGTTTTCTAGTTACCTATCATTCATCTCTAGTGACACTGTGGGGGCTGACAATGTGCTTAGCTAAAAATCTACATGTCTAGCCTCCTTTGCCAAGAGGGGTGGCCAATGAGAAATAAACAGAAGTTGTCAAGTGGGACTTCTGGGAAGGCTTTCTAATGGAGCTGACTCAGTTGGCAGATGCCTTTTTTTTCATCTACCCTTTCCTCTTTCTTCTTATCTAAACTCATATATGATAGCTGGAAGAGCAGCAGCTATTTTGTTCCTATGAGGTGGCATTGAGAATAGCAGAACACAACTATGGAGGTCTGGGTTCCTAATGATATCATGTAGTCACCATAAAAATTCTGAACTACCTATTTGTATTACATGTGTGAGAGAGAAAAAGTCTCTACCTTGTACAAGCCACTATTATTTTGCATCTATATCATTAGCAGCCAAACACAATTACTGAACTGCCCTTATCACCTCTAGTTTTTTTATCAGTCTTCCTGCCCCATACCTTACCTAGCTCTAGTCTCCAAGGATGTTCCTCACACAAATCTGATAAAGACCTTCTGCTGCTCTGAAGTCTTCAGTGGCTTCCCAGCACTTTCAGATAAAATCCATACTCCTAAGCATGACATTTGGGACTCCACACCCAGGCCCCAGCAGAACCACATCTCCTCCCTTACCCCGCAGATGACCCATGCTCCAGCCACTGGACGCTTTTTGGCATTTTAGTTCACATGAGTCTTCTGATATCTATAGTCTATGTGATATGTTCCATGTGGTGAACTCCTGCTTGTTCTTAACACCTAATGCTAAAACCGTCTCCTCCAGGAAGCCTTCCCTGAAGCCCTCCCAGAGTAAGACATCACCTCTATGGACTTCTTAGGCAAGTTCTTTGTAAAATATCTTTGAACTGTAGCACTTGCCACACTGTAGTACAATTATTTATCTTTGATCAGTTTGTCCCCCTAGATTGTGAGCTCCTCAAGGCAGGGACACAGCCTGATGAGTCTGGGTATCCAATACTGAATGAATGAGTAGGTGAATGGATGAATACATGCCTAGACCCTGGCATCTGGGGACTCAGAGTCTTTATTCTTCATGAGGTGGAGGCTTCGAATGATGGCTGAGTTGGAAGAAGACACAGGAAAACTGAGTAGGCATCTAAGAGAGGTGCACCTCACCAATGCCTATTCTGTATCCGGGGCCCATGGACACCCTGGAAGCTGTCACTAGGGAAGAACAAGGGGCAGTATAAACATGGGCTTCACATCCTCTCCATGCAGCATGAAGAAGGTAGGGGGTGAGGAGGGGGCAACCCCATCAGTGGTCTCCTTCCATGTCTCACCCCCGCTGCACCCTGTACCACAGTCCATCAACTCGCTGTCCAAGGAAAAAGCTCAGAAGTAGGAAAAACAGCCCTGTTCCAGGCCACCAAAATAGCAGGGCCAGATGCTAGCTATTCTAACGTGCATCCCTTCCAGATAGCATTTCGCTTTCTTTGTGAAGCACTTTTCTAAACATGAGCTTGTCTCCTCCTCTGAGGAGCCCCAATTATTATTACTAGGGCTCTATTTTATAGGTGGGGACATGGCGGCCCAGAGAAGGAAGGTGTGCCCAAGCTCACACAGCAAGCAAGAGGCAGAGTGAGGGCCGAATCCTACCTTTCCTCCCAGAGGAGTTCAAATGCTGAAACAGCGGGGCAAATTCCAGGGCCTCACCCCAGCAGCAGAGCTCTCTGGTGGCAGCAAGAGATGCCAGGCCCTCCATTCCTCGTGTGAGGCCAGGCACCCACAGCAGCCCCCTTTAAGGAGTGCTGGGCCTAGCGGCAGAGCTCCGGTCTTAATTTTAGCTTGGAGACCTGCCACAGAGGCTTTAGTGAGAGGCAGGCTGGAGTTATGTGGGACAGCTGTCAGCTGGCATGCTGGGTGGGGCCTATTTAGCAGGCAGGGGCACAAGTCTGGGGACACTGAACTGGTGTCCCTGCCCCAAGTCTTTCCAGCCGGGGCCAGCCACGCGGCTCACAATCTTCCCACGGGTACTCCCAGCTCCACGATGATGTCTGAAGAGCACACAGACCTGGAGGCCCAGATCGTCAAGGACATTCACTGTAAGGAGATCGACCTGGTGAACCGAGACCCCAAGAACATTAACGAGGACATAGTGAAGGTAGGCTCGGCGGGCCTGTCCCGGCGCCACCCACTGGGAGGGTGTCGGCTTTGCAGAGTGTTGGGTGCTAGACTGGAGAGGCTTTGCTCCACACACAATTAGCTTCCCTAAAAAGAGACTTGTTCCTCTGTCTTCTCCAACTCCTTCCTCAAAAGCCAGCTTAGACACCCCCCAAAGACCCTTTACATAAGCAAGAGCACAGTTAGCTGCACATGAGTGACCCAGGAATTGACTAGGTTGGGAGAGGCAAGTCACAAAATCCTTACTACTCTGAAGCTCTTCCCATTAGCTCCTGGCCCTCGTCCCAGGATGAAGACGAGGTAGCCAACTTGGGCTCTTTTCCATGCCAGGGGGCATTTCTGCGGTCCCCACAGTGGGCACAGTGTTAATCCCCAGAGGGCGGCTTTCAGCAGGGCTGGTGGCCCTCAAAATGGCACTCACTCTCCTGGAACACTGCCAATGTCTATCCCCCAGGTATGAAAGCCATGCCTAGCGCTCACACCAGCTCCCCACCTGACTCCTAGTTCAGTAGCCAGGCCAGGGCTGAGGCCTCTTGCAGGGCACCTGGGCCCCTGAAAGTGAATGCTTGGATGAGGGGCGGGCAGCCTTCAGCGAGTCTCCCCCACAGTCATTGCTGGAGTCAGGCCTCTTTCCTCACCTAACTGCCTCCAGGGCCACACCATCACTCCAACCTTCACTGGGTACCCACAAGGATCTTCCTACAGCAAAACTGCTGAAAGCAGAGTACCCAGCCACCAGCATCAGAGTCATTGGAAGGGCTTTTAAAAGGGCAAGTACCTGAGGATGCATCAGAACTTCAGACAAGCACTGTCCAATAGAAATATAATGCAATCCATTATATAATCACCCTATGTAATTGTCCATTTTTCTAGCAGCCATGATTTTTAAAAGGGAAAATCAAATATGTGAAATTAATTTAACCCAATATATCTAAAATAGTATCATTGCAACATGTAATCAACATAAAACAATTATCAATGAACTATTGTCTTCAGAAGAAGGAAAACCTCAGAAGTAGGAAAAACTCAACCCACCTTCATCTTCAAAATCCAGTGTGTATCTTAGACTTACGGTGCATCTCAATTCAGACTCCAAATTATTATCAGAAATTTTTGCTCTGTATTTAGATTTCGTAAAATGTACAGTTGAAATGCCTAAATCTATTCGCATGCCCAAATTGTTCTAAACATTCTCAAAAGTTTCCCAGTCATAGAATCAAGTATCGGTTTTTACATTTTAATTAAAATTAAGCAAAATTTAGAATTCTTCTGTTGCACTGGCCACAGGTCAAGTGCTCAAAGCTCATGGCGACTGGTGTGACTAAAGACTTGTCCTAAAGCCCCACCCGCATTGTCATCCTTCAATGAGACACCTCCTATGCTAGGGAAAGTCTAACTTCTCCCCATGGCCTTCAAACCCCAACACGATCTTGGCCTCAACCTTCTTCTTCCACCCCCACACTGGGAACCAGCCACACTGCCCAGAACACACTCCTGTGTTTATGCCAGGGGCGCCCACCACCTCTCCTCCACATGGTAAATACCCTGCTCAGCCTTTAAGACCCAGCTCAGCCATTACCTCCTCCAGGAAGACTTTCCCAGCTCCTCCAGGCAGTGGGTAGCTCCCTCCTCTGTGCCCCACACCACTTCACTCAGGGAATTTCTCCAGAATAGCTCACATTATGTTATTATTGCATTTATATATATCATTAGTTGTGGAGATAGGGTAATTGCAGCACAGTGTGAAAAGTAGTAGAAAGGGGGAAATTAGAGAGCAAATTTTGCAAGCTAAAAACCACTATATAAATGTAAAATAGTATTCATCATAGTTTGCATAGTATGGTCTAGAGAGAATAGTCCCAGACTTGACATGAATAGATCTGGTTTCAAATCCAGGCTCTTCTCCTTAAAAACGATGACACTGGACAAGTTGCCTAGGTTTTCTGAGCCTGAGTTTCATCCTGTAAAATGAGCATAATATCATTTACCTCCACTGGGTAAATGAATCTCAGAGCAGTTCTGTGCAATAGAAATATAATGTGAGGATTAAATAAAACAAGGGTTTTGAAAGTGCCTAACACAGTCCCTGGCACACAGCAAGGATGCGATAAATGTCAGCTGAGTGGGAGCCTAGAGGAGCTTGTAGGACAAGAGAGCTAAGCCAGTGCCAGCTTTCACACCCAGGCTTACCCCAGGTGGTCCCTAGGCGGCTGCTGGGCATGAAGAAGAGGATTCCAAGGGAGAATGAGGTTTCCGAAGAAGACCCACAATAGATGACAAGTGAAGAGAGGCTCTCAGGTCCTACTGAGCCAGGAGTGAGCTGGCCCCAGGCTTCAGGCCCAAGTGATAACCTGAGGGAGGGATGGGAGCATCCACACGGATGCAGCTGCTCATGCGGCCTCCCCTGGGGCTGAGCCCCAGAAAAACAATCCTCGCAGGTGAAGCAAGAGGCCTTGCAAATAATTTTGAGGAGAAGAGATTATTCTTAGTATATTTATTGGACAGTCCCTGATTTGGGGAGTTATTTGACTTTTTCTTTCTTTTCTTTTTAATGCATGAGAAATAAAAAAAAATTGAAATTTAGAAAAGAAATCATAAAACAGAGTCAGATAAATACCATAGACAGGTTCAATCAAACATTAGGGTGGTGTCGTGGTCTGTGAGAGAATCCAGACAGGAAAGAAGGAGAAAGGAGAGCACGGATCACCTGGGTGTCTTTCATCGGCTGAGGAAAAGACAAGATGAAGGGAGGAGGAAGGAAAAGGGAGTGACGGGGTGAGGGAGATGAAGGTTCAGCAGGCAGCTGTCAGGGGTGATATCACAAGTGTTAACAGGCTCTACGTGGACAAGCGACATCCTAGTAAGAAAAGGACTAGGCTACAGAAACCCATGTTCTGGTCCCAGCCCTGACACTAACTTACTGTGTGACTCTGGGCAAATAATTCCCTTTCCTCTCTGGGCCTGAGTCCCTAGTGTAAATAGAGCCTGGGTGGAGAGGCTGGGTGAAGAAAAGAGAGATCCTTCTCTGCCACCAGCTGCTGAGTTTTTTCACACAGGAAAGCCAAGGATGAAGAGTAGGAGACAAATCCATTTATTGTGTCCATGGATTTGACCCCAGCAGAGGGGAGACGCTCCTTTTTGACTTTCCAGAGTCAAAACTTCCCCAAGCAAGCCCTGGTACTGCCCTTGAATCCAGGTTGGAAAATGAGTGCCAAAGACAGCCTAACAGACTTGAACTGTGGTCTCCAAGGTTCTGGGCTGAGCCTACGGCAGAGGGGGTGGCTCATGGGGGATTAGAGCTAAGGAGCTGGTAGAGCACACACCATTCCCTTCACCCCTCCCCATCACCACCATTTATGGAACATCGATTCCATGGATCATTACTGAGTGCCTGCTATGCTCCAGCCGCTGTGCTGTCTCAGAGGAGATATGGTGATGAGTGGAACAGTCGCATGCTAGGCTCTGGACGGGGGTGGTGGCGTGAATGTGTGCCAGTAGCCCCGGGAGCTCTCCAGCTTGCCAGTGAGAACAACTTTCCCTTCAGACCCGCATTGTGAAACCTCCAGCTTTCTTCTCCATGCATTCCCGCAGGACCCCAGCCCCACCCCAAAGTCCTCCTGAGTTATTTCTGAAGGGCTCAGGACCGTCATCAACAGCCCACTCTCTCCGTGCCTCACACTTAGGCACCCAGGCGCCTAATGCAGTGACGCTTGAGCCCAAAGACCCTTCAGCTTCTGGCTCCAACCACTCTCCCCTCAGATACTCAGTTGGCCCTTCAAACAGGGCAGTAGACAGACATAATCCCAGCCCAGCATTCTAGATCTCATACAACCTCCAACCCACACCTGCCACCAAACACCCTCCTCTTGCAGAAAGACACACAAACAACATCCTTTGCCTACCAGCTCAGGCTGCAAACACCCAGCAGCCAACCAGTTCTACAAGCTCTGCTCCCAGTTTGGATCCATCCAGACACTCTTTTGCAGAAAGTTGAAATTGACCTGGTACTTCCTCCTCCTTCTTGAGAAGACTCCAATCCGACACAGATGAGATTAAACTAATGAGAATATATGGGAGGTGCTAAGTGCCATAAACTGGTGCCAGCTGAGGTGTCAATGGGAGGTTAAGGGAGGAAGACATTTTCATCTGGGAAGATCAGGAGCCAGCTTTATGGGGAGAAGGTATCTAAGGTACATTAAAAAATGGGGAAATTTTTTAACATGAAAAAGAGGAATAAGGCTTTCTAAGAAGAGGAAAACTAAGTAAATAAAATAAAAAATAAGTAAAGGCCACAACATCAAGAAGAATGTTGGGCAGAGGTGGCAAACGCGAGGGACAGGTACTTCCACCCTCGACTGTGTTCACTGCAGATATTACTTATCAATCACAGTATTTTTCCAGGAATCCATGGACCATGAGCTAGGTGGAGGTCTGGAGGTCCTACACAGATGAAATCTCTTTGCTACTCTAAGACAAAGTAGCAATGGAACTAAGACAAAGTATCTGAAAGGGAATTTGTGGGAGAGAATGCAGAGGGGCAGGTTGAAGTTAGATTATGGAAGATCATCCAAATTGCCAGTCATTCCACATTGCCAATTCCTTTATTTCGGAAATGTATTGCCTTCTGTCAAGTATCTCTAGGAGGGGCAACATTGGACTAACTCACACCGAGGTATTTATAACGTAGTGTTATGGGGACTTCTTGGGATCAGCTAGTCTAGAGTTTTTCAAAATGTGGCACACTTTCTTGGGGAGCTTGTTAAAATGCATATATGTGGGCCCTCCCAGCAGAAATTCTCATTCGGCAGGACTGGTGAATGTCTTATACTTTCAAATGCAAACAAATCCCCCCTTATCCTGTATAAGATAAACCTAAAGTCCAGAGTTATCACCAGTTTTTCCTCTAAACACACTGTATCAGTTTGGTTTTCTATTGCTGTATAACAAATCGCCCCCGAAATCGATGGCTTAAAACAACCACCATCTGATGATCTCTCACATTTCTGTGGGTTGACTTGAGTCAGCTGGGTAGTCTGTTGGTTTCGCTGGCAGCCTCTCAGATGCAGTCAGATCACAGCTGGGACTGCAATCACCTGGGGCCTCTACGGAGCTGGAACATCCAAGATGGCTCACTCAATATGCCTGGTACCGTGGCAAGGATGGCGGGAAGGTGGGGCTCAGCTAGGATGCTGGGATGACTGGGCCTCTATCTCCATGTAGTTTTTGGCCTCTCCCTTCACATGGCCTCTTCACCAGTCTCTAGAGAAGGGTGCAAAAATAGACTTCTAACCCTACTGGTCTCTAAATCAGGGTATAAAGTAGACTTCTAATACTTAGTTCCATTTTTGGTGGCTCAGGGCTCCCAAAAGCAGAAGTTGCCAGACTTTCTTAGGGCTTTGTTCTAGAATGGCACAGCATCCCTTCTACCTCATTCTAGTGGTTAAAACAAGTAACAGGGCAAGCAATGAGACTATGTAAGAACCTAAATGCTGAGAGGCATGACTAGTTGTGAGTCATCTTTGGAGACTAGCTAACCACCTACCAAAAGCTGGTGCACAGTGAAGCCTAAGACTCAACCCAGGGCTATTTCTACTGCTCTTCATTTCACCTGTACCGACTTTCCTGAAGGCAGAGACAGATAGGGCTGGAGAGACAATGGGAAGAGGTGGGCAAGAGGGCAGGGTCAGGCCTCATGAGATCTGGTGGGGGTTCTTCTGCAAGGTCCTTTCTCTCACCCTGAAGCCCTCTGTTATCTCAGTCTCTTTGTAGCTCCTTTATATGAACCCAAGTCCCTTTAGGCCCCAGCCCGGGTACCCCAGTTCCTCCGCATAGGGTGCTTTGGTCTCCAAGCTCCAGCAAATCCTGAACTCCCCCAACTATCCTCAGAACCAACTTATGCTCCTGCTGGGGTAGCAGATCCTACAACCCTGGTCAGGGAGACGGCAGAGGAAATTCAGGTACAGGATTTGATGCCAGACCAACTTGGGCTCCACCCTGCTTGTCCCTTACATGCTGAGTTAAATACTAGATATGAGATACATGGCCAGAAACTGACATTACTAGGGTCAAATCGTGGACATTACTATGGTCATTCAGAATTCTATTATTGCTACTACCAATTCCAACACAGGAAGCAAAGCTTTGCCATTTTTTCAGCTGTTTTTCTACAATCATCTCATTTTAGCTTCCTACTTTATAGGCAGGCCAGTTCTTCTCCAACTACCTGGGTGAGGGCCAGTTTTATTATTATTATTCTAATCTGTGTAGCAATATTTTTCTAAATTTAATAAAAATCAGTTACTAAAGAAATCAAATGAAAAACAGGCATTTATAGTGTAAGCTCCAATTTTCATTA
Source organism: Pteropus vampyrus (assembly GCF_000151845.1). Classification (NCBI taxonomy): domain Eukaryota; kingdom Metazoa; phylum Chordata; class Mammalia; order Chiroptera; family Pteropodidae; genus Pteropus; species Pteropus vampyrus. The sequence continues at coordinate 3,810,930 of NW_011888952.1, read as the reverse complement.
TTATTAAAGTCAATAGACATAAAATTACTGGGTCAAATTGCTGTGACTATTTTTAAATGCTTACTCTCAACTTCTGCAACTGCCTTGTGGAAGGTGCACGGACCATGAACCACCCTTTAAGTTGCAAGGTAATGAACAGGAAAACTAAGACCCAGCAAAGCTAAGCCATCCCCTTAGGTCTTCTGGATTTAAAACTAACTACGTGTCGCTAGGAATCTTAGCCCAGTCTTTCTAGGTGTAGAGTTAAAACCGAAAATAAAAATGAAAAAAATCCCAGAGGCCCAGAGAGGGGAACCATGTCCAAAATCACACAGTCGTAACTCAGTGGCCTAGTGGAAACTGGAACCAGATGTCTGTCCTTCTGCCCAGAACTGTTTCCCCCACCACAGATACCCTATCTGAATAGTCCAGGGCCCTGGATGCTCAAGGACTGAGTCATGCAGGAATCTGGGGGAGGTATTTTTGACAGGGGGGTGGCTGCTGGCCTCTCCCACATCCTCCAGGCCCTGCTATCCTGCACAGTTCCTGCCCTCTTGGAGACTGCAGGGGCTGCACTGGCTGGTTCTGATTAATAAACTGGCTCTCTCGCTGTTCCAAAAATAAGTATGCCAGAGAAGGGGACACCAACTGAATGAGCAGCCACTCTCCTGCTCCCAAACCCAGCCCCTCCCTCCAGCTGTACACGAGCCCTGAGGCTCTGCCAAAGGATCCAGCCCTGACCCCACCACCCTCCCTGAAAAAGCTATCTCCCCTCCCACTTCTGGAAACGAATTAAGAAATGAAGTCACTCTGTGCTTCTGATACACTGGCACGATTGCCTAGAGCTGTCTAAGCTGGGTCTTATAAATACCTCCCCAAACTAGCGCGCTATGACCAAAGCTGTCTCCATTCTTAATCCAAGTTAGGGGAACAGCTGCCTCCTCCCAGCACAGCCCATCCCTCCGAGGGCTCATTTTCTGATTCAGAAAACAGAGCAGTTGCCCCATGCATAGTGCCCAAAGGCAATTATTGGAAATAATGCAAATGTCAGCGCCAATGGCTTCTGCAATAAATGATAATTAAAAGACATAACAGAGAGATCTTTGGGGGAGGGATTATTTCTGTAAACAGAAAATGAGGGAGAAGAGGACTCTATCCATCTTTCCAGCTTGGGCTGTGGGATGCATGCACACACACACACATCTATGGTAAGGTAGGCTGGAGAATTATTTTACTTACGATCTGAGGTGTCAGCAGATTTTCTGAGATATATTTTCATAAGAACTTCAGAGCAATTTAACAAATAATTATCATCACTGAGCACCTACCACCTGCCAGGTCTTAAGCATTGCCCAAAAGGTAGTATGCCTAGCACAACGCGGATGCTGAATAAATACTTGTCTGGATGAATCGATGGATGGGTGGATGGATGGATGAGTCGGTGTGAATAGATGGGTGAATCCAAGGATGGATGGATGAATGGATGGATGGATAAATGGATGGATGGATGATGGCTGGATGAAAAATTATTTCTATTCCTCATAACAAGGTTGTAAGAAGTTGCAAACTCATTTTACAGATGAGGAAATGAAGCTCAAAGAGGTTATCTGCCAAAGTCACTCATGGTCAGCAACAGCATGGTGTGCAAACCCACCTTTGGGACTCCAGCTTCCTGTTGAAGAAAGCACTCTGTAGCAAGCACTATCACCAACAGCTAACAGTTCTTAGTCAGGTGTTCTGTGCTAGGCAACAACCTGGGTATTTACATGTGTTATTTAATCCTCTGACAAACTTTATGAGAAAAGTCTAGGAAAATGAGACATAGAAAAGCTAAGTCACTTGCTGAAGGTCACAGAGCCAAAAAGCAGCAGAGCTGGACTCAAACCATAGCTGTGTGACGTGAGTCAGGGCTCTTTTCCACTCTGTTGCTTCTTAGAGGCCAGATAGAAGTAATCAAATGTGTTGAATGAAGGAATATGCTGGAATAGATGAACAAAGCAGGCTGGGCTGCAGAGGAGCTGGGGAAATTGCTGACTGCTGACAGCAGGGGAAGTGGCTGGAAAGAAGGGGCTAGGGTCCCTGCTTTAGGGCAGGTCTCTGGCTGACAAGGACCAGACCTCAGAGCAGGCAGTCACTCTCTGACAGCCAGCACTTACCTCTGGGTCTGACCCTGACTGGGGAAGTGTGAAGAGCTTAGATTAGAATCAGGATGCCTAGATTCGGTCTGGGCCCTGCCTCCCTCCTCTGGGCCTGTCTTCCCACCAGAAAGGTGACTAGGCAGGGCTGGGTGATCTGTGAGTGTGGAGGCATTCTCCTAAGGAACAGCTACAGAAAGGCGGGAGAGGCCACAGGTGCTCAGTGGGAGGGGAAGGAAGGAGGGCGTGCCTGCTGCGACAGTGGCAGGGAGGCTCATCTCTGCTCAACTGCCTCCTGCTCCTGGCAAAGTTCCTGGGGCTGCAGGACGATCCAGAAGCCAGCCTGGGTGCCGAGACGCATCGGTCATCGGTGGGGGCATTGGCCACGATGGAGGAGGGGCAGGCTGAAGAGATCAGAACACTTCAAGAGGCAGGTTCAGGGCCCCAGGAGTTTGACTGAACCTCAGTAATTATGGTGGATGTACCCAGGTCAAGGTTGAAATGATCTCCTGGGCCTATATTTCCCGGCTTCTTGGGTTTGAAAGTTCTCGCAAGATGCAGAAACTCTGAAGTTTTGCCCCATATAAACCAGATGTAGAAGATGCCAGCCCTTTTTATCCACTCTTCAAAGCCATTAGACAGTCCCCAACCAACTTGGGCCTTCTTTTTCAAATAGCTATCACACCACTTTTCCATCTCTGCCTCCAAACCCCATGGTCCCCCAAATTCCCAGCCAGCCATCACTTCCTAGAAGCCCTTCAGAAAGAAGTACCATCTTTCCAAAGAGGTGAGGACCATATTCATATTCTTCCCCATCTGGGGGGCCTTATGAGAGTTAAATGATCACCACTGAACCCCCAGCAGAGAAAGCCAGAAGCTGAGAGCTACAGCAGGGTCCTGACAGGCTCTTGACACCCTGAGTCAGCTTCTGATCATTGTCTGACAGTTCAGCCGGTGAACTTTGCTACATTAACAAACCACCCTAGGTGGGGCCTCATTCTGAGCCACCCGCAGCGGGGTCTAGGGGTCTGAGGCATGGCGCAGAAGCTAGTCGTGTGAGGAAAACAGGATTCAGCCTTGGCTGGGCAACATGGTTATGTCTACTACCTCCCCCCCAAAAAGTTACATTGGAAAGAAAAGCACAAAAACAGTATTTTTAGTACTAGAAAAATACAAATTGGAGATGCTTCCATTTTCTTTTTGCTGTTCTCTTAATTTTCTGTAACATGGCTTTGTTGTTTTAAAATGAAAAGTAATTTTAATAATAACGTTGTGCACAGAGGAGAGACTCCCCTCCCCCACCCCCAACAAAAATGGGGAAGGGGCTCACCCTGGAAAACTACAAGTTTGAGCTCTGGCCCCACCAGCTCCCCATGGGGGTACGCCTCCCATTCGTCTGATTAGTCTGTGCATTCATTCAACCAACTTTTTAAAAATAGCCCTAGAACACCGAAGATGGTCACTGCCCACATTTTACAGACGAGACGCCTAAGGCTTGTGATGCTAAATGACATCACATTTGAGAAAGCAGCTATAACAGTGCTTAAAGCATAGCAGGGACTCAGGAAAGGTTAGTTAAGTGACTTGGCTGGGAGTAATCCTTTTTTTTTTTTTTTAAGTCTACTGATTAGTTTCCTACTTTCTGAATGGGGCCTCAGTCACCATTTCAGCGAGATATATGAATCGGATTCTCTGAGCGTCCACGTTCTTTCCAGCTGCAAAGGAGGGACGTTTTGGGCAATGGAGGGAAGAAATCTCAAGTCCCTGCAGGACTAGGTCAAGGAAAACAACTCTGCCTTCCACAAGGTGCTTCAGGCCAGCTCGGCCACACTCAGACACCAGGCTCCTTTACTAGGCAGGATGGCGTGGCCCTCAGTTTGCCACGTACCAGATCTTAAAATAGCTCTCAGACCTGTGCACCTCTCTCTAACTCATTGCCATCACCCCAAACCAGACCGCCATCAGGTCTTGCCTGGATTATTGCAACAGCTCCCAGCTGGTCCCCACACATATCCTCACTACCGCCCCAATCGCAGTCACCAGAACAAGCTGCTCTCTGCACAAAAGCCTTCATCGTCTGCTCACTACATGGATGCTTGTCTTGCCTGACTCTCCAGCCTCACTCCAGCCACTGGGCTTGCACTCAGCCTTCTGGAAGCACTTACATCTTCCTGAGAGCGCACACTGTCCCACCAACTCCTAGCAGTTACTGCTCCTTCTGCCCCGAACACTCTTTTCCAGCCCACAACCTCTCCCCCCATCTGGCTACCTTCAGGTATCAACCTAGCTAGATGTCTCTTCCTCCAGGAAGCCTTCCTTTCCCCCAAGCTGAGTTCAATGTTCCCCTGCAGGAGCACACAGCCCCCGTCCTTCCCTTACCAAGCGCTTATCACCGTGGTACAACTGCCTGCCGCAAGCTTTAAGATGGCAGGAACCTTTGCCTGTAAATCTTTTCGGGGTGACTATGACTGTCGAAATCCCTAGGATCATAAAATAACAGAATCTGAGAGTCGTGGCACTAGGCCTGCCTCTGACTTACCATTGGCTTGAAGCAAATCCCTCAGCTCCTCAGGCCCACTTACCCACCTGTAAGGTGAAGGGTCAAGCCTCCGCCTGGTCCTGCGGAGTCAGGGGTGAGGCCCAGCCATCCAGTTTTGGCGTCCTACAGGGGTTCTGAGGCCCACATGCTAAAGGTTGAGAAGCAGGTAGATGCTGTGATTGAGGATCCCTTTCCCGCCCCTGCAGGTGGATTTTGAGGACGTGATTGCGGAGCCTGTGGGTACCTATAGCTTCGACGGCGTGTGGAAGGTGAGCTACACCACCTTCACCGTCTCCAAGTACTGGTGCTACCGCCTGCTGTCCACACTGCTGGGCGTCCCGCTGGCCCTGCTCTGGGGCTTCCTGTTTGCCTGCATCTCTTTCTGCCACATCTGGGCGGTGGTGCCGTGCATTAAGAGCTACCTGATTGAGATCCAGTGCATCAGTCACATCTACTCACTCTGCATCCGCACCTTCTGCAACCCGCTCTTCGCTGCCCTAGGCCAAATGTGCAGCAGCATCAAGGTGATGCTGCGGAAGGAAGTCTAAAGCCGGGTAGAGTCAAGGGGGTAGCCGGGCAGAGGGAGTCAGGCCAGGCTTGCCCCACGGTACTGCTCCACAGGGGCTGCTGGTGAGCTCTTTCTCCATAGGGACTGCTATTTCACCCCAAGACAGAAGCACAGAATTTAGGGAAGCCAGAAAGACAGCCCTACGACAGAAGCACAGTGGCCCTTCACTCTTCCCCTGCCTCAGCACGATGCCTCCGGGACCGTGTGCGAGGGAAGAACATTTGCTAAGAGGCAGCTACTCAAGTCTTTGCGTTCACGTGTACTGTAACAGCACAAACCAGCACTCAGTTCCCACCCAGGATTGACCTGTCTACATGCACCACCCAGGAAAGCCACCAGTGACTGTCGGCTTTGGGAGGGTGACTCTAATAAAGGGTTTTGGCTGCATTCAGAGAATGCTGTGCTTTGTGTGTCCATCGGTACATGTGTGTCCTGATCAGCTCCAAAAATATATTTTGCTACCCTGAGAAACAGAAGTGGAGCAAGTTGGTTGGCCCTCTTCTTGGCCAAATCCAAGACCTGGAACAGAATTTGGTTTCTCTTGGGATTCTTCTTGTTAGCTGGGTCTTTGCTACCTCGTGTGCCTTAGGATATCATTTCCCACTGACTTCTGTTGCCCCAGGGCCAGCTAATGATCACCAACAAAAGAAAATGGCCCTTGGGCTGGAAGGGACAGGAGACTCTCTCTGGCACCCCTGAAGGTAGGGCCTGGGTTCGAATCTCTTGGGACCTCCCATGGAATTCCCCAAACACCGATCCCCCTGCATTGCCACTTGACATAGAGTCACCTTCAGCCCTAAGAGATGTGATGAGGGCTAAGGTCCAATGTGTGCATGTGTGGACTCACAATGTAAGTAAGAAGCTATAGGAAGGGCATGTCTCACCCCTCCTCACCCCTAAAAATCCCCCCAGCATTCTTATGTTCTTTAGGGATAACTGTGTTATCCAGAATTTAGTCTTTACAAAAAAGACAAGATGGCTCTTGTGGTTGAATTTGTTTGGAAAATGCTATATTCTTTTAAAGATTTTCAATAGACATTCACATTAAAGACTCCGAGAAGTCTTACAGTAAAGAAACCTGTTTAGGCCAGTATCCCAAGATCACCCAATCCTATTCTATTTTTCTTTTGTCATGCAACACCTCTTTATATCTCAGAAAACTAAGGTTCCACAACACTTTCAGGTTTTCAGAGGCATTACTTCATGGTGCCTGGCATGAGCCCAGGGGCTCAGAGGGAAGTGCAATAGGATGGGCCACATGTGCATCAGGAGACAGAGCACAGGCAGCCTCATTCTAGTCCTGCCTCTCCTCCTAGTTGCCTTCTCGAGCCTCAGTTTTATTATCCACAAAATAATCTCCAATGTCCATTTCCGCTCTAACGTTTTACCCATTTTTGTTCTTACTAGGATCTTATGAAAATTTCAAACACAGGGGAAAGTGGAATGGGTTTGCTGTGAACACCTATGTACCCCCTATCTAGGCTCCACAGTGAATGTTTTACCGCTCCAGCTTTGCCACATTTCGATCCATCTACCAATTGTATCTTTAAATAACCTGTAGATATCAGTATATTTGGCACCTACACACTTCATCATCCATCCCTGAGTTTTTTCATGATGAGAAAGTTATAGCCCAGAGAGGTCAGCAGACTTGGCCAAAAGGTGCACAGCTAGCCAGCGTCAGCGCTGTGTTCCCAGCTCACTGCTATTTGCTCCACCCCAGGGCTCTTCACATTATTGAGTAGACTTGGCAAGCCCAGGCTCTTCCTGATGAAAAGGACTAAAGCCATTATTAACGACATCCTCCTCAAAGGGCCTGTCCTCCCAAACACCTCTTGAAAGCATTAGGCCATCAGCGTCAGACTTGGAATCTTGGGTTGTATGGAGATTTTTTCACCATCTTGTCATTTGCTAAAACCTGATTTGACCAGACTCCCAATTTTTCAAGCTCACTCTCATTGAGGGCAGAGTATGGTAGATGCTCAATTACCCGTGAAATTCACAGAACTGGAAAAAGAACACACATTTAGATGCATAGATAGCTGAGGAGTTCTGTTCCTTTCAGGAATCCTCTTGAGAAGTCGGACACAGAACAGCACACTGGAGGCCTGATTCGAATGGGCCAGATGCGGGAGGTGGAGCTCGGCTCCCTCTCGCAGGCTACATCTGGGTCCTCAGGGGCTCTTGCCTAAAATGCAGGTTTGGGGGCCCAGCACCAGAGTGTGATTCAGTAGTGGCGCCCTGGAATGAACACAAACACATCTGATTTCACAAGCGGCCCCTATATCCCATTTGAAGAAACAGGTGTTAGGGTCCCCTCAAGGTAACAATCTGGAATTCTATTATCTCCGGAGTTAGACTGTGGCACACAGTAAGTGTGGCCACATCATACAAGAGATCTTTTCCTGGGATTTAGAGCATCTTCTGACAGAATTCTGACAAACAACAGTATTGTGACAGAGGACAATGAGACCACGTACCACCCCCCAGCCCACCCCTTGCCACAGCCCAGATGTACCTCTGTCATAATCAGGGAGGTAAGTCTGCAGCCCCACAAGGGAATTCAAGTCTGCAAGCACCAGATATTGGGAGTGAGCTTGAAAAATGGGAGTGAGAAAAAATTGGGAGTGAGCTTGAAAAATGGTCACTGTTCTTGAGGGGGAGTAAGAGGGCAAAGCAATGCATGAAAATAAAATATTTATTAAGTGTACCTTTTATAAAGCAGCTAATGAAGCAGACATCTTATTATTGACCACTCCATTCACCAGTTGGCACAGTACATGAGGGTACCACAGAAAGTCACCACAGTAGAACAAAATCAAGGAATTCACATGTTGCATTAAGTGGTCTTTCATTTCAATTAAATGCAAAAAGGTTAAGCACTTTGAAACCAGGATCTTCATAAAAGGTAGCCAGCCACCTGCAGTCTAAACCTATAGACCTGTACTAAAATTGTGTGACAGACTTTTTCCCAGGGCACAAAGAAATAAGGCTCAGAGTCTTCAAGTGTTCATATTTCACTTTGACCTTCAGAACAATAAAACATTCCAGAATAAAATCTGCATGCTCCAATTTATTGGTACCTCCAGTCACATGTTAGGTTTGTAAACAGGAAGAAGGAAACGACTGAGCTCGAGGTTGAGTTCTGGACCCCGCACTCATTATTCCAGGCTTCTGTTAGGGAAAGACTAAGAGAGAATGAAAATATTCGCCAGGACAAGCCTTGGAGAAGAAAGATGTAAAGCCAGGGGTGCTGCTGAAATTAAATGTCACTGATGTGCTATAAAACATAGACTCTTGCACCATAGTAAGATCCAAGGGTCTGTCCAGAGCTTTCACAGAAGGAGAATGAGGAAAGTGTCCCAGTGAGTTCTGGTGCCCAAGAACCTTGCAACTCCAGGGTTCTCAGGAAGGCTGTGTGCCCAGTCAGAAAAAAATCTGCTGTGAGTCACTGTCTCTTTGATTCCCTGTGGCTTCTGCTGGCTTCTGGGATGGCAACTTCCCTGGAACAGCAGAGATTGGGGTAGAGAAGCTCGAATGCCAACAGATCACACCATCACTGTATCTGTACCCAGAGTGCCAGAGTGGTCTGTATGTGGGCATTGAGACCCCAAATCAGAATCCTGTTGGTTTCCCAAAGAGCGCAGACTGGCTGGTGTTGAAACTCTAAGTGCATGTCACAGCAACACTGTGTAATGCCTCTGGGTCCAAAGATGATAATGTGTTTAGTCTCCAGTTAGTAATGCTGATCTTGAACTAAATGCTGAGACTTCGAACATTGGTGTTTGGGCGCATGCCTGTCTTCTCCCTGAACATCTAGACCCTGCTAGCTCATTCTGTGTGCATGCATGTGTGTGCACATGTGTATGTGTTTGTGCACATGTGCGAATACTGCATTGTGGAGGGAGAAGAGGAAAGTGTACATGGAGAAAGTGGATCTGTGACTTTTGGGAAGTGCTCTTGCTCTGTCATGGTGAGTTCAAACATATGTGTGGAAACAAAAAAAATTTTCAACGTGTTGCAGAGTGCCATTGAGCTGGCCATTCTCAGTTGAAAAACCTCTGATCCATAATATTCTATATTTAACAACTTAAAGGTATTTCTTGGATATCTTTCATACCTTCACTGTCACGTCCTACCTCAAGGCTGAGAAGACTTCGGAGAACATGTTTATCAGGTAAGTAAAGCCTTTGAGACCCTTGGTGAATTGCCATTCTAAATAAAACACAACATCCACAGCCACAAGGCATCACTTGTGCCTCTACTAGAGCATGGTGGGCATATTATCATTGCTGATCCTGTTATTGCCCATCTTTTTTATTCTAGCCATCTTAGTGGGTATGAAGTGGTATTTCACTGTGGTTTTGATCCATATTTCATTAATGAATAATAATATTGAGCATCTTTTTATGTGCTTATTGGCCATCTGTATATTTTCTTTAGAGAAGATATGAAAATATGTCTATTCATCATTTACTCAAATATTTTCTCTCATTCTGTGAGTTGTCTTTTCACTTTCTTGATAGTGTCCTTTGAAAAACAAAAGATTTGTACCCTATTTTTATGAGGTACGGTTTATCTGTTTTTCTTCTGCTTGTGCTTTGGGGTGTCATATTTGAGAACCTGTTGCCTAATCCAAGGTCACAAAGATTAATGGCTATGTTTTCTTCTAAGAGTTTTATGGTTTTAGCTCTTATCTTTAAATCTTTGATGCACTTTGAGTTAATTTTTATATAGAGTGTGAAATAGGAGTCCAACTTCATTCACTTACATGTGGATACTCAATTGTCCCAGAACCATTTGTTGAAAAGACTATCATCCTTATTGAATTCTCTTGTCATACTTGTCAAAATCAATTGGCCATAAATGTAAGACTTTCTATCTGTCCTCTCTATTCTATTCCATTGGTCTATATGTCTATCCTTTTGCCAGTATCATACTCTTCTGATTACTATAGCTTTGTAGCAAAATTTTGAAAGCAGGAAGTGTGAGTCCACCAACTGTGTTTTTCTTTTTCAAGGTTTACTTGACTCTTCTGGGTCCCCTGCATTTCCATATGAATTTTAGAATAAGTTTATCAACTTGTGCAAAGAAGTCAGCTAGGATTCTAATAGAGATGGCACTGAATCTGTAGACCCATTTGGAAAGCATTGTCATCTTAATAATATTCATGGATCTCTGACCCACGAACACAGGATGTCTCTCCATTTACTTACATCTTCTTCAGTTTCTTTCAATGATATTTTATAGTTTTCAGGGTATAAGTCTTTTGCTTCTTTTGTTAAATTGATTCCTAGTTTATTCTTTCCAATACTATTATAAGTGAAATTATTTCTTCATTTCATTTTCATATTGTTCATTGCTAGTATAAAAAAAATACAACTGATTTTTGTATCTTGAGCTTTGTACTCTGCATCTTTGCCGAATTCACTTATTTGTTCTAATGGGTTTGTGTGTGCGTGTGTACGTATGTGTGAATTCCTTAGAATTTTCTATATACAAAATCATGTCGTCTGCAGAGTTTTACTTCTTTCTTTCCAATCTAGATGTTTTTTTATCTTTTATTTTTCTTTCCTAATAACTTCCTAAATATTAGCTTCTTAAACATTTTTAATCCAGGTTTTAATTGGCTGTCTATACCAAATGGTCTCATAAGGTAATCCCTACTAGGGCCACCCTCTGACAAGCTGGTACAAAGGATTCAGGGATTAGTCCACTCAAAGGCAAACACACTCTGAGGTCAGGAGGATATGAGCACCACCTCCCATCTGTGGTCCCATTACCATACCTTACTCCAAGCTCAGGACACTAGGCTTCCACACTCAAATGGTCACCAATCTTAGACTTGTTACTTTTCATAAGATCCCAGAATAAAGGAGAAATAAAGATACCAGAGTGAAGTTACAGGTCCAGAAAACATAAACAACCCATCCAGCAGCCAGGGGCAGCAGTGGAGTCAGGGAAGCGGAGGTACCTGTGGGGGTCCAGAGGAAATCTAGGGACTGCCTGGTGGCTGAATCACCCCACAGAGACCACTTCCCCATCCCGTGTCAGAATCCCCCCAATCCCACTCAAGCTGCCCCAAGGTGTGGAGGGCTGCAAACTGAAAGGTACCTTATACACATATTAATATAGCCATCAAGGGGCAAACTGTCCATGTCACATAACCCGAGTGGAGGGAGGCAGTACAGCCCTGGGTCGGTCACACGGAGGATGGCTGTGAGCAGCTCCTCTGGCTGGAGCTGTGCCGGCTCAGGACAAAGGTGGACGAGTTGCTCTTTTTGCTGACACTCGTCTCTCCTGGCCGGGGGCCCTTCAGGTAGCCGCAGGAGCAGCAGAGGAAGCGCTGCATGAGCTCGTGGAAGAGGTGGCCTGAGAAGAGCATGTAGATCCAGGGATTGCAGCAGCTGTTGAGGCTGGCCAGGAGCATGGCGATGATGAAAGCTGAGGCTGCAGCGGGTGGGAAGAAAGGAGAATAGGGCATCACTACTAGAGCATTAACCATCATTTGCTGAGATCAGCCTTTCCAGGGACCAGGTGCTGGGCCACGAATGGAGTACTAAAGAGGCAAAGTCTGTCTTCTTCACACATCCTTGCTTTGGTTGTGCACTCGGCCTGCCCTGGAATGCTCCTTGTCCTTTCTCTCATCAAACACTTCCCCACTGCGTGCTTCCATCGGCAGGAGCTGTCCTCCTCACGGCCACCTGTCCATTCATCGCTCACCCAGCAAATGTCAAGTGCCTACTGTTCAGGGTGCAGAGTCCAGAAGCTGCCAGACCTCATTTGTATTCCAGTCCCATTAGGGACAAATGACTTTAACTGCCCCCAAACTACCGTTTCCTAATCTCTAAATGGGGACAGTAAGAGTATTCAAACCTCACGGGAATGCTACAGGGATTAAAGAGTGCCTGGGACAGAGTAAGTGCTCAATACATGGTGGCTGCCATCATGACCATGTGTCAGGCACCAGGCTAAGCACCGGAGGCACAAAAATAAAATGAGTAGCACCATGAGGCGGGCATGACGTGGTTCAGGTGGGTACACCTAGGAGGGGTGTGACTCTGAGAGCAAATCGCAGTCGGCCCCACAGAAGCCAGCATTTGAGCTGACACCTAAAGGGTGCTCATGAATTTTCTGGGCTGAGAAGGGAGGAAGGATGCTCCAGGCAGCAGGAATGGCACAGGCAAAGGCACAGTGGCAAGAAAGTGGAGGCCATCAGCTGAGAACACTGAAAGCGTTTCTGTGAAGATATCCCTAAGAGCACTGCCTCGGCATGACAACAGACTTACAAAGAAAAAAAAGTGACACTAAAAGTATATGAAGCACTGTGTAGAAGCTATTACACAGAGAATTTATTGAGTTTCAAGCAGAATTAATGATCAGAAATCGACTTCATGACATTGCTTGTCACAAATTTAAGCCTCAAGGGGAAAGAAAATTCCGAACCTGAAAAACTTGAAAGTAGAAGGAAAAAAAAAAAATCTGGGTTTTTTTCAATGGACAAATCTGACAAACTGCAGACATCGCCCACCAACAAAAAAGCACAGGCAACACCTCCAGAAACCCAAAGAAAACAAAATACCCAAGAACTCTGTTCACAACCACATTCTCATGAGTGAAGGCAACAGCAAGAAGCCTCGGAAAATCCGTGAGTCTTCGTCTTTTCTGCAGAAAAGTTTTCAAAAGATAACTCCTGAATTCAAAAAGCTAAATCCAAGAAAGGGTTGCTAATGGGGTGGGGGGGGGAGGGGGGCGGGGCGCCTGGAGCTGCAAGATCTAGATGCCACCATCAGTGCAGAGCACAAAGTCTCCTCGCACCAAAGAAAGAAGAGTGGTTGTTTGTGAGATAAATTCAGTGCTTCTCAAAGTGGGGTCCCCAGATCACCTGGGAACCTGTTAGAAATGAAGGTTCTCAGGCTCTACCCTAGAACTACTGAATCACAATCCTGATTTGTTGTAAATAACAGAATCCCTCCAGGGGATTCTGAGGAACAGGCAAGTTTGAAAACCACAGTTCTAATTACTTGGTGCACCAGGAACCAAAGAGAACTACGACAAATCCCAAGAAATCAAAAATTTTGCAAAAGAGAAAGTTTAGAAAGCCAAGGAGGGAAATCTAATCCTTAGACTAATTAATTTTTAAAAAAAAAAATAAAGAGGAAGAATGAAGGAGGATTAAAAGGCAATTAAATTTTTCACTTTCTATATAAAAGAATGAAAACGATTGCTTTGAATTGGATGGGTAAAAAGAAGATGAATTTAAGTTTAGAAATTCTGGTGAAATATCACCAAGAATAGGATGTGTTCAACATCATAATTAAACATATAAAATGAAAGAGGCAAAATCAAAACATAAAAATCAGAATTTAAAAAGGCATATAAAAGTAAACTATCGGACACAAAGGGGAAAATGCAGGTATACAAGGCTATGAAAAGGAATAGCAGGAAGTTTCAGGAATGAAGTTCACTCTTGGACAGAAAGTTACCGTCTTTTACCCAGCTGTGTAGAGTTATATGGTATAATCTTAGCTGTTCATTTAAGCCACACTTTTTACAATTATTTATCTTATTTAAAAAAAAA
>NW_011888952.1:3796098-3797078 GCF_000151845.1 Pteropus vampyrus | reverse complement strand
CTCGGAAAATCCGTGAGTCTTCGTCTTTTCTGCAGAAAAGTTTTCAAAAGATAACTCCTGAATTCAAAAAGCTAAATCCAAGAAAGGGTTGCTAATGGGGTGGGAGGAGCGGGGTGCCTAGAGCTGCAAGATCTAGATGCCACCATCAGTGCAGAGCACAAAGTCTCCTCGCACCAAAGAAAGAAGGGTGGTTGTTTGTGAGATGAATTCAGTGCTTCTCAAAGTGGGGTCCCCAGATCACCTGGGAACCTGTTAGAAATGAAGGTTCTCAGGCTCTACCCTAGAACTACTGAATCACAATCCTGGGGGCAAGGTTCAGCGATTTGTTGTAAATAACAGAATCCCTTCAGGGGATTCTGAGGAACAGGCAAGTTTGAAAACCACGGTTCTAATTACTTGGTGCACCAGGAACCAAAGAGAACTACGACAAATCCCAAGAAATCAAAAATTTTGCAAAAGAGAAAGTTTAGAAAGCCAAGGAGGGAAATCTAATCCTTAGACTAATTAATTTTTTAAAAAAAAATTAAGAGGAAGAATGAAGGAGGATTAAAAGGCAATTAAATTTTTCACTTTCTATATAAAAGAATGAAAAAAATTGCTTTGAATTGGATGGGTAAGAAGAAGATGAATTTAAGTTTAGAAATTCTGGTGAAATATCACCAAGAATAGGATGTGTTCAACATCATAATTAAACATATAAAATGAAAGAGACAAAAATCAAAACATAAAAATCAGAATTTAAAAAGGCATATAAAAGTAAACTATCGGACACAAAGGGGGAAATGCAGGTATACAAGACTATGAAAAGGAATAGCAGGAAGTTTCAGGAATGAAGTTCACTCTTGGACAGAAAGTTATCGTCTTTTACCCAGCTGTGTAGAGTTATATGGTATAATCTTAGCTGTTCATTTAAGCCACACTTTTTACAATTATTTATCTTATTTAAAAAAAAAAAAAACTACAGTAATATCAACAAAAAA
>NW_011888952.1:3794392-3794803 GCF_000151845.1 Pteropus vampyrus | reverse complement strand
ATGTCATACTTTATTACAATTATTTATCTTATTTAAAAAAAAAAAAAAACTACAGTAACATCAACAAAAAAGTAATCACTTAACGAATTCCCTAGTGTCCAGCCAGCCTGGGTGGAAGGAGTAGGGGCCATGGCCAGCACCTCTGCCCCCACCTGGTGGCCACGGACATGAATGACTGGCCTGGCCTGGCTCCTGGGGGATGGATGACCCTCCCTAAGCTGAACCTGCTCAAATCAAGCTGCCAGGGCTAAGGACACATTTGGACTTTTTTTTTTTTTTTGGCAAATATCTTAATCATCCAAGACATGAGTCCCCAGCATTTCAAGCCATCAGCCGGAAGGAGAGCTATTTGAGAATAAAAAACAGGGGCTATGGAGGACTTTTCAAAGGGCAGCAAGAATACAGACACAC
>NW_011888952.1:3792381-3794342 GCF_000151845.1 Pteropus vampyrus | reverse complement strand
CGTCTTTTACCCAGCTGTGTAGAGTTATATGGTATAATCTTAGCTGTTCATTTAAGCCACACTTTTTACAATTATTTATCTTATTTAAAAAAAAAAAAAACTACAGTAATATCAACAAAAAAGTAATCACTTAACGAATTCTCTAGTGTCCAGCCAGCCTGGGTGGAAGGAGTAAGGGCCATGGCCAGCACCTCTGCCCCCACCTGGTGGCCACGGACATGAATGACTGGCCTGGCCTGCCTCCTGGGGGGATGGATGACCCTCCCTAAGCTGAACCTGCTCAAATCAAGCTGCCAGGGCTAAGGACACATTTGGACTTTTTTTTTTTCTTTTTTTTTTTTTGGCGAATATCTTAATCATCCAAGACATGAGTCCCTAGCAGTGGCATTTCAAGCCATCAGCCGGAAGGAGAGCTATTTGAGAATAAAAAACAGGGGCTATGGAGGACTTTTCAAAGGGCAGCAAGAATACAGACACACAAGTGAGACTGACCAAGAGCATTCAGGGACTTCCAGGGTTGGGGAAGGGAAGTTTCGCAGGAGAAGAGAGCCAAGGTGAGGAGGATCTTGAATCCAGGCTGAATCTGAACTTTAATCTACAGGCACTGGGGAGCCATTAATTGTTTCTAAGCAGACAAGTGACTGCACCGCACCTGCTCTCTGCACTTACTGTATCTTGTTTAGGCCACGACACCGCCCCTTCTGGTGGCTAAAAAGGCTTCACAGGATTGCAGAGGAGCAGGAACAGAACAAAGTATGGAAAATATTTTCCTTGCATTTCACAATGACGTTTCCAGGGAACACATAAAAATGCCCATTGCCACTACTGCTCAAGCTTGCACAGAACAGGACAGCTTTCAAAGCCGCCATATCCCCATTTTATAGATGAGGAAAGTGAGAAAAGTGAAGCTTCCCCAGTAAGGGTGACACAGTAAGTCACTCTATGTTCCTACCTGAAAGTAATAAAATCTGATTCCTCTGCATGGAATAGTCATTGGGTGTGGCTGCCCTGAGACAAAGGTGGGGCAGCATTTACATGTGTCAGTCAGGTTGATTCCAACCAGTGAATCCTCTCAGTTCCAATGCAAAGACACAGGCTGGCCTTGCAATTGCCCTCATGGTGTGATTTGAGGGACAGAGTCAGAGAATAACTTCGCTGCTCCTCTCAAAATCTAAGCATTGCCCACTCCCCAGGGATGGTCTTTTAAAATCCAAGTGTACCTGGGAGGAGAAGCATATTGCCTCCTATTAGATCACCATCCCTCTTGGCACAAATGTCTCCTGGTCCAGACCAGGGGCCAGCTAACTACAGCCCAAGGGCCAAATCCCACCTATAGCTTGTTTGTGTAAATAAAGTTTTATTGGAACAGAGTCATGTCCATTCGTTCACAGTTGTCTGTGGCAACTTTTGCACTACAAGGGCAAAGGCTGAATAGTGTTATAGAGAACTTATACTCCGCAAGCCTAAAATATTTACTGTTTGGCCTTTTACAGAAAAAGTTAGCCAACCTTTGATGCTTATAGGAGACACAGATTTTTTAAAGCGTGGGATAGGGCTCAGAAAGGGGAGGGACAGAACCACAAGGCAAGCTTAGCCTACTTCTCTCCACATTACCAGGAGCAAAACTTTGCTCTCGAGTTACCCAGGCCTGGCACAAATCCTAGCTCTGCCACTTTGCACCTGTGTGTTCTTGGTCAAATCACCTAATCTCTCTTAACCTCGGTTTCTCCATCTGTGAAATGGGAATAATAAAAAGAACATCTGTACAGAATCATTGCCAAATTTAATTAGACCGTATACCAGGTACTCACCGTAGTTCTTATCATTCAATCACAGTAAATTAAACACTTAAAGCTTAGCTATTGTCATTCTTACTACAGTGATGTGTATGTGCTCAATAAATGTTACTTTTCTTACTAATAACAGAATTAGCACTGACACATGTGAAACAATGGGGAGCG
>NW_011888952.1:3790291-3792331 GCF_000151845.1 Pteropus vampyrus | reverse complement strand
TTTATTGGAACAGAGTCATGTCCATTCGTTCACAGTTGTCTGTGGCAACTTTTGCACTACAAGGGCAAAGGCTGAATAGTGTTATAGAGAACTTATACTCCGCAAGCCTAAAATATTTACTGTTTGGCCTTTTACAGAAAAAGTTAGCCAACCTTTGATGCTTATAGGAGACACAGATTTTTTAAAGCGTGGGATAGGGCTCAGAAAGGGGAGGGACAGAACCACAAGGCAAGCTTAGCCTACTTCTCTCCACATTACCAGGAGCAAAACTTTGCTCTCGAGTTACCCAGGCCTGGCACAAATCCTAGCTCTGCCACTTTGCACCTGTGTGTTCTTGGTCAAATCACCTAATCTCTCTTAACCTTGGTTTCTCCATCTGTGAAATGGGAATAATAAAAAGAACATCTGTACAGAATCATTGCCAAATTTAATTAGACCGTATACCAGGTACTCACCGTAGTTCTTATCATTCAATCACAGTAAATTAAACACTTAAAGCTTAGCTATTGTCATTCTTACTACAGTGATGTGTATGTGCTCAATAAATGTTACTTTTCTTACTAATAACAGAATTAGCACTGACACATGTGAAACAATGGGGAGCGGCTGTTCCCTGGGCTGGGATGCGTCTTGGAATCTGAGGCAGCCTGGGGCAGGGGTGGGGAGACATAGGACACAGGACTCATTGGCTGAGCTTCTGAAAGCTGCACCACCATGTGACAGTGTTTGTCCAGGGTGGCTCCTGGGCTAGATTGCATGGCCAAGAAGGTCAGCTTATACACAGATTTTTGTGCTGCCTCCAAAGACCCCACCATCCATGCAGCCTGCAGAGCTGATCTACCCTTCTTAGCCAGCTTGTAATTTTTTGCTAGGTTTCAACAGACTGAAACAATGGGCCATCTCTGGGGAAGGCAAGGGGGATTCCTGGGCTTCAGGAAGTCAAAGGTGGTGTGAAACAATGTACAAGCATTAGATACGAATGCTTTTGGCTTATTCCACATTACTTGGGGTCCTGTGACTATCTAATGTTGCTCTTCAGATTTCAGTGCCACCAGTTATTTGCGCTCACACACGAGCCTGGACATTCCAGCAGGGAGGAGCTGCTGACTCTCCACACTGTATAACCGTCCTCTCTCCTTTCTGCTCACCTGCATTCCCACTGGAAGTTCCAGGGCCACGCCACCCTCTTGGCTCTTGGACACCAAAATCCTCACCGTGTTGTCTTTTTTTAACACTCACCCACCCACTGGGTAGCTGCTCATCAGGCACTGACTGAAAAGGTGAATTAGAGTGACACTGCCTCAAGTTGAGCCCAGCAGGTCTGCAGCGGATACTGTGGTGGCTGCACCCAAGTCCCCCTTTAGGATGCAGGAGCTCATCCCCCAGCTGCCAGAGAGCCGGCTGTGAGTGCTCACAGCTGAGTTTCTCTCAGGGCACCGTCTTTGTCTCAGGGCAGCCACACCCAATGACTATTCCATGCAGAGGGACATAGGCCACCCCTTTGCTTTAATCCAGGGTCATCCTGGACCCTTCTTTGAAGGGTCATCCCCACACCCAAACTCTCCATGAGACTGGCCTCAGGCCACACTTTCCACAAAGCAGAAAGATGATGAAGTCAGTGCAGAGAAAAGGAGGATCTGGAAGTCAAATTCATCTCACTCCTAAGAGAAAGGTATGGTCTGCAGCCAGCACCTTCTCTGGGGGCAGTGGAGCCATTCGCAGTGGAGCACGGGCTCAAAGCGGAACCCTGGGTCCAAATCCCCTTCCCACCTAATCATTCTCTGAGCCACATCGTCTGCCTGAGCCTTAATATCTTTATCTATAAAATGAAGGGAACATTCACAAGGACTTTAAGAAAATTAAAAACAAAAATTGTATAAAAGAGCTTTAAGAATGGCAAAGTGTTCATTCAAGTGATTAGCATTATTATTATTGATGAATATGAGACATGATCAACTGCATAATTTTTTAAAGCCCAAAGTCCCAGGTCGATTAAAGAAACTGTCCTTTGCCCTTTTCTCCATGACTTAAAATCAAAGA
>NW_011888952.1:3786830-3789236 GCF_000151845.1 Pteropus vampyrus | reverse complement strand
CAGTGGAGCACGGGCTCAAAGCGGAACCCTGGGTCCAAATCCCCTTCCCACCTAATCATTCTCTGAGCCACATCGTCTGCCTGAGCCTTAATATCTTTATCTATAAAATGAAGGGAACATTCACAAGGACTTTAAGAAAATTAAAAACAAAAATTGTATAAATGAGCTTTATGAATGGCAAAGTGTTCATTCAAGTGATTAGCATTATTATTATTGATGAATATGAGACATGATCAACTGCATAATTTTTTAAAGCCCAAAGTCCCAGGTCGATTAAAGAAACTGTCCTTTGCCCTTTTCTCCATGACTTAAAATCAAAGAAAAAATAAATAAAAACTCAGAGCCCTGAGATTGGGTTATGTGACACCAAAGGAACTCTAGACAGTCCATTTTTGGAAAACTTACTCTGCCAGTGACGTACAAAACCCAAAAGGGTAAGGGTGGTGGCAACCCTGGAAAGGGCAGGAGTTCAAAGTCTCCACAGGGAGACTCCATTCTAATCATATCTCCTCCACTCGCTCCCCCGTGAAAAGAACACTTTTCCCCAAGGGCGAGCCCCGAGTGCCTGTGCATTACTCTCTCTGATGCCTGCCCAGAAGGGAGGGTGAGTGGGAGGCTCTGGTCCAGGGATTGGCCCTCATACCTGACAGGCCTGGAGCTCAGGGCATTTCTCAGAGAAGGAGAAAGAGGAAATGAGATGTTTGTGCACCTTTTCATGCTACTGTACGTGGTGCCAGCCACTGAGCTGGCCCTGGGGGTTTACAAACACAGCCCTCAAGGGATTTACAAACACAGGTTGGAAAGAGGGAAATACAAGACAGGCACTCT
Source organism: Pteropus vampyrus (assembly GCF_000151845.1). Classification (NCBI taxonomy): domain Eukaryota; kingdom Metazoa; phylum Chordata; class Mammalia; order Chiroptera; family Pteropodidae; genus Pteropus; species Pteropus vampyrus. The sequence goes on along the minus strand of NW_011888952.1, from coordinate 3,788,408 downwards.
ATTAAACAAGGAGTTGCAGCATTTCGGGGAGGGGCTGGTGGGCTGAAGCTAGGGACCGTGGGTGATCTTCAAGGGGGTACTCCTACATGCCAAGCAGCGGACATGAGCAGAAATGGCCACTCGCCAAAAGAAGATGTCTCCTGCTGGGCAGTCTTACCCCCAGAAGACAGAAGCAACTGTTATTCCCTCTCAGCACTGTGATTCATGGAGGGGTGGGTGGCAGAGGGCCACTCCAGGACGGTATGCCCAAGCTGTCCACCCGCCTACAGCCCTGGCTTTACTCAAGCCTCAAGAACCCTGTTCGGATTTCCCAGCACTTCCTCCACTCAAATTTCCCGGCACTCCTCTGTCACCCGAGGCCCAAATTAGCCCAGGACAGCTGACGTGCAGCTGTCCAAGGCCCCTCTGGGCCGTGTTGTTCATGAGGTGTTTCTCATACAATTCAAGGACATGGGGAGCATCTGACATGTCTCATTTGAATTGAATCGAGCTCATCAACTTTTATAAGAGGCCCTCACTCCAGAACCAATCATTGGTCCAAGGCCTCCCCGCCTCCCCCAAATCAGCAACGCGCCATCCCCGCCCCCCACCCCCCACCAGGGAATCAGGAATTCAGGTCTAAGTTCCTTATTCCCATAGGGGCTTTGTAGAAATTTGGGAGTCGTGGTCTAAGGAAGTCCTTTAGTTTAGTTTAGTTTAGTTTTGTTTTTTTTTAATGTACACATATATAAAGATTAAGTGCTAATACGGATTACAGAGTGCCTTCTTTGGAAATAAACCCATAATTTGACAACATTGGAATTGTTCTAAGAATCACAAGTGTATGATCACCCCACATATCATAAGTCAGGATTAACGGCCAAATCTGTAGGCTACAGAGTGTTAAACGAGCTTCTATTATGTCACTGCTCAAACCTAGGGGACATGTTGGGCTCACTTGGCTGGACCTAAGGATAACCACATTCTGGAAGCAGAAGAGTTGGGATCTTTTTTGCAAATGACCAGCCCTTCTGTACTCTGTGGGGATGACAGGGCCCTGCAGCCAATTTGGGCCATATGTATAAAGGCAAACTGCACATTTTAGAAAAAAAGATAAGGTATTAAAGACTTACTACTCAACGTGTAATTAGTCAGTGGACCAGATGCCTGCACACTATATAGGCATCACCTAGGTGCTTGTTAAAAACGCAAACTCTTGGGACCCCACCCAGACCCTCCGAATCAGCATCTGCATTTTAACAAGGCCCCCCACATGATTTGTGCACACACTGAAGTTTGAGAAGTATCCCTCCAATAGGGGAAAAGACAATAAAGTAACTGTCCAATGATCTCAATATGAAATGTACATCTGTTTCTTTGCATAGCCAACTCCTACTCATCCTTCAAAACCCTTTTCAAATGTTACTTCCTCTCTGAAGTCTTCTTGATTTTTTTTTTCCCAGACAGACAGAATCAATGAATCCCTCCTGCTGCATTCACAGTACTTGATAAATACCTCTCTAACAGCACCTTCCCTTCATACTGTCATTATTTATGTTTACAGCCTATAGCTGGGGACTGAGTCTCATTTGTGGCTCT
>NW_011888952.1:3783873-3786780 GCF_000151845.1 Pteropus vampyrus | reverse complement strand
CGCCAAAAGAAGATGTCTCCTGCTGGGCAGTCTTACCCCCAGAAGACAGAAGCAACTGTTATTCCCTCTCAGCACTGTGATTCATGGAGGGGTGGGTGGCAGAGGGCCACTCCAGGACGGTATGCCCAAGCTGTCCACCCGCCTACAGCCCTGGCTTTACTCAAGCCTCAAGAACCCTGTTCGGATTTCCCAGCACTTCCTCCACTCAAATTTCCCGGCACTCCTCTGTCACCCGAGGCCCAAATTAGCCCAGGACAGCTGACGTGCAGCTGTCCAAGGCCCCTCTGGGCCGTGTTGTTCATGAGGTGTTTCTCATACAATTCAAGGACATGGGGAGCATCTGACATGTCTCATTTGAATTGAATCGAGCTCATCAACTTTTATAAGAGGCCCTCACTCCAGAACCAATCATTGGTCCAAGGCCTCCCCGCCTCCCCCAAATCAGCAACGCGCCATCCCCGCCCCCCACCCCCCACCAGGGAATCAGGAATTCAGGTCTAAGTTCCTTATTCCCATAGGGGCTTTGTAGAAATTTGGGAGTCGTGGTCTAAGGAAGTCCTTTAGTTTAGTTTAGTTTAGTTTTGTTTTTTTTTAATGTACACATATATAAAGATTAAGTGCTAATACGGATTACAGAGTGCCTTCTTTGGAAATAAACCCATAATTTGACAACATTGGAATTGTTCTAAGAATCACAAGTGTATGATCACCCCACATATCATAAGTCAGGATTAACGGCCAAATCTGTAGGCTACAGAGTGTTAAACGAGCTTCTATTATGTCACTGCTCAAACCTAGGGGACATGTTGGGCTCACTTGGCTGGACCTAAGGATAACCACATTCTGGAAGCAGAAGAGTTGGGATCTTTTTTGCAAATGACCAGCCCTTCTGTACTCTGTGGGGATGACAGGGCCCTGCAGCCAATTTGGGCCATATGTATAAAGGCAAACTGCACATTTTAGAAAAAAAGATAAGGTATTAAAGACTTACTACTCAACGTGTAATTAGTCAGTGGACCAGATGCCTGCACACTATATAGGCATCACCTAGGTGCTTGTTAAAAACGCAAACTCTTGGGACCCCACCCAGACCCTCCGAATCAGCATCTGCATTTTAACAAGGCCCCCCACATGATTTGTGCACACACTGAAGTTTGAGAAGTATCCCTCCAATAGGGGAAAAGACAATAAAGTAACTGTCCAATGATCTCAATATGAAATGTACATCTGTTTCTTTGCATAGCCAACTCCTACTCATCCTTCAAAACCCTTTTCAAATGTTACTTCCTCTCTGAAGTCTTCTTGATTTTTTTTTTCCCAGACAGACAGAATCAATGAATCCCTCCTGCTGCATTCACAGTACTTGATAAATACCTCTCTAACAGCACCTTCCCTTCATACTGTCATTATTTATGTTTACAGCCTATAGCTGGGGACTGAGTCTCATTTGTGGCTCTGTCCCTAGCTAGCAGAGACTGGAAAGTAGGCAGAGGTACTGAATTGAACTGAAGCATGAAATTAGCAGACAGAAGTCCTGATAAATCAGCCACCTCTTACTGGCACATTGGAAAAGCAAAAAGATAATTTCCTTGCTTGATGACAAGAAATGGCCTTTTAATAAGACAACTGGACTCAAATACAATTCACTCCAGGAAAATTGAGTTCACACTCAGATATCAAGGTCAGGCAGAGAGAGAGAGAAATAAACAGAATAAGCAAGAGTGGTCACTAAAGTGTGAGGCATGGGCTTGAAGGGCAGAGGGCCGTGGTACTTGAGCATCTGGTAAATGGGTAGGAAGTGCCAGCTTCCGGTGGAGCACAAAGGGAGGCTCTGGCAGAGGCCAGGAATCAGGATCATAGGAATCCCAGGCTGGGACACTGAAGACCACCTGGTTATACTCTACTCCCGACCACCCCTCATGCAAGGGTTCCCTTGGGTTTCCAAGACCCAGACTTAGAACCTCCCCACCTTGTCTCCTGCTGTCTCCTCCAGGTGAGGCCTTAGTTTCTCTTTACCTCTTGACACTCTGGTTCCCAGCATCATTGGGCTTGCCACCACTCCTCAAATGAAACCGCAGGGCCTCTGCTAAAATGCTGTTCCTGAGCTCAAAACAATTCTCTCCCCCTCAACTGCACTGACTTACCCCAGGACCCTGACCCATCTTGAAATTTCTCTTTTTAAAGCAAACATTTATTGAACATTTACTATATGCCAGGCACTGTGCCACTGGCACAGTCCACCCCCTCCCCACACTTTAAACTCTATTCTTAACCCCAGAAAACTGAGCTCCAGGCAGTTTTAGTCAACAGTCTAGGATCACTGCTGCCACTCCATCTGGCTACACCTTGGGACATAAGACCTCAACACCAGCCTGGCAGAAAATGGGGGTGTCCTTCCCAGAGGTATGTGGATGTACCCAGAATTTGGTGACCAACCTTGGCCTGACTTTCCCACATTTATGAATAAGCCAGCCATAGGCCACAGGGAGGGTGAAAGCCTGGGGAGGGCTCCTTGCAAACTTCTCTCACCAGAAGATTGACAGATCAAAGCAGAGGCCGTGTGACAAAACCCTCCAGAGGCACTGAATAGCCGTTTATAGAATGAATGCATTGGCATTCAAAGGAGGAAGGTGACCCTAGCTGGGGGAAACAGAGAGGGTTTCATGAAAGGGGCACATGGATGAGGTTCTAGGTCTCGCTGTTCAGGTTGTTCCTGCACAGCTCCTGGAAGCATCTTCTTCACTATCCATGAGGTAAATGGCAGCCCCTGGAGTTGTGTACAAAGAAGCCCACACATTAGACTTGGGCTCTGAAGGATGGGTCTCCACAGGAGAGACTGGGGTGGGCACTTCCATGGTGAGAACAGTGTCGGCATGGGCACAAAGCAAAAGGACCTTGTGGGAAGTG
>NW_011888952.1:3779602-3783823 GCF_000151845.1 Pteropus vampyrus | reverse complement strand
GGTGTCCTTCCCAGAGGTATGTGGATGTACCCAGAATTTGGTGACCAACCTTGGCCTGACTTTCCCACATTTATGAATAAGCCAGCCATAGGCCACAGGGAGGGTGAAAGCCTGGGGAGGGCTCCTTGCAAACTTCTCTCACCAGAAGATTGACAGATCAAAGCAGAGGCCGTGTGACAAAACCCTCCAGAGGCACTGAATAGCCGTTTATAGAATGAATGCATTGGCATTCAAAGGAGGAAGGTGACCCTAGCTGGGGGAAACAGAGAGGGTTTCATGAAAGGGGCACATGGATGAGGTTCTAGGTCTCGCTGTTCAGGTTGTTCCTGCACAGCTCCTGGAAGCATCTTCTTCACTATCCATGAGGTAAATGGCAGCCCCTGGAGTTGTGTACAAAGAAGCCCACACATTAGACTTGGGCTCTGAAGGATGGGTCTCCACAGGAGAGACTGGGGTGGGCACTTCCATGGTGAGAACAGTGTCGGCATGGGCACAAAGCAAAAGGACCTTGTGGGAAGTGGCAAGTCAGCAGGCTGGGCAGGGGACACAAGGCAGACTGGCCCAAACCCAGGGCAGAGGTGACAAGGGGGCACTCATCTGTTGGACATTAGTTCAGGCCAGGCCCATACATGGGTCTAGACCAGTGCTTCTTAACCAGGGGCGACTTTGCCCCTTAGGGGACAGGGGGCAATGTCTGGAGATGTTTCGGTGGTCACAACTGATGGGGAGGTACTCATGGCATCTAGTAGGTAGGGCCAGGGATGCTGCTAAATATCCTACAATGAACAGGACAGCTGACCCTTCCCATGCCACACTCAAAACAAAGATTATCTGGCCCAAAATGTCAACATCAAAAAACTGCTCTAAACCAAGGAGTTAATGGAAGGGAAGGACCAACATGAGAGGTGGTGCAGTTAAGACTATAGGGTCAGTGGACAACAGGGGAAGTCAAGGGACACAGGCTCTGAGCCCAGAGTGCTGAGAGGGCAGTGTCATTAGCAACCGTGTTGCTTGGGTGTTGTGGGAAAGAGCCCAGGAGTCAGGATGTTTGAGCTACAGAGAGGGTGCAGGGCTCTGGGACAGTGAGTCTAGGGCAGGGCCAGGAATCAGCTTTTTAACAAATGCTCAGGAGATTTGGATGCCAAGAGAGGTGGACCACCTTGAAAATGCTGGCCTGGGGACAGTCTAGCAGTCTCGACATCAGATGACTGGGTCCACATCCCAGCTCCACCACTTCCTCAGTGTGCTCTTGAGCAGGTCATGCTTCCCTGAGCTTCAGTTTCCTGTAAAATGAGGATAATGCTCCCTTCCCTTGCTATGTTTGAGTGAGGATGAGATGGGGCCGGGCAGAGGGTCTAGCACTCAACCAGGGGTGGTACTGATATCAGCTAATCCAACTCCTCACTTCATTGAAGCTGATGCCCAGAGAGGGTGTCGTGTTTCATCACAAGGCATTATCCCCATTGCTCAAATGGGAATGGCAGAGGCCCAGAGACCTCCCAGAAATGTGCCCCAAAGGGATTCTCACCACTTTCCAGTGCTGTCTCTGGGGGCTCAGGGGCTCTGGCTGGTGGGGCCTGATGTATGGGGTCTGGCAGAGCACGGTTCAGTCACCACCCAGCCCCAGCCCCTGGGAGTGAAGCCTTTGGGGCTTCTTTTTGCTTCCAACAGTAGCCGGCGCAAGGTGGTCAGGAGGTGGGCCAGCCACCTAGGGCAGCTGACAGGCCATGCCCTGGCCCCATGCCCAGCCCAGTCTCTCCAGAGAGCTAATCTCCTGCTGACCCAAGGCCCTCCTACAGCCCTTGCACCCCCTCCCCACCCTCTTCCTAACCCACTCAGACACCCATCAAATGGGAAAAAAATATATGGCAAAGCCTCACCCAACAAAAATTTTTTTGTTGTTATTAATCAAACCTTTTAGGACAAAAAAAGTGAAGTCACCTTGGGGCAGAAACCCAAAGGGAAAACATTAGCATTAGCCAAGAATATATAAGAACGCACAATTGCTTAATCAGACAAGAGTGTGGTCATTAACTGTCCCTCTAATTGCAATTTATACCCAGAAGGGCCAAGCTTCACAGCACTTCTTGGCCAAAACTGATCTGTCCAATCTCCTCCTGCCCACCCTCCCGCACTGCTCTCCATATCGATGGGTCACCTGAAGAGCAGCCCCTCTCCAAGGTGCCTGGCCCGCCCACACCTTGGGCACAGTGTCCTTGCAAGATGGGCAGGCCGCATTGGAGGGGCTGTAGCTCCACAGAAACAGGGAGGGGCTGGGAAACCCATTTTCAAGTGAGGAAACACTTAAAACCAGGCCTCCTGTGCCTTTCAACCTTCCTCCTGGTACAACATCCCTGACGGATGTTTGGTTGCCCCCAGTGATAGGGCACTCACTTCTTTACCAGGTAGCCAGTTCTACTGTTGGAGGGCTGCTTAGAAAGTCCTGATTTCTCCTGAGTCCAACTCTACACGCCCATCCCTGCCCTGTCTCGTGCACATTCCTCTTCCCATATCCCATGTATTTGTTCAACAAGCATTGGTTGACTTCCTAGTGAGTGCTGGCACTGGGCACACACCAGTGAACAGGACTGCTGGTGTCCTGTTATGACAAGACTCACAGTCCACCTCTCCAGCCTAACAAGTTCCTCTACCAGCATCCTTGGTCACACGACTTATTGTTCAGCAGGCTCTGCTTCCACCTCCACCCACCACCTCCCTGTATCCAGGATCTCAAGAGAAAAATGTCCATCTCCTCCCTCAGGAATAACTGCCAAAATCTCGAAGACAATTTCAAAAATGCAAACAAGACTTTTAACCTTTAGAATGGGGGGAGGGGAGAAGAGTGACACTGATCATGTGGCCCCCACTGCCATGTCATCCTCGTAACAACTCCATGAGTAGGCTTTGCTATCTTCCTTATACACAGGAGGAAGCTGAGGGTCAGAGAGGTGAAACAACCTGCACAAGGACACACAGGAGAAAATGGTGGGGCAGGCTCCAAACACCGGCCAGCCATGTGGCTCTTTCCCTGCATATGTGGTCTAGAATTCTGCAGCTCCCTCCTGCTGCCTTGGCCTATGCAGTGGAGGTCCCTGCCCTATGCTCTCTAGGCATTTGCTTGCTCCTGTGGAAATCGGCGAGTTTGAGAGAAAAGGGGACTACTCTGAAAGATAAATATGACTCATCTATGAAGTGTGTTTGTTTGATTTGTTTGTTTGTTTTTTAATTCGAAAGCTCCTCCTCTAGCTCTGAGCACCTGATAATGGAGATTAGACAGGAGCCACACTTACTGCTTGGTGCGTACAGGCAGCACCCGCACGCACGCCATCTGCCAACTTGCCCACCTTTTCTCTCCTCTCTGCTCACTGGACTAAGCATTTCACAAGGCACACACAGGAAATGGAAAACTACAGACAGAGACTCAAAATCAACTTCACCAAACCCAACCAGCATCTACCAACCCCTGGAAATACAAACCCGCCCCTCTCTACCTTCTCCCTTAGAACTAGCCCAGGGCTAGAGTTCTTGGAACTAGCATCAAAGCCCATTTCACTGAGTTCAAGGGGAAAAGTTGGTGCCAAGCCTTTGACTATGGAATTTGACTCTGAAGGATACATGTGGGGCTTGTCAAAACCTGCATGGGTGTCTGGTCTCAGCCTTTCTACAGTCTCACCAAATCAAGGCTCCAACAGCACATGACTGAAAGGAGATCTCATTAAATTGCCACGATACTCCTCTTCCTTTTTTTTCTCTCATTGTTTTTTTCTTCTGAACAATGGAAATACTAAAGTTGAGAGTTTTCCTCTTTGCTTTGGATCTGATGAAAAGGAAGTCCCATGTGTATCTCACCTTGACACACAGAGCCGTTGTTGTTTTGTTGTCGTTGTCGTCGTCGTCGTCATCATCTTTTTTCCCTTTCATTTACGTTTCCTTATATCTACTTTATCTCGATGCAGCACCTGAATCTTAGTGCCCCACCTAATTATTTTTGAAATAAGGTGAGCTCTAAACCCATAAAGGCAGTGCGTGGTGTGAATGAAGGGGTAGGAGGTTGAGGGAGAGAAGTTGGACAAGGGAGAGCTACAGATCAGGGGCTAACAGAGTGGACGGAGAAATTATGCTAGCCAGTGGTTAAGGAACTCCTTGTTCTGTTCTTCCAGAGGTTTTCATGACAAAGCTACTGGGAGGAAGATATCCCGCCTCTGCCCCACTCCTGCCTCA
>NW_011888952.1:3768409-3779552 GCF_000151845.1 Pteropus vampyrus | reverse complement strand
TCTCTGCTCACTGGACTAAGCATTTCACAAGGCACACACAGGAAATGGAAAACTACAGACAGAGACTCAAAATCAACTTCACCAAACCCAACCAGCATCTACCAACCCCTGGAAATACAAACCCGCCCCTCTCTACCTTCTCCCTTAGAACTAGCCCAGGGCTAGAGTTCTTGGAACTAGCATCAAAGCCCATTTCACTGAGTTCAAGGGGAAAAGTTGGTGCCAAGCCTTTGACTATGGAATTTGACTCTGAAGGATACATGTGGGGCTTGTCAAAACCTGCATGGGTGTCTGGTCTCAGCCTTTCTACAGTCTCACCAAATCAAGGCTCCAATAGCACATGACTGAAAGGAGATCTCATTAAATTGCCACGATACTCCTCTTCCTTTTTTTTCTCTCATTGTTTTTTTCTTCTGAACAATGGAAATACTAAAGTTGAGAGTTTTCCTCTTTGCTTTGGATCTGATGAAAAGGAAGTCCCATGTGTATCTCACCTCCACACACAGAGCCGTTGTTGTTGTTTTGTTGTCGTTGTCGTCGTCGTCATCATCATCTTTTTTCCCTTTCATTTACGTTTCCTTATATCTACTTTATCTCGATGCAGCACCTGAATCTTAGTGCCCCACCTAATTATTTTTGAAATAAGGTGAGCTCTAAACCCATAAAGGCAGTGCGTGGTGTGAATGAAGGGGTAGGGGGTTGAGGGAGAGAAGTTGGACAAGGGAGAGCTACAGATCAGGGGCTAACAGAGTGGACGGAGAAATTATGCTAGCCAGTGGTTAAGGAACTCCTTGTTCTGTTCTTCCAGAGGTTTTCATGACAAAGCTACTGGGAGGAAGATATCCCGCCTCTGCCCCACTCCTGCCTCAGCCTGAGCCTGTCTGCCCCCGGCTTCCCTGGAGAATATCACACTGTTTATAACACTCCCTGACCTTCCAGGATCTACATTCCAGGAGATGAGCAGAGCAAGGGGCCCTGATCTAGATATTTCACATCTCCTGTTAATTCTCTTCCTCTTGGAAAGTGGGGGTTGTGCATTAATTCCACTTTGTTGATCAACAACTCCTGAGTAGCTCAAGTGTGTCTCCCTTTTATTCTTTCCTTAACACTTGCTAATAGCCTCCTCTAGACTGAGTCATAACTCCAAGGTGATTGTAAACACCATCATTTCTGATGGCCCGGCCTGCTACTTGCAAGTATCCAGATTAATGTCAAGTGGGCACAGGACGTGCCTTCTAGCTGAACGCACGTCGACTCAGAACCCTGCACACCTTGGCCAGGCTGGTGGCCAGAGCCCAAGTCCTTTGTGCTTGATGGGCCTCTCACATGGACTGGGCACCTGCTCCTGGCAACACGCTGTGGGTGGGAAGTGGGGGTGCCAGCAGCAGCGTAGTCAGAATCCCCTGTGGTCTGCATTTGTACTCTTCTGAGAGCTCCCAGGACAGAATGGGAGGAGGACCTGGTTTCTCACATGATATCCACCCTTTCCTCTGAACTAGAAAAAGAAAAAGAGCTAAAGGAAATAAGGCCTGAGGTTCCAGGAGTCTGTTTTTTATCCCGTTCCTGGAGCCCTCTCTTCTAGGGGCCGCACGCCAAGAAATGCACAGGGGACCATATGTCCGCCCAAAAGCCTCTGGCCCCTACTTTTTCTGGTGGCACTCTCTCCATTTCCCTTTGTCTTATTTTTAAGACAGAAAAATGAATTGCTTGATGTTCTTTTGAAGTGTAGAAAAGATCTCCACTTCATTGAGTGATTATGACATGTGTGTTGACCGTATACTCTCGATCTTTAGGGAGGAAAGTGAGAAAGGAGAGCAGATGAGGAGATGGACAAAAAGTCATATGAAGAGGGGGGTGGGGCAAGAAGAAGGGAGAAAAGTCACCAGGGAGAAAAATGAATGAGAGAGGTCAGGGGGCTGCGAAGAGAGAAGAGTCAGAATACCTGCTGAATGAGTGAATAGAATGCTGAAATGTCCTCACTCTAAAAGTGAGCTACTAAGGGTCAAGGGGAAGAGGAGATCCCTCGCCCAAAGTCCCACAGCTGGTAAGGGCTGAAGGGAGGACTAGATCCCAGGTCTCCCCAGTATCTGCTCTAAGGGAGTAACAGTCTCACTCAAGGCCTGGTGTTTGAGCTCTTCAAGACCTGGGTCTGGTCTCTTTGGAGCCTGTCAAGGAAACAAGGGTGGCCTGATGCCTTACTTATAACCCATTACTTCTGTCTTTTGTCTAACCCAACTCCCTACTTGTGGCCCTCAGATGAAATCTGGTGCAGGGAAAAAATAGAGGTGGGGGGGACAGAAAACCCCAGATGTAGCTGATGCTCTACCTCTGATTTGCTGTGCCGTCCCCTCTCTCTCTGGATCCTTGAATCTCCTATGTAAGGTGTGACCAGAGGCTGCATGATGAAGCCAGGCTGGCTTTGCTGAGTCCTCACAGCAATCCTCGCCCCACATAGTATACCACAGGTGCTTAATGAATATTGAATGACAATTTCCCTAGCCACTAACAAACTCTAGGCTAACTGGGAGGGCTGCAAGAGCCAGGAGTCTGTGGTTTGGGGAATAGAGCAACACAAAGTCATCCAGCTGAATGGCGATTTCAGCTTCTTTAGGATGGTTATATTTGAGACTGTTGGGAGAGTCATGATTATATCTGGAAACACGAAAATGTGTACTGTCTCAAAAAGGTAGATGGGGTGAAAGTGAACCCCTTGGTCTCTCCTTACAAGCATTTGAGTCCCTGGCATCCCAGTGTAGTGTTATGTGCTTACCCTCAAACGAAAAGGTTTAAGTCATTCACCACCACTGATTACTCCCTCTTGCTATTTGTAAATTGTAGACAATGAGGCCACAACTGCCTGGAGCTCCCAGCCACCCAGTACCAGCTACAAGCCCCAAGTCTCCAGGTCCATCCTACTCTGTTCTCCCAAGCTCCCTCCACACAAATCACTCCATTCTGTCTTTTCTTCCTCTCCTACTAGTGTTCCAGACACCAGGCAAGCTTGGACAATGGACCCTGGCACCCTCAACCCTGACTTTCCCCTCACCCCCAAGTCCTCCAACCAGAAGCCTGAGTTCCCCGCCTATAGAAATCACTCAAACCTGGACAAATCGGAAAATTTGCATCCCAGCTCCCTTCCCTTCCCCCACTACCCTCACCAGAAGCAAACCCCCACCCCCCCTACCCTTGTCCCCAAGCCCGCCTGGCACTCCGCTGTGGTACTTGCCTCTCTACAGCCCCACCAAGCCAGAGTTCACCTCTCCACGGTGCCCTGCCCAGTACTTTCTCTACCTTTTGTTGGATGAATCGAATCGCCCATCTCCTGCTGCTCTTATCCAAACCAGACCCCGTGGTTTCAGGCTGACTTGAACTCAGAGTGAAAGTTTAATATAAAGTGAATTTATAGTGGAAGGAGCTTGAGCTGGGGCCCGGGTTCTGAAGTTACCTCCAACACTCGCTGACCAAGTGGAAAAGCGAGTCGTCACTTGAACCTCGGTTTCCTCGTCTGTAATAAGGAATCGTACACCCCATGCGCAGCCCAAAGCACTGTGCTCTGCAGGATTCCAAAACCCGCTTCTTCCCGCAAGAGGCCCCCAGACCCCTGGACAATAGGAAGCTGCAGGGCCAGGGCGCCGCCCCGCCGCGCTCTTCCCTATCTCCCGCCGGTGCTACCTTCCTTGGGTGCATTGGCGTCCCAGACGCTCCACATCTGCACGAAGAAGAATGGCGTCCAGCACACAATGAAGGCCAGCACGATGATGAACGTCATCTTGACTGTGCGGATCTTGGCCTTGGAGATGAGCTTGACGTTGCTGACGCGTGCTAGGGCAGCGCGTTCCCCGCTGCTCGCCGCCGCGCCCTCGGGCCCCTCGACCGCGGCCGCTGCGGTCTTGAGCCGAAAGTTTTGCCAGATCTTGAAGCAGATGAGGCCGTAGCAGGCGGCAAGCACGATGACCGGTACAATGTAGACGACGAGCGTGATCCACGTAACATAAGCCTTGGGGCCCCACGGCTGAATAAACACCGCCCAGCAGTCGAAGACGCCCTCGGCCACCTCGCGCAGTGAGAAGATGTGCACCTGCGGCACGCTAGCCACTAGGCAGCCCAGCCACGTAGCAAGTACAGCCAGGCGGTCAGCGCGGCGGTTTAGGGCGCGCAGCGGCTGGCAGATGGCCAGGCAGCGGTCGAGCGACATGAGCAGCAGCAGATAGGTGGAAGCGAACATGCCCACCACCTGCAGATACTTGACCAGGCGGCACAGCAGGTCGGGACCATAGAAGCGGAAGGTGATGTCCCAGAGCAGTTGCGGCAACACCTGGAACACGGCCACCACCAGGTCCGCGATGCTTAGGTGCTTCATGAAGAAGAAGAGGCGCGAGTGCTTGTGGCGCGTGATGCGCAGTGCCAACAGCACGCACGCGTTGCCGCTCAGTGCCAGGAAGAGAATGAGGGACAGCACCGCCACCTCCACGCGCGCCAGGGCCTCGTTGCGCTGCGGAGGCCCGGCGGTGAGGTTGCCCTCGACCACCGGCGGTGGCGCGCTCCCATTGACCGCCTCCACGCTCCAGTTGGCCAAAAGCGCGCCCTCCATGACGGTGGCCACTACCGTGCACCCCTGGCCTTGGTGCTCTTTAAGGCTTGGCGCGACGGGGCGGGGCCCGACGCACCGTCGTGGCGTGCCTGGGGGGAGGGGGCGGCTGGAGTTCCACTCCCCAAGACTCCGCAGACTGATCTGCTGGGTCCAACCCTGGAACGAAACCCGAAGGACTTGAAAAGATCTCCGCGTTTCCCTCTCAACACACAGGCGGTGCAGGTGTCCCCTTCCTAGGAACCCCAAGCCATCTGGGACTCGGGGCACAAATGCCAGCCCCCGGGGTTGCTCAGCCGCCACCCGAGAAACCCTCGTTTTAGGTAGCTCCTCTGAGCCACTGGAAATGAGAGCAAATCTACCGGGCAGTCAGTTCCTTCAGATACCCAGTCACTTCCACTGAAGGAGAGAGGAGAGTCATAATCAGCCACTTTCTTCCGGGATTGGGAGTCCTAAACCAGCAATCTCCCCTAGATCTCCAAACTAGCTACCCCGCTTCCCCAGGACCCTCAGCACAGCCACCTTCCGCGAGACTCCCAAACCAGTCATCTTTCCTAATAAACCTTACTGCAGTTACTTCCTCCAGAGATCCCCAACAGCCCTTGACTGGGGAACCCCAGCTCAGGACCATCCTCCAATCTCCTGTTTCTAAGACACTCAGCCATCCCCAAACCCCGAAGTTCCACAGCAGCTGCTTGGAACCCAAGTCCAGTTTCCCCTCCTGGAGGAACTCTTGCCTCAATATCTATCCCCCAGGACGCCCAACAGCTGTTCCCAATACCCCTCCCGTGGGGATCCTCCCAGGCCTAGATACCTCCCGCAGGAAGCCTCCCCAGCCCAGCAGCCTCTAAGGTTCAGGAACCTGACGCGCGTCTCAGCCCCCTACAGTCAAGGGCTCTGCCTCTCGATCCCAAGCACTTTACAACCTCTCGGGGCACCCTGCGCGCCTTCAGGAAAAAGAAGCGCGAGGCACCCTACCACTTTCACTTGTGTTTCGATGGTCCCATCAGTCCCAGGCGTTCCCATCCACCTGCGAGCAGGACCCAGCTACCCACACCGAGTCCACAGACTGGCCTAAAGTTGGCTCCGGGGGAAGTTGCACCGCTGCGGACAGCTCCAAAGATACGTGCGCTTACCGCCCAGTTTGGAGTAGCTGCTATTGGAACCCAGTCTGATAGTATGCTGAGGTCTCGAACTCCGGAGCCTCGGCGGAAGGCGAGCGAGGAGCACCACCTAGTTTGTGCGCGCGGACCGCGGCAGCATGCGGCGCTGTCTGCTGGTGGTCCGCTTTTCTGCAGGGGGTGGCCGGGGTTGCAGCACCACAGGAATCCGCTGGGGGGCGCGAGAGGAAGGCAGCGCCGACTCCCACAGAGCCGGGTTAACTGGCCCAGCGTTGGCCTCTTGGCGGTAACAAACAGGCTTATTTCACAGCGGCTTAAAACTGCAGGAGGGAAGGAGCTCATAAATAACCCGCTTGGTTTCTTCCTTTCTTGGTTTAGAAGCGCCAGACTCTCAGGCAATAGGAGGTTGAATAGCAGTGTTTTCCCCTGAGTAGATGGTGATGAAGTTACAAAAGCATTTAACTGATATCTCCCAAACATCAGGTTAATTTCGGCACTTTTTTTTTTTTCTCCCAGGAGCTTATGTGGTGGATTTAGCGGTGAATTCAAGTAAATCCTTGCTTTGGAATACTTTTTTTCTTGTTCCCATTCATGAGGAATTAGAAATGCCTTCTGTTCTAATCAGCACGGGAAGGTCTGATTCTTTAGGTAGTTTTAGGGGAAGAGCTCAAGAAAAAAAAAAAAATCTATCTTCATTTTAAAGTGATTCTGCTCATCTGAGGCCCAAAGCCATTTCTGCCTCCTTGCCATGCTTCAAAATTAAAATCCTGAATGGTGCCAAAGGAAGATTAGATGTTAAAGACTGCTTCTCTGACTTCCAGCTCCTTTTCTACTCTAAAATCGTTTTTGGAGTAATTTACAATGACCAAGAAATAAGGCAGAAAAAAAAGTGAGGATTCAAAAAATGATCAGAGCTCTTTAAAATTTATTAAATACATGTTTCCTCCGGACATTTCCCTTCTCCATCTTTTAATTGTGTGGAGAGAGTTGAGTTAGCCAAGGACCGGTTTCCTGAATCCACAATTACAGTCCAGAGCCCAGAAACCCAGGGGACAGACCCTTTCAGTCCTGGTCCTAGGGTTCTAGTTGAATGAGCATTCCAGGACAGGCCTGGGAATTCCCACAGCATTATGAAAAAGGGGTGAGAGGCATGAGTTGTCTTTTTTCTTGCCCTTGGGATTTGTGTCATAATATTGCTTTAAAAAAAAAATCAAGTACATTTTAAATATCTTATTTGCTTTATTCAATGATTCATCAATCAGGGAGCACCCAATCTAGCCTATAGAAAGCAGCTCAGAGGAGCTGTACAAATAGATTCTCCAGGAAGCTATACAGGCAGAAGTGAGCAGGAACAAGCAAGTTAAACTACATGAAAAAGTAGATTGGTTGTTGCAAGGTTACTTTCCCTCTAGGAGATGATGGGTTTATCAGGCAGATAACCTAACTAGTGCTGATCAGGTGATTTCTGACTGGTTTAAGATTCCCTTTCTGGGAGA
Source organism: Pteropus vampyrus (assembly GCF_000151845.1). Classification (NCBI taxonomy): domain Eukaryota; kingdom Metazoa; phylum Chordata; class Mammalia; order Chiroptera; family Pteropodidae; genus Pteropus; species Pteropus vampyrus. The sequence goes on along the minus strand of NW_011888952.1, from coordinate 3,772,347 downwards.
GCTGAAACTATAATTAAGTTAAATCTCATTTTGATGACATGAGACTTAGCATAAGTGATTCCATTTGGGACCTGTTGTCTTGTTTTTTAACAATATTAATCGTATCTGTCACACAAATTACAGATTAAAGTTACAGACCACTCAGATGAGGATTACATGACCTTGACCTTCTCCTTGGGTCTCCATTTCCCTATATGTAAACTAAGAGGGCTTGGTCAGAATAGCTAATCTCTGAGATATCATCCCTCTGGTTTTCTGGAATTTTATCATCTATACCACCTGAGAGCTTAATTCTAAGGGGTAAAACCCATTGTGGCTGGATGAAAAGGGGTTTTCCCTAAGCACCCTGATTGGTAAATTTGGGAAGGAAAACACTGGGTCTGCAGAACCAAGCCTGCCCCTCTCTCCCCTGGAAGAGAGCTGCCTGCAGCGAACATGTTTCCTGGGGCCACTACTCCAGGCTGGGCTCTTCCAGCCTGCATGGGGAGGCCTGTCCAGTCCTCGGCTGAATTCTGGATTCACTTAGCAGGATCATTTGGTCTCATGCAAAAGCTAAGTTCTCATTTAGCCTTCATCTGGAAAAAAAAAAAAAAGTGAATAATTTGATCCCCGTTTCTTGTTTTATTTCTCAATGTGCGCAGAAGCTGGGCAGGGGAGAGAGGTGATATTTACTGTGAGGTCCCCTTTAAGACTTCTCACAATGAATAAGACATGCTCCCTTACCCTGGACCTCTAGCTGGGAAGACAAACACACTATCTTCAGTGTGGTGATGGTAAATACTAATAAGTATTGTAGTGCCAGGGAGCACTCAAAAGACAGTGTCACAAAAAAGGACAGCTAGATTTTAAGGTCCAAGAATAGGTTCTCCAGGAAGCAAAGAGAAAAAGGCATTCCAGGGTACACGTGGTGTTTTGGGGGGCTGACTATTCCATGTAGCTGGGATAAGTGTTGGATGACTGGCACATTGCTGCTACTTAGTAAATACTTATTAGTGCTGAAGGATCTTACAGGCCATGCCAAGAATGGATTTTATTTTGTAAACCAGTGTTCCCCCTAAATGTTGGATGGAATACTTTCTCTTATGGTACTCAAGGTGTGGATTTCGTATTGACAGATACTTAATAATATGGTGAGGATATTAGTTCTCTTTCAGTTCTATGTCATTCCTTTTGATTTCAGCAAGGGAAAGTCTGATAGAACAAATATCACAAAGGTGGTGCTAGAATGCCTGAAGTTTGGGAGACAGTGGTAAGGAAGGCAAGGCATTAGAAAGGACTGTAAACATAACATGCTTTAGGGTGAGACCCCTGGTGGCATCAGAGAAGATGGAAACGGAGATATTGACATTAGGAAAGCCATGGGGGTCCAGGCAAGAGATGCTATAGTCATGGATCAAGAGGGTGACACTGGATAGTGTATTAGTTAAGTTTCTCCAGAGAAACGGAACCAATAAAATACATGTATGTTTGTCTGTTTATGTATCTATCTATCTAAAGAGATTTATATTAAGGAATTGGCTCACTTGATTATGGAGGCTGGCAAGTCCAAAATTTGCAAGGTGGGCTGATAGGCTGGAGGCCAAGAGAAGAGCCAGTGCTACTCTAATTCTGAAGGTTGACTACTGCAGTTACTTCTTCCTCAGAGGAGGTCAATCTTTGCTTCTACTCAGGCCTTCGACTGATTGGATGAGGTCTAGCCACACTGAAGAGGGCGACCAGCTTTACTCAGAGTCCACTCATTTAAATGGTACTCTCATCTTCACAGAAACACCCAGAATAATGTTTGGCCACGTATCTGGGCACTGTGGCCCAGCCAAGTTGACACACAAAATTACCCATCACAGAGGAAATCTCAGCAATCACTGTTTGTTTTATAAATTTCCCAGTTCCTAAGCAACCAAGCATCTTAAAGGTAGGGTCAGTACTGTACATACATGTACTTCAAAAGCCCCAGGGTACTTCAGAGAAGGCACTTTACAGACATTTATTAAATATAGAAGGAAGGAAGGTGGGGAGTAGAGTGAGAGAAGAAATGAATGTCTCCATGGGCAGCTTCATTCTCTTGAGAGGAGGACCGGGCCACCTGGGGAAGGTTTCCTGCCTAGGGAATGACCTGTCCATGGCCAACTCTCACCTCTCACAACTGGGCCTCAAGTTTTAACATCTTGGGAATTTTCCAGTTCTGGTACCTTTATTTAGATATAGACCCAAACCCAGATGGCCTCACTCTTTAGTCAGGGGAGAAATGAGCCATAAACACATCTAGTCCACTCTCTCCCTAAGCCATCCCTCAACCCTTCCCCCCCTCCCACCGCCACCCTCATCGGTACCATCTCTTAGTCTCTGCTGGGGTCTCTAGCTCAGGGAGGCATAAGAACGCTCTCAGGTGTGAAGGCCGAGAACATGTTTTAGTAATAATCTCCCTGCCAGCAAATTTGCCCCTGGCCTTCTTACATTTAGCGATGTTATCCAGACATTGGAACATCAGGGCACATGGGGGCCTGAGAAGTTGTGTCAGGGTGCCAGCTTATAATTACCACATTCTTCTAGCTACTACCATTTTGGGCCACTTCTCAATCTATGTTTTATTCCTGTGTTCCATGGAGCGGTGGAGAGAGAGAAAAAACATGCCTTCATATTGGAAAGTGCCTGAACTTTACAGCAATGAGTTCTAGCATGTGGGTCTTCCCACACACTAGCTGTGTAGCATGTGAGTCTCTCTGAGACTCAGTTTCCCCAGATGATGACCTCACGGGGCTTTGTGAGTAAGACTTAATTCAGAAGAGGATTGCTTTGCAAATAGTTAAATATTATACAACTGAATCTGTTTTCTCATGCTTACAATCCTCTCCCCAGGACCGTCCTATGAAAATATTTTCTCATCCAATCAATCTCGATCTTCCTAATCTTTTTGGACGGAGTTTACATGTCTTTTCAATTCAATTAGACAAACGCTGTGTGTGTGTGTGTGAGAGAGAGAGAGAGAGAGAGAGAGACTGTGCCGGGCAAGGAGAATAACCCCTTTGCCCCTTTGAACCCTGGGTGTGATAAAAATTCTAAATCTTTACCTCTCCTGAGAAGCCCTCTCTGACCACCCTGGCCCACTAAGAATTCCCCATTTTCTGAACCTCTGCTGCATGACTGTAGATTTCACTTGTAACATGAATGTGCTCAGTCTCCCCTGTTCAGTAGTAAGTGCCTAGAATTAATTGTGTATATTATAGTCCTTTATATAATTATCCACACGTTTTCTATCATACATACCTATCAATAAAAATATGTTGAGAAAATGATTGAGGGATTACCCAAGAATATTCCTCAGCAAATTAATCACCAGAAACAGACCCGTGCTTCCCAGAATAATATTTCTGTGGAAATCAGGCTGAAAGAGGGCTCATTGTGAGAAAGCATGTTATTCACACACGTGTGCCATGCCTCCTGAGAGGAAGTGATGACAGAGATAAAGTATGATGTTTCTAATTCCAAAAACATGTCTATTGACAATGGATGTGACAACATAACTCTTATTAAGGAATTGGCATAAAAAAATTCACTCTCCACTTGTAAAAACTGTTGGTCTAGGTTAAGTCATAACAAGATACAACTAGAGAAAAAATGTTTTAGGGGAATAACAGACCTTGGGATAAAAACAGGCTTTTCTTTTGCAGAAGAAAAGGTTTATTGAGAATCAGGATCTTTGGAATTTGTGACTTTTTTGGAGAAGTAGGGCCTAGAGGAGAGTCATTTAAAAGTGGTTGTTACTCTCATAACAAGAAGAATGATTGCGATCTTCATAATGTCTCTTTCAAAAGAAGAGGAAACTAAGGTGCAGAGAGTGAGAAGGGGCTTGCTTGCCCAAGGCCACACAGCTGGTTAGAGAAGGCCACCACGGCTGGAGCAAAGCACGAGACAGTCTGGTAGCCATGGCCAGGACTTTG
>NW_011888952.1:3760592-3767154 GCF_000151845.1 Pteropus vampyrus | reverse complement strand
ATGAAGCAGCCTCAGTACCAGTGCGGCCCAGGCACAGATACTAGCAGAACAAATGAGTGTGGGCTGTACGAGAGCTAACACGCTTTGTGGGGAGAATGAATCCAACAAGTAAAATATCGTTTTTCACCTATCAGACTGGTGAAAATGAGAGAGAGAACTACCTCAGGGGATGCGATGCTCTTAAACACTGCCAGCTGAAGGGGATGCATTTTTGGAATGGCCTCCTTAGGAAGAAACGGGACAATATGTATCAAAAGTCTTAAACACGTGAATATTTTTGGGCACAGCAATGAACTCTTCTAGTGATGTAACTTAAAGAAACAATTGGGCAGAAAAGCAAGTAGAAGTATACAGATGTTAAGCATTGCGGGTAACAGCTAAAAGGAGTGGGTGGGATAAGGCTGTTACTACGCACATGGGTGGAAAGCTATGTGGAGGTTAAAAATGACAGAGGAATCTGTGTTAACTGACGTGGAAAGGTGGAGTGTGCATGTGTGTGAGTGTGTGTGTAAGAGAGAAGAAGTAGGAGGGGAGAATGGAGAAGAGAAAGGGAAGGAGGAGGGGAGATTGATCTATAAAGGTTCTTACAAACAAATTAACAGTAGTTATCTCTGGATGGTAGGGTTATGGATGGTTTCAATAGTTTTATTATCTCTATCTTCTGATTTTCATACTGCATATGGATTATTTTTGCAATGTGAAAACAGAGAATCTATTTCTAAAAAGCCTCGTGACAAACCAACATATCTCACGCCTCCACTTTCTGCTCTGCCTTCGCTGTGGAAAGTGTTTTTTCCACAACAAGCTGGAGAAGTCAGGGCATTCCTTGCAAATGTTCTCGGCGTGTCCTCAGCCAGCGCCGGCTTGAGTGGGACTGAGCAGCCAGGCGGGAAGCACAGCTCTCCAGGGGTCCTTGTTCTGGAGCAGGACACCTCTCAGAAAGACCACGGAAAGAAGAGCATGGCTGCTGTCTTAGCCCCAGCTCTTCGCGCAGTTGTCCAGCATTGTGGCATGCAGCACTTTCTCTCCGCTAGTAGGTGCTTGTAACACTTCATCAGCAGTGTCCCAAAGGGCCACCTCCAGCAACATGTTCCCACAAGAAAGATGCACCAAACCAAGGTAGGACAGCCATGGTCCCCCAGCCTGTGCTCCTGGGGCAGACCACGTGCAGGAGTTCTTCCCCGAATGAGCGGCATCCCAGAGCTGACCAGGATACCCCACCTGAGAGCAGGATTCTAGAGCATTAGGACTATGGGAAACACAGACACATGTCTACGTTCATTTCACACAGGATAAACCTGAGGTGCGGAAAGGAGATAAGCCTGTTCAATGTCGGCCAGTGAACAGAGGCTAAGCTGGAACCAGGATGCTTGCTCGGTGCTGATTAAACTCCCCACTGTCCCAGCCACCTCTCTAATATGTCACAAACACCAAACTCCCAGTCCTTAGCAGGCTCTTCTTAATGCCAACCCACAGTCCCTTCCGAGCCCCTGGCCCACCCCACCTGCCTCCCTCCACCCACACAGCCCCACTCCCTGCACCTGGCACAGCTGCACGAGTAGGTCTCCTGACACCCCTGTGCATTCCATCTCCTTGTCCTTGCTTAGCCTGTTCCCCTACTGGGAGTGTCCCCCACCCCGTGCTCATCCTTCTGTCAAATCCCATACTTTGCCCACATTACAGACAGAGAAACTGAGGCTCACAGCATGAAGTGACATGCCTGACATCGCCCTGCTAATTGGTATCACATCAGCTCTCTGACTTCCTCCTAGTCTGTTGCCCTTTTTCTGAGAACTGCATTGTGGAACTTTGGACTACAGCGCTGGAGAGTGGACATGCCCTTTGCTCTCTCCAAAATGGATGGCCCTGAAGTCCCAGCTCCCCTGAGGTCTCCTTCTTTCTGCCTTTGGGGACCACTTAAAGTTCAAGGATGACAGAGGAGGATTCAACAAATTGGCTCAGGCGAGTTAGCCTTAGGTAGACGCTCAGCCCCTGAAATCAGCATTGTATGGAGGAGCCAGGCAGGCCTGGATTTAAACCTTGATGCTGCCACATACTAAAATTGTTACCTTGAGAGACATTGCCAGGCTTTCTGTGCTTCGGTTAACTAGTAAGCAAGGATGGTGACAATACCCACATGTTCCAGTTACTAAGGCTGCAAAACAAATTGTCCCACACGCAGTGTTTTAAAACAACATTCTGCTCATGAAATGATGATTTGGGCAGGGTGTGGCAGGGAAAGCTCACCTCTGCTCCATTCAATGAAAACCAGGGTAACTCAAAGGCTGAGAGTTGGAATCACCTTAGGGCTTGTAAAGGACTGAATGATCTCTCACATAGACTGCAGTCCATTCTAGCTGGACCCTAGCTGGGGCTGTGGGTCAGAATGCCTATGCGTGAGTCCCTAGGCTGCCTCGCAACATGGCGGCTGGGTTCTAAGGCAAGTGTTGTGAGAGGGAGACAGAGATGGACACGGAGAAAGATAAAGACAGAGATAGAGACACAGAGACAGAGATGGAGAAAGACAGAGACAGAGAAAGACAGACAGAGATGCAGAGATTCAGGAAAAAGCCATATCTCCTTCTGCGGCTTAGCCTCAAGAGTCACACTGCATCCTTCCACCACCACATTCTATTTGATGAGGCAGTCTCAGAGGTCCACGCTGGTTCAGGAGGAGGGGGAGAAACAGATTCTGCTTCTTGCAGGGAATGGTGAGGTCCTGGAGGCATGTGAGACCAAACATACTGCTATGTCATTTTTGGAAAATACACAATCGCACTATGTCATTGAATTGTTCAGGAAGCTTCAATGAAATAAGAACTGCGATGGTGCTTGGTACATGGTGGCTATATCCAGTGAGCAGTAGCTATTAATGCGGTTGCTGTTTACAAGAATGCCCAGGAGTCTGGGGACGACAGGTTAGGAACCAATGGCTATTCTTAGAAGATCAAGCTAGAATGTGTCCTCTATACCCAAGCCAAAAAGCTCAAGCGCCTACTTTACAGTCACCCCAATTTGAGTGAACCATGGGCCTATGAGAGGAGCACTAGAACACCATGTTTGTAAGAGTTTTCCACATGCTCCCACCCCACACACCCACCACACCCAACATTATTTCCCAATGTCCCAGATTAGAAGCCAAACCATGCAGTCCTGAACAAGATGCAAAGTACTAAGCAAACCACTTAGAAATGAGAACAGAAACCTCTGCAAGTTGCAGGGCCAATGGAAACACAGTGCAGCTTCTGGAAAGAGGATCAGATGTGCTCCAGGCCAGAAATAATAGTCCCAGCAGTCCATGGCGCTTCCAGCCCACCCAGGGGGCCTGCACTGCCCTGCCCTGGGTCAGACTATGAAGGAAGTGGGGGAGGTGGTCTGTCCTCTCTTAGCAAGTCTCCCCCAACCCCACCAGTGAAGATCATGCCATTAAAATTTTAGCTGAAAAAGAGTCACAAATATTACTGCTCCCAGAAGTATTTATATTTTGATCTCAAGGTACATTTCTCTCTAATGGTGGGAAATCAGGCAAGTGGCAGAGAAGACAAATAAGGGCCCCTCTGAACCCCTCTGAGCCAGCGTCTACACATCACAGCAGTCTTGAGTGTCTAGCAAGCAAGAACAGGCCACAAGGAACAGGAACAAAGATGAGAGAATCATAAATACGATAAATGTTGGGGGCAGAAAGGAGTCTAGATATCATAGCTTACATTCCCTTCGTTTCTCAGAGAATAAAAGCGAGTCCAAAATGGAACCAGGACTGGCTCTGGTTTCTGCTGGTTCCTTGCAGGGAGGGTCAGGACCCCCAGCTTGACGGATCCGGGCAATGAGCCCTCTGGGTCCTGGACCTGTGTCACCTGCTCCAGACGAACTTATTCAGACTTCTTGGAACTGAAGGTACGGGGCGGCAGGAGGGCTGAGATCCCCAGTTCCAGCCCCAAGGGCAGGTCCAGCTTTCTAATTTGCAAGGCCCAGTGTGAAGTGAAAATGCGGAGCCCCTCGTTCAGACATTATTAAGAATTTCAAGACACTGACAGAAGAGCATTAAACCAGGTGTGCGGCCCCGTGATAATGCACAGGTTGCTCGCCCATGAAGCCAGCCTGCCCAGGAGCTTCTTTCGCACCATCTGCTCCACCACAAAAACTATCTGCTTTACCTCCTAAATATCTCTTGAAGCTGTCTCCCCCACTCCCCCAGCTCCATGCCACTGCTCCACTCCAAGCTGCCGCATACACACTCCCTGCCCAGCTACAACCCCTCTGTTCCCTCCCACCTGCTCTCCGTACCGCAGAGTTATCTTTTAAAATGATACTTGTGATGATGTCATCCTCTGTTAAAAACAGTTTGATGTCTTCGCCCTGCGCCGGGAGTAAAAACCAAATGCTTTAAGATGGCCCATGGCACCTGAGTGGTCCAGTCCCTGCCACCAAGGCAAGCTTTGTCTTGGGTTCCCTCTTTCCGGTTCTCTGAGCTTCCGCCACTGCCTCCACACCTCCAGCCAAGTCCATATCCCAGCAAACCCACCACATCCTCCTCACTCCACCAGGACCTCTCATACTACAGATCTCTCCTGCTTAGCCCTTTCCACAAGTGTGATTTCGCCTATGTTTGTGTTGGTTTTGACAAATGCCTGCCCCAAGGGCAGAAGCCGGTCTGGTTGCATTCACCACTGTATCCCTGTGCCTAATACACTGTGTTTGCACAATTCACAGGTGGAAAGATGACTAACGAACCAATGCCTGCCACATACATGGAAATTCCAGGACTGACCATGTGCCAGGCTGGTCATAAGGAGAAAAGGGAAGTCTCCTCAGGTGTAACAAGGTGACAAGGATCACTTCCTTGATCAGATGCTGTGAGGCTTAAATGAGACTGTTCATAGAAAGCACCCGGCGCAGAGAGGTGTTCAGTAAATGTCTATTAAATGTTTGTGGAGGGATGCTGTAAGGCCCAGGACATGGGACATCAGTGGAGCTCTTGCTTCTCGTTCATATCCCTGCCCCCAGGTATCTGGGATTCAAGGAAGAAGCTCTTAGATTCACTTATTTCTACTAGTGGATTAGAGATGTCATGCCTTTTCAAAACTTTCCCAAGGGATATGCACTTGAAGAGGGACGTCTGGTACTAACCTGGGTTGCAACATACCTTTTGGCTGGGCAAAAGTGGGTGGGGAAGGGATGGTTCAAATCCAGTTGGGGCTAGTTCCAAACCCAGGTCACATTCTTTTACACCAGGTTGCCTTTGTGTAGATGTTTCACCTAAATTAACAGACTTTAGCCTAAATTAGGTTTAGCCTGAACTCTAATTCTAATTCTAATCTAATCTAACTCTAATCTAGTTCAGGTTTAGCCTGAACTCTAATCTAATTCTAATCTAACTTTCCGTATCCAGAAAAGCGGGGTGGACTCCCACCCTACCCATACACACAGAGCTGCCCCAGGCTTTGTCCAGCTTTCTTGCTCCTGAAAAGCTTCTTGAAGTTCAGACTCAATGAAAAGATTATTACGTGGTTTGGTCAGCTGGAACAGAAGGTGAGCTGTCACTCCCGGCCAGACCACATGCCAGGGACAGGAGTAGGATGAGGGCTGCCGCTGACTGTCTCCTCCAGCCTTACCTTTCCTTTGCCCTCTCAGGTGGGGTTTGCAGTACCCAGGGTTTTGTCTGGCCTGGCGGCAGCTGGGCATCATAAGATCCCCACCAACAGCTGCCTAGGGTATCCAGAGAGGGGATGTCTACCACTGGCATCTAAATGAGGCTCTAGGCAGGGGGGACTAAACCTGGAAGCAAAGCCTGGCTCCTCTGAGCCTGTATAATTCAGAGTCTGCGGGGAGCCAAACATCCTTTATAAAGAAGGCCAAATCAGAACAACCTCCAGCATTTGTCCTGCTTTTGTTCCTCCTCAGAGGACATTCCGGCCTATTAGATTATTAGAGTTTCAAAAACAACCCCATGAGGTCCACAGGCAGAAATCATTATCTCCATTCCTCCATAAACATGGAGGTGTTTAATAAAATACAACCCTAGCTTCGAGGAATTTATGGCCTAGTGGGAACTCCCAGGAATACATCTATGCAACAGATGTTAACAACACAACTCCCACTATACTGAGGGCACTGTTTCAAGCCCTTGAGATTCAGCTATGAGTAGGGAAGGGTCCCTGCCCTTATGGAGCTTACACTGTAGTGGGGGAGACAGACCATAAACAAATGCACACTTGGAACATTAATATAATAGCAGGAAGTGATAGTACCCTGAAGGAAAAAAAATCAAGGTAAGGAGTAGAGGGAGACTTGAGTTCCTATTTAAGATGAGTTGGTCAGATAAGGCCAATCTCAGGAAGTAACATTGGGCAAGGACTTGATTGAACAAGGAGTGAGCTGTGGGACAATCTGGTAGAAGATTCTAGGCAGAAATAACTGTAAGTGCAAAGGTCCTGAGGCAGATGGTATAGCATGAAGGCCAATGTGGCCAGAGTAGAGTAAACTGAGAGGAGAGTGGTAAGAATGAGGTCATAGAGGTCAACAAGGGTCAGATCTTGTAGGGCCTCATAGGCCAGCAAAAGAG
>NW_011888952.1:3752443-3758882 GCF_000151845.1 Pteropus vampyrus | reverse complement strand
CTGATACATCAAAACCCCATTGGTCAATCTTGCCTGTTAAATGGATATTTTTTCCACACATGATTTCGTAACAGCCTGCACTGGTCATCAAAAAACATTAGGTCACTGAGTTATGCAGATCTTCTAGACATTGATAAATTTCATTAAACAGTATTTTTAAAATTACATTCATTAATATCACCAATAATCTCATCAGAAAAATATTTACATATTAGAAAGCCATCAAGCTCAGAGAGGTATAAACAAGTTTTCCAAAATAATAATTTTCCTTTAAAAGCTCTAATTTAATCATCGTGAACAGATACTGTCAGCTGTTTCTTTTTTATTTTTTTTTAATCCTTCAATTACAGTTGACATTCAGTATTATATTAGTTTCAGGTGTACAGCATAGTGGTTAGACATTTATATAACTTACAAAGTGATTCTTCCAATAAGTATAGTACCCACCTGATACCATGCATGCTTACGACAATATTATTGACTATATCCCCTATGCTGTACTTTACATCCCCATGACTATTTTGTGACTGTCAATTTGTACTTCTTAATTCTTCACCTTTTCCACCCAGCCCCGCCCTCCAGCCCCTCTCATCCGGCAACCATCAGTTTGTTCTCTGTACCTATGGGTTTGTTTCTGTTTCACTTGCTCATTTGTTTTCATTTGTAGATTCCACATATAAGTGAAATATGATATGTCTTTCTGTCTGGCTTATTTCAGTTAGCATAATACCTTCTAGGTACATCTATGTTGTCACAAATGGTAAGATTTCATTTCTTTTTTATGGCTGAGTAATGGTCCACTGTATATATGTACCACTTCTTTTTTCTTTATTTTTTATTTTTTTTATTATGGTGACATTAGTTAACGAAATCCAGTAAGTTTCAAGTGTACAATTCAACAGTGAAGCATATATACACATTGCATTGAGTGTTCACCACCCATGATTAGATTTCTTTCTGTATCTATGGGTTGGCCTAGTCTAAACATTTCATATAGGTGGGATCATATAATATGTGGCCTTTTGTGTCTGGTTTTTTTAACAGTGTAATATTTTCAAGGTTCATCTAGGTTGTAGCATATATCAATCAGTATTACATTTCTTTTACTGCCAAATACTATGCGACTGTGTGGATATATCATACTTTATTTATCCATTCATCAGTTGAATGGATAGTTACTTGGGTTATTTCCACTTTTTATGGCTATAATGAACACTATTGCTATGAACATTTGTGCATAAGCTTTTTATGGACATATATTTTTAGTTTTCTTAGCTATATAATAGGAATGAAATTGCTGTGTCACATAATAACATTACATTTAACCTTTTGAGGAACTTCCAAACTGTTTTCCAAAGGAGCAACACCATTTTACATTCCCACTAACAGAAGAAGAGCGTTCCAATTTCTCTACATCATTGTCCACATCTGTTATTATGTCTTTTTTGATTATAGTCACCTTAGTGGATGTGAAGTGGTATCTCACTGTGGTTTTGATTTGCATTTTTGTGAGGGCTAATGATGTTGAGCAACTTTTCATGTGCTTATTGGCCATGTGTATAACTTCTCTGGAGAAATGTCTATTTATCCTCTGCCCATTTTTTAATTGGGTTGTCTGTCTTTTTATTATTGAATAGTAAGAGGTCTTTATATATTCTGGATACAAATCCTTTATCTGATATATGATTTGTAAATATTTTCTCCCATTCTATAGGTTGTCTTTTCACTTTCTTTATGGTATTCTTTGAAGCAGAAACGTTTTTAATTTTTATAAAGTCCAATATGTCTATTTTTTCTTTTGTCATTTGTGCTTTTGGTATCATATCTAAGAAAATACTGCCAAATCTAAGGTTTATGCCTCTGTTTTATGCCTAGGTTTATGCCTATGTTTTCTTCCATAAGTTTTATAGGTTTAGCTCTTACATTTAGAGTCTTTGATGCATTCTGAGTTTATTTTGTATATGGTGTGAAGATAGGGGTTCAAATTTATTCTTTTGAATATTTTCCCAACACCATTTGTTGAAAAGACTATTTTTTTCTCCAATGAATTGTCTTGGAACTCTTGTCAGAAATCAGTTAACCATAATTATGAGGGTTTATTTCTGTATTCTCTATTCCATCAATCTATATGTCTATGCTTATACAGTACCAAACTGTCTTGATTACTATAGCTTTGTAGTAAGTTTTGAAATCAAGAAGCATGAGTCCTCCAACTTTGGTCTTTTTCAATATTATTTTGGCTATTCTGGGTCTTTTACATTTCTACATGAATTTTTAGAATAAGCTTATCAATTTGTGCAAAGAAGCCACTGAGAGTTTTGACAGGGATTGCCTTGAATCTGTAGATCAGTTTGGAGAGTACTGCTATCTTGGCAATGGTAGAAAGTTTTCTGATCCATGAAAATGGAATTTCTTTCTATTATGTAGTTCTTTTTTAATTTCTTTCAACAATGTTATTAATTATTTTTGAGTATAAATGTTGCCCTTCTTTTATTAAAATAATTCCTAAGTATTTTATTATTTTTATGCTAAATAAAATTGTTTTCTTAATTTTATTTTCAGATTATTCACTGCAAGTGTATAGAAATACAATTAATTTTAATATATCGATCTTGTATTGTGTAACCTAATCGATTCTTGTTTTTCTGATAGTTTTTTAGTAAATTCATTAGGATTTCCTATATACAAGATCATGTCATCTTTAAATAGAGATAGCTTTACCTCTTTTTCAATCTGGATGCCTTTTATTCTTTTCTTCCCTAATTATTTTGATTAGAACTTTTAATACAATGCTGAATAAAAATGGTGAAAGTAAATATTCTTGTCCTGTTACTAATCTTTTTTTTTAATTGAAGAAATGATTTAAATTTTTCCCCCCTGTCTACCTCCTCCCTTCCCACTCCCCTCTACCATCTGGTAACCACTAGTCCATTGTCCATGGCCATGGGTCTCTGTTTGTCCTGTTCATTTGTTGCTTTTAGGTTTATATCCCACATATAAGTGATATCATGTGATTTTCAACTTTTTCTGTCTGGCTTATTTCACTTAGTATGATTATTTCACAGTCCATCCATGTTGTTGCAAATGGCAATATTTCATCTCTGAAGCTTGGCCATGTTCAGGGTGCTTCTAGAGTGTTCACTAGGAGATAACAAATAACAAGGTTAGATCTGCAATGTTCAAGCAAGGGTTGGCCTTAGAAATCACATTTCAAAGTCCTTTCTTTTAAAGCTAAGAAAAATGTAGCTCATAGAAAATGAGTATTATGCCCAAGGTCACCCTGTTAACGGTAGTACATCCTACCTGACCGCAACACACATGGACTTAACTACAATGCCTTAATATACTCCGGACACAGTTCCCTCATTCAGGCTACATATCTTCCCTGTCCTCGATCCACTCTCAGGACAGAGTGTGCAGACCCTTCTCTTACCAAGTCTTTCTGCCCTGCCCCACAGACTAGAGATGAGTCCATTATTCCAGATGAGGTCTGCCCAGCCCAGAGGCTAGTGAGACAGTTCTCTCTTTCATCTTAAATACCATACTTCCTTTCGTGTAGCTGGAGGACAAACTGGCTTCCTTGGGAGTTCCCGCCATGTGACTCACATGCTGTTTACCGAACACTGAAATCTTCCTGCCCTCTGCAGAGTGTTTGCTAAGCAATGCCTCCCTCGACTCCATCTCACTTTCAGAACACTGGCATCTGTCTCAACGGCTCGCCCTGAGAGGCTCAGAGCATTCTGGAATCTGACAGTACTGACTTCTGAGAGGAAAGCAATTGGACGTGGCAACCCAAGAGGAGGACCCTACGGCGACCCACTCCACCAGCACCGGCCAGGCGGGACTACTGCCAAATTCAGATGGTCCGGCAGTCTCCTTGGTGCCTCTGAGGCTGGTTCCTAGACACTTCCCGTCCTTTTCCAGGGCTCTTCAAACAGTCAATCCACTTTGCAGATCTCCATCTGAGTCCAGCCACTCCTTAGAGATCTGGATGGCTGAAAACTGTCCATGCTCTTCAGTAAAGTGGAAAAGCAGGTTGGAGAATGACATAGAGAGTATGGTATGGCTTTTTTGCAAAAACAAAAATGTTTCGTGAATTTCTTCATGATCACAGAAAAGATAGTAAATTGTTAACAGTGCTTGGTCACTCTGAGAGCTAGATTGGTGTTTGGTGAGGGAGTTACAGCTTTTTCTCCTATACAGCACAGTACTGTCTTAACTAGTCAATATATAGGTTAACGTTAAACATGTTAGTTAAATGAAAGGATGTATGACTGGATAGATGGGAGGGAGGGAAATAATCAATTTTAAGTGCTCTGCATGACCTGGACACATGATAAGAGCTCAAAAAGTGTTAGCTTTAATTAAGTCATTCAATTTGAAACCTGCCACACTTCAACCCCCATTCTCTGAACACAGCCTCTTCCCAGCTCCCCTGCCATACCTCATCTCTAAGGAACAGATAACTTGGGAACAACCTCCCTCCTTCTCCACCTTCCACCTTCCAGTGACCAAAGCTTCCTGTCTCAGAAATGGTCTGATCAATTTGTTCACAGGGAGATGCTACCAACTTAATATCTGTGTAATTTTAAGTGGGCAAGACCCACAGGAACAGAAACTGCTGATCCTATAGATATGAGCACTGAGAACAGGTTTGGGGGCACTGGCTGCAGGGTTTCCTAGTGTGGGCGCTGGAGCCTCTGCAAAAGGCTTCCCACAGGAGAATCTCCAGCATGGCTGGACACAGAGTCCTCCAGGAAAAGTCGCTCTGGATCAGAGCTCTGAGGAGCCAGATCCCCATAGCACTGGCCTGAGGAGGAAACAGCTCGCATAGCAGAGCTGCCTACATCCTGGGCCTTCCCCAGAGTAGCCTCCTTACTGGCCCTGCTGGCCTATCTCTGCATCTCCTCTAAGCCCTGAGGTGAGGCCCAGGCTCAGGGAAGCCTGTGATTACACCTACCAGAAAGCAGCAGCAGCAGCAGCTTAGCACTGCAGTGTGGGTAAGACAACCTTCCTTCAGTCTTGGCTTGGCCACCTACCAGCTATGCGCCCCTGGGGGAGCCACCTGCCTCTCTTGGCAGCTTCTTCCTGAGTCACAATTGCCTTCTTCTCAGGACTGTTGGGAAATAACTAACTGATGAACAATTGCCCAGCATGAGCCTGGCTGCTGGTGAATGCTCCGAGAGAGGTGTGGGGACAATGCGCCCTGGAACATGCCCTGACAAAGACATCTTCTGGGCGCTTCCCTAGCCCTGAGCCTCTGTTTCTGAAGCTTCATTTTAGGGGCCAGCCATCCCTCCAGTTCTAATGAGTATGTGTGAACTCTAAGGCTAGGGCCCAAGTAATTGGGATGAGTGACCACAGCTAAAGTTACAGTGCCCAATCCTGGAGGCAAAGGAAGGCATGATGTGCTGGATCTACTGGGCATCACTCCTTCTGTCTCAAGGAGAGAGACAGGTGAATGCTGGCACAGGGACAGAAGCCAGACAGCAAAGCTGCCTGAGGAAATTCGATGGACACAGATGGACTCTGAATCACCAGGAAATGGTGACTCAAAGTCTCAGAGACTTTAGGTAATTGCTAAAATGATTACAAGTGATCAGGGTGGGGGATCTCCCATGCCAGGCCAACACAGTACTCAGGACACCTTCACATGCCCAGGAGTGCACAGCCCTTTCCCTGTGCTACAGCTCAGTGGACAGCCACTGCAGTCATGAAGGATTGGAAAGCAGTAGGTAATTGAATTCTCAGAAGCAGCCTTAGCTTTAAAACACAAGGATGCAACTCACTTGAAAAGCAAGAGACCCACAAGACCTTGGACATGATAAAGCTATTAATTGAAAATGCCTAGAAAGATACTTAAACAAAGGATAAACCTTATGAGTGCTCACTTTTGCTTCCTGCCAAAACAAATATGTTTATGTGATCATTAATAATACAGTAGGTAGAAACATCTATATGCCTTGCTGATCAAAGTGTGCTCTGAGGACTAGCTATATCTGCATCACCTGGGAGCTTATTAGCAACGCGCAATCTCAGGCCTCACTCCAGAATTCCCAGAATTATGGAATCAAAATCTGTATTTCACAAGATCCCTAGGTGATCTGTATGTACCCTGAAACTTAAGAAACACCGACCTAATATCCATAATCATTTGCCTATTATTAAATAGTGAAGTTATTTCCGATCGATATTCATCTATCAAACATTTACTAAACGTCTATGACACTTCGGCCAGACAAGCCCCAAGGATACAGCTGAAAATGAGAGAAACAAAATTCTGCCCTCAAAAAAACATATTTTACTGAGGAGAGCCAGGTAATAAACAAATTCCATGAATAAGCTAGTTCCAGGTTGTGGTAAATGCTAAGAAGACAGAGTGGTAATAATTCAGAGTGATGAGGGTGGTCAGAGAAAGCCTCTCTGAAGAAATGGCACC
>NW_011888952.1:3715937-3751158 GCF_000151845.1 Pteropus vampyrus | reverse complement strand
TAGTTCCAGGTTGTGGTAAATGCTAAGAAGACAGAGTGGTAATAATTCAGAGTGATGAGGGTGGTCAGAGAAAGCCTCTCTGAAGAAATGGCACCTGAGTTGGGTCTGGAAGAATAGGAAGAAGCCAGCCACACCAAGCGCTGCAGGAAAGGCTGAGAGAACAGCAAATGCGAAGACCATGAGGCAGGCAGGCACATGACAGGTCTGAGGAACAGAAAGGAATCATATGGCCACAGCATGGAGCTCAAGAAAAAAGTGGTAGGCAGGGAATGGATAGTGAAGGCCTTTCAGCCATGGCAAGTCATTTGGATTTTATTCTAAGGAAGTCACTCATGATGGATAGTTAGGGGAGTGTCAGGATTGTCTAAGTGGCTTAAAACAGTATCCATTTTACTGTTCATGATTGTGTGAGTAGGGAATCTAAGCAGGTCTCAGTGGGACAGTTCGTCTCTGCTCTGCGGGGCATCAGTTGGGATGACTGGGCAGGGCAAAGATCCACAATGGGCATCTGGAGTTTCAGTGTTAGCTATCAGGGGAGCCTCTGTGCCCCTCCACCTGACCTCCTATCATCCAGTGCTCTCCGCCAAGTCACTTTACATTGTAGCCAGATTTCAAGAGCCAGTTACATTTTTAACAGATCTCTCTGGCTTCTGAGTGGAGAGAAGATGGTATAGAGGGCAAGGCTGGGAGCAGGGGATTCAGGGAGGAGGCTATGGGCCAGCAATGCTGACACAAGCTGGGGGTTACTTGGTCAGGATGGGTAGAGGGCATAACAGGAACAGGCAGAACACAGACAGCTTTGAAATTGAACCAATATGACCTGCTGATGGACTCAATGTGCAGGGGAGCTAAAGGAGAATCAAAGATAATTTCCAAGTCTCTAGCCTAAGCAACCACATGGATGAGGATGCCTGATGCCTCTTCCTGAGATGAGGAAGAGCAGGTTTAACTCAAGGCGGAAGTGTGGAAAAACAGGGCTCTGTTTTTGCATCCATTTTAAGAGGACTGTTAAACAGGTGTGTGGGGATTTCATGCAGCCAGTCAGGTGTACAGTTTGGAACTCAGGGGAACAGTCTGGACCTGAGCAGAGAGATGATGCTGAAAGCATAGAGAGAAGGTAAGTAGAGAGAGAAAAAAAAAGGAGCACGTAAAAGCAGCCAGCAAGGTGGGAACAAAACCAAGAGAGTGCGACAGTGTGACCGTATGGGAGAAGAACTTTCTCCATGGAGTCACAGAAAATAGTCAGTGGCGGTTTCGTTTGGGGCTCCTTCCCAAGAGGGAAGATCCGAGAGCATGCTTGATTATTCTTGAGGGTGCTCCAGCAGAGAGGGGCATGGCAAGATCGAAGGCAGTGAGAAGGAATGGGGACACGACCCAGGGCTCAGGTGAGGGCTGGCCTCTGAGAGGAGCAGGGACATGCCTTCCAGAGGGACAGCTGCAGGTAGACTAGGAGGGAAAAATAAGGCAGTTTCTGTCTGGTAGTCTCTATTTTCTCAGTGAAGGCCTGGGTGAGGTCATCTGCTAGCCAGTCATCAGAGTTGGCATGGAGTGTGTTTGGGAGCTTTGATGTGAGAGTAACAGATCAAAAGTCACATGAAAAAGCTCTGTGTGAGTAGAAAGTCAAGTAAGTGAGTTGGCACCTTAGGATCATGGTTAAAGACATCTGGATTTAGTCAAAAGCTCTAGTTCAAGTTCTGAATTTGCTTGTGATCTTGAGAAAGTTACTTATCCTCTTTGATCTCTATTTCTTCATCTTTAAAACAGTAATAGTACTTGTGGTAGCAGCTCAGATTAAGATGAAATAAAATGATGCATATAAAGTCCTTCACATACTACCTGACTCATAAAAAATAATCGATAAACAGTAGCTGTGATTAATATTAGATCGTAGAGAAAAAAATCAATTCACATTAAGATTTTTATTTAAGACTTAATATTTGAGATCTAAGGACCCACAAAAAAATAATATCAAATGCATCCATATTTTTATATTGACATATATATAAGGAGAGCCAGGTTCATTGTCGGCACTCAATTTGTAAATCAATATATGTGTGGTTAGTCAGTGGTTCAGAATCACCTGCTGGGCTTGTTAAAAATAAAAGATGCTCCAGTCCTACCATGGACTGGACAAATCAGACCCCAGGGTAGGGCTGGGGCATCTAAAGAAAACACATACGTTTGCATATGTGCACACACACACATACACACACGTACATGTGGGTTCATAGGAATTCTGATGCTCACTGCAATGTGGAGAACATTGCAACAACAAAATAAAGATGATAATGCATTCATAAAGCTGTAATTAAGAGATTCTATCATATTTTGTAAAGGAGAAGAAAGCAAAAATGATTGAATACAAGAAGTACAGATTTCCTGATAATTCACAAAGAAATGACAGAAAAAGCAAACCCTCATGGGGAAAAAGATTCAACTTCTAATAAAAGAAATGCAAAATTAAAACCATTAGAACATGGGTAAAAGAGGCAATATCCAAAGTCAGAGAGTTTGTAATAGGGATGATATAATGTGGGATATTCACTTGTAAAGCAATTTTACAATGTTTTAATAGCCTTAAAGAGTCAAATGCTCTTGCTTCAGCATTCCTATTCTTGCATATTTATAGTAAGGTGATACTTAAAGTACTGATTGCAATATTATTTAAAATAGCATAAAATTAGAAGCAAATGGAAAAATCTAAAAACCGGGAACTAGCTATATAAATTATGGTACACTAAGTTGATATAATATTATGCAGCCATAAAAAAATTGTTAAGTGTATATAATAACATCATGGAAAAAAAGAAGGTTATGATGGTGTTGAGTTTTAAAAAATCAGACTTGAAAATGAGATTTGCACTAAACACAACTATATATCTTAAGTGCATGGAGACAAGAATTGCAAAGGACACATTAAACTGAGAAAAGATGATTTGTTGGGCAGCAGGATTCTGGATACGCTTTTTCCTTTAAAATTTATTTCACTGTTGCCATTACACTTGTACAGATTTTTTTTTTTTTTTTTTTTTTTTACGAAGTGATTCCCCCAATTAATCGAGGACACATCTGGCACTATACATAGTTATTACAGTATTATTGACTACATTCCCTATGCTGTACTTCACATCCCTGTGGCTATTTCGTAACTTCTAATTTGTACTTCTTAATCCCTTCACCTTTTTCACCCAGCAAATAATTCTAAAGGAAGAAGCATGTGTCTCTTCTTATTCAACTTTCAGACAGTTTGGTTTGACTCATACACTGTTTCAAGCAAATTTTATTTTATTTTATTTATTTATTTATTTTTAGGTGAGGCAACCCTTGGTTGACCTCACATATTGCAAGGACCTTGTCAGTTTAGAATCCTTATTTATTTATTTAT
The DNA here is from genome assembly GCF_000151845.1 of Pteropus vampyrus. NCBI lineage: Eukaryota > Metazoa > Chordata > Mammalia > Chiroptera > Pteropodidae > Pteropus > Pteropus vampyrus. Next base: position 3,747,773 of record NW_011888952.1, on the reverse strand, counting down.
TTATTTATTTATTTTTATTTTGTTTTTTTTTACGCCTACAGCACCTGTTCTTCCTACATGGTCTCCCATCCAAGTACTAACCAGGCCCGATCCTGCTTAGCTTCCAAGATCAGACGGGATCGGGGGTGTTCAGGGTAGCATGGCGGTAGACGCAAACAAATTTTCATTAATAATTCCACTTTCAATTTATCCTATCATGATGCACTAGGCTTTGTGGCCTCTAGGCCAGCTTCTTTCTTGGGTTGCAGGCCAGCTATTCACTTCCTTTCTCTCTGGAGCAGACTAGAAACCCTCTTCTTTGGACATAAATATGTGCCGCTGGCTCCTCCTCTTTTGGGGGCTTCTCCATGGTAGGTGCCTTCTCTTGATGTTTGCTGGTAAGGTGACCAGTGTGCTACTTTTGAGCTAAGTCAATCTTTCCCTCTGCCCTGTCTCTGGTACCATGCAAGGTGCCCACACTGGGTGGATCCAACCTGGCAAACTGTCCTCATGAAGCTGACAGTTTAACAGACGCCCTAAGACAAGTCCTCAAATAATGATGATAACGAGGCAGACCATGATAAAGGCCATCAGAGAAGTACCAACAAAACAGTACTAGATTAATTAATAATTAATTAGTAACTCTTGAATGACACAGGGTTAGGGGCACTGACCCCCATGCAGTTGAAAATGTCCTTACAACTTCTGATTCCCCCAAAACTTAACTATGAATAGGCTCCTGTTGACCAGAAGCCTTACCAATAACATAAACACTAGGTTAGCACATATAAGTTATATGTATTACAAATTATATTCTTACAATAAAGTAAGCTGGAGAAAGAAAATATTAAGAAAATCATAAGGAAAATACATTTATAATATTTATTTTTAAAAATCCGCTTATAAGTAGACCCTCAAAGTCCAAATAGGTGTTGCTCAAGTATCAACTGTAATTAATAATAAGACTAATGGAGGCAGAAATTATAAAAAACAGAGGGATCTGCAAAGGCTCCAGAGAGAAAGGGATAATTGAGGACAGACAAAAAGGTGAAGAAAGGGAAAAAGAGGAGGAAAGGAGAGGAAAGGTGGAGAGAGGAGAGGGAAGGAAAGAAGAGGGGAAGGAGGAAAGGGAGAGCAGGAGGAGGAAGAACAGGGGTATGAGGAGCTGTTCCTGCGTGTGTTTCCTCTCTGAAGGGACCAAGCAGAAGGCAGGAGAAAATCAGCCCGTGCAATCAAACAAACCTTTTTATTATTATTATTTTTAATAGTGGTCTCTCTACAGTGGTCTCTTTTTTCTCATTCCTTTAAACCACTCTGAGGCCACACACTTACTCCAAAGCAGCTGCCTTTGCTCAAACGTTTTGGAAATGGGCATCTTCCTTTGAATACCCAGAAAAAAAGACAATGAATCGTTATCAGAATCCTGGTTTCAAGTCCTTGCCATATTACTTATCAGTGGGGAGACTTGGGGTGATTATGATCCTCAATGAGCAAAGTTTCCTCGTCTGTACAAGGGAGTGATGAGAACCAGTTCACCGAACTTTTTTTAGGACTGCATGAGAAGATAGGTACAAAGCACTGTGCAAACATTATTGGGCCTGGTTTGGTGTTTGAAACTATAGAAAGCCATTCAGAACCTAGAGACTGGAACAGGTGAATGGCTGAACTGAGGTGTAGGGGTAGTAGCTGAACAAAAAAGAGGATATAATAAGCCGACTTCCTTGAGAGGCAGTGCCATGTCTTGGAAGGCAGGATCCTACCTTTTTTTGAGCAAATGCAGCATCGATGGAACAAACACAGTTTCCAAGGGGACTACTTCTTTTTCCTAAGAATTCATATCTTATATTTTTTAAAAAATAATAATCATAATACCATTTTCTACCTAAAAAGTCACACTAATTTCTTAATATCAAATATCCAGAAAGGATTGTATTTTTCGGTTGTTTCATAAGTGTCCTCTATTTAAACAGTTTATGACAGAGAAAATCCACGAGGCCCGAAATATTGCCATCTGGCCCTTTGTAGAAAGTTTGTCCATTCCTGATTTAGAGGCTTGATGGGATTCACTTTTTTATTTGGGGGATTTTTTGTTAGTTTGTTTTTCATACAATTACATCACAGTTGTTTGTGGACTTTTTATTAGGAAGCACATAATATCAGTTTGCTTTTTTTTTTTTTTTTGCCACGTTAGCAGCTAATACTGCTCAGGGCACAGATCCATTAAATCATTAGCAAATGGTAATATTCCCATTCTAGCATCCCTTCCTTCTTCAACTATTAGTTGGAATGCTTCTATAAAGAAAACTTTTCCTCACCTGCTTTTAGGTTAGCCAGAGCTAGAGTTCTTATTTAAAAAATGCTTGAGTCTTCCTTTTTACTCATTAGTTTTCAAAAACAATGAGTTGATTCCTTAGCATCCTCTCATGGTGATCAATTATTATTTTGTTTAAGTTTCATTATGTATTTCTGTATTTCAACATATTTGGTAACTTTTCATCCATTGAGGTTGTGTCCTTGCTGATGTCATCCTCAGCCAGTGTTAGGTAGTCTGTTCAATTCAAACAGGCCTTTGTCCTTTCACTACAAACCTAGTCGTCTTCACCAGCTTCCTTGCTATCTAAAATGAACAGCATTCATCTGCTCATAGGAACTTGGTCATATTTAGTTTTTTGGGGGGTAAGTTCTGGTTTTGTTTTTAAGTCTTATGACTTTACATTCACACTTTAGCCTGGAGGCTGGAGTGATGTCATTCTTGTTTAACTGGCTACCTCCCAGGGGTAACTAATCAAACTCAGCTTTTTAAGGTATATACTTTATTTTGAATTTCATAGGTCAAGTATGGGTAAACAAATTAGAAGCAAATCTATTTTTCTTCACAGCTTCCTCTATTCTTCTCAAGGTCTCACTTTCTCCCAGGCGGAACCCCCAGAGAGCTCCAGAGTGGAATGTGGTAGTCATGAGTGGGGGGAGATAGTGAGGGCTTTCCACTGCTCTCTGCCTCCCATGGTGGGAGGACAGAGCATCCTGTTCCAGTCACGTAGCAGCCACATATGGCCCTCTCTTTCCTGCTCCCTGCTAGCTCTTCACCTCAAAGGATCACATCTGGGGATTAATGTGACCCATGGGGTGCTTGAACTTGAAGGCACATATCATTGATTTTTTCTTACTGAGAAAGAGGAGGAGAAGTGTAAAGGGAGAAGGAAGAAAGGCCTATCTTATACACAGTACTGCAACATCTGCAATGGGCTTTACAGCCAGTCTCTTTTAATCCTCACCACTATTTGTAAAAAAAGAGTCTTTATTACTATTCTGGTTTTATAGATGAGGAAGCGGAAGGCCTGAGAACATATGTTACTTATTTAAAGTCATGCAGCTAATAAATGGCAAAGCCATAAATCGAAGCACTCTGCTTTTAAATCCAATGCTCTTTTCATGACCCCTCACCCCAGTCAATACCACCACCTTCATGCTAAGACTGAAGTCAACCAGGAAGCTCATCTTTATCCACATAATTCATTATAGCTGTGGTGAGCAATGTGCAGAAAAGCACAGTATGTGCTCAGAACAAGGTGACCTAACCTGGTCTATGTGGGTGGGAGGTAGTTATAGAAAGGCTTCCCTGGAGGAAGGAAATGGGCTAAGACCCAAAGAATGATGTGAGGTTGGCCAGATAAGGATGAGGAAGGAAAATCCTCTTGGAGGACAGGATGCATGAAGACTCTGAGATTTGTAGGGAATTAAAGATGACCACAGATCCTTTGCCACCCCTCCTACAGATAAGTGGTACCTAATTCTCCTCCCCTTGAATCTAGGCTGACCCTGTGACTTGCTTTGATCAACAAACACATCAGAGGTGATGTTGTGTGACTTCCAAGGCAAAGCCTTAAGAGATTTGCGGTTCTACTTTGGCAGGTTTAGAACACTGTCCTTTGGGACCCAGCCACCATGCTGTAAGGAGCCCAGGACATGGAGGATAACATGTGAAGTAAGGCCCTCTGTGATGGTTAATTTTATGCGTCAACTTGACTGGGCCATGGGGTTCCCAGATTGTTACTCAAACACTATTTTGAGTGTTCCCGTCAGAGTTATTTATGTTTTTTTTGGATGAGAATAACATTTGAATCAGCAGACTGAATAAAGCCCTCCGTAATGTAGGTAGACCTCATCCAATCAATTGAGGACCTGACTAGAACTAAAAAGACTTACATCTCAGAGTAAGAGAGATTCTTTTCTGCCTGACTGGCTTGAAATTGAGACATTGGCTTTTTTCCTACCTTCAGACTCAAATGAAGACATTGGCTCTTCCTGGATTTCAAGCCTGCTGGCCTTTGGCCTGAAACTACACCATTAAATCTTCTGTGTCTCAGGCCTTCAGGCTCAAACTGGAATAACACCATTGGCTTTCTAGGTCTCCAGCTTGCTAACTTACTCTGCAGATCTTGAGACTTGCCTGCCCCCCTAATAGTGTGAGCCAATTCCTCAAATAAATCTCCTTATATTCTCTCTCTCTCTCTCTCTCTCACACACACACACACACACACAATCCTATTGGTTGTTTCTCTGGAGAACTCTAATATATCCTCCAATTGATAGCCTCAGCTGAGCTCCCACTGGCAGTCCCAGATGACTGAAGCTAATATCACATGGAGCTTGCGGAACCTCCCAGCTGAGCCCAGTCAACCCAGAGAATTGTAAGATAGTCAATGGGCGCAGTTATTTCACAAAAGTCCCTATGTGCTAGGTGGTTTGTGATACAGTAATATATAACAAAACAAGAGAGAAGGGGCTTGGAGTGTTGTAGTAAAGAAGGCCAGTGTATGTGGAACAGAGATTGCACAGAGTGGAGAGGAGGGCAATACCAGATCATGCAGGACTTTGTAGGCATGAAAGTTTTAGTTTGGAGTGTAAATTTTTCATTTGCCTTTATTTTCTTCTTCCTGTTCTTGTCTGTATTTTTGTCTTTAGCTTCAGGTTTATTGTCAAAGTACTGTTTGGAATCAAGCAGCAGCAGTTCACCACTGCCAATACAGAAGTATGAACTACCTCCTCATCACTTCTGCAAGTTGGATGTTTCAGCTTCAAGAGTCCAAGAAACTTATGTGTATAAAATGTAAACTGATTTCTCAAAAACTAAAAGGTATCCAGCTATCATTTCCATGGAAGCAGAAAAACTGAAGCTTTCCAATTCAGAGTATCTAAATCATTTATTTCAAACTCAGTCTCTTCCAGATAAATGCTCAATTTACTTGGGATCTTCCCCTTCCCTTTCTCCCAAGGGCTGTGCTAAGTTCTCCAGTTCAAGCCCCAGAGGAAGGGGACTGAGTCCCAGGATCTCTTCTGTTCATTCTCGGAGATGTTCATCTCATGAGTCTTGGAAGCTGGATACCACTGTCCTGTGACATGATTATGTCCTTCTCATCCAAAGCCCAAGTTCCTTGGGTCCACCTGTCCATTTGCCTTTCCATGACCCTCTTGGAGCCCTCGAAGTCTTGTCTGGTTTCCACACACCATACTGGGGTACAGAGGATTCTGTGAAATGGCCTCTGGTGCATCAACTGAACCACCTCCCTCAGTCACTTCATCACTCCACTGCTCAGGTACTTCTTAGATGATGAAACTTCTCTAAAGCCATGTAGGCTTCTTAGTCATGCCTGGGAAAGCCAAGCAGTGGGTTTTTCTGTGATACATAGATAGACAGACAAACAGACAGACAGACATAGATATATAGAGATAGATTCCCAAATCTATCTTGGAGTGTGGGGGTGGGGGCGTTCCTCAGGCTTTCTGTCATCCCAGCCTTAACCTAGGCTTTGGCTTGTGAAAGGGGTACTGAGAACTTAAAACTGTCTAATTCCTGATCACCTTTCCTCAGGTACTTCCCTTCTGGCCAGCTGGTCAAATTCTTATTTCCCTTAGCAGACTTCATAGATTCGTAATATAATATTATCCTCTGAGTCCTTCCAGTTCCTGATGCATAAAAACCAAGCTTTTAGAATGAAAAAAAAAAAAAGAAAGAAAGAAAAGAAAGAAAAAAAATAATAATTTAATCCTCTTTCTCAAAAATTTGATTCTTACTATTGAAAATCATGGCTTTTAAGACTATTCTCTCTGCTATAGATTTATAAGACTTTGACTCTACTTTTTCTGTTTCATGGAGAAGTATTTACAGAAAGCCCTTGCTGTTGCTTGAATAGTGGTAAGAAGAATAGGCATTAAAAGAGTGGAATAAAATAAAGTTTAGCAACATCATCCTATTATAGTTTTCTCTATATTTGAGGCAAGCATCAGCAGGGACTTCTAGAGATTAGATAATGTACTCTATCTCACTGCTCCTGTTCCCGCCCATCAACTTAAAAGATGAATATAATAAAACCTAGGGAGGTCAAGGTTGGGTTTTGTATCCTCCATCTCTTAATGTGCATTTTAAGATACCAACACAAACTCTTCTCAGATCATTTTATCCCAATGTCTTCCAATTCATTCTCATTTTGTTTTGAACCAGATCTGTATCAACTGATCTTTTTTTGAAATGTTGCCTGGTTGTGACAATAACCTTTAATCTATGGATGCCCCGTAAGACAAACCTTTTCTTGGAGGAGTCCCAAGTGCTCAGTCAGAGAAAAAAAAAATGTATTTGAGGTTAAATTCAAAATGGCAAATATATTTAATCCTTTGGACCAAATCTAATTGATTGCCTACTACATCGTGTTGAGAAGGATTGGAGAACTCACCCAGTCCCTAAAGGAAAGAAACCCAGGAGACTGATGAACAATTTCTGTGTGTTGGGAAATGAGAGTAGAAAGTAGAGTGCCAGTATTCATGCCTGATATTCAATACTGCTGAAATTAAATGAGCGAATTTATAGGAGATTCAGAGAAGGGAGCCATTAAAGGGGTCTCCAAGGGGTTAAGAGCGGTAGCTTAAAAGAGGCCTTATCATATATTAAAAAATAAAATGAAGTTGAAATAAATACAATTTCCACCAAAAAAAAATCCCTTAATTGCTCCTACTTTATTCTTTGCAAAAATGAACAGGCTTGGTTCAGATGTAGAAAGTCACACACACACACACACACACACACACACACACACACACACACACCATCAAAAACCATCACTAACAATCCCCCTCCCTCCAAAAAAACACTCAGATAAGCTAAATTATTATAGTTTTTAAAAACTCATCAGAGAACATAGACACAAAGAAATGTAAATGAACTAAACTCCAGAAAGTGATGTGCCCTTCACAGGAGAAAAGAAACCTACAGCTGTTCCATACTTGGGACTGTGAGAGAAAGGGTAATCCTCCATAGAGATAGTTAAAAGCAGTGGTCTCCAACCTTTTTGGTACAAGGAGTCGGTTCTCCTATGAGAATCTAATGCCTAATGATCAGAGGTGGAGCTGAGGTGGTGATGCTAGCGCTGGGGAGCCGCTGAAAATACAGATGAAGGTTCTCTCACTTGCCACTGCTTACTTTTTGTGTGGCCCAGTTCCTAACAGGCCATAGACCAGTACTTGTCCGTGGCCTGGGAGTTGAGGACCCTGTTCTGAGGGGATCTTTCACTCGGAGAGAGGTCCCAGCCTGATGGACCTCGGCATGGATTTCTCTCTGCTCTCCTTCTCTGCCCCACATCCAGTGCTTTGAGTGTACTACTCCCCTCCCCATGCTGTTGAACATTCATAGGTAAGAGATGGCGAGTAGGTGCAGAATTACTCTGCGAGTTTTAATCTGTGGGATTCTACTCAGTCATGCCAGTCCAAATACCACTGTTAAAAATTTGCTGTAAGTTCACCTGGTTTCTTTTTACCCAGGGGTCCCCAACCCCCAGGTTGTAGACCGATACTGGTCCGTGGCCTGCACGAGCATCATCACCTCAGCTCCACCCCAGATCACCAGGCATTAGATTGTCACAGGAGCACAGGTCCCTGGCACCAAAAAGGTTGAGAACTGCTGCCTCAGAAGGTGAGGGATATGCAGGAGAGCTAAGAGAAACCCTGTGGTATAATGGAGAATATATCTGGTCTTTGTCCTTAGTTCCTGGCACAGAGCTTCAAAAACTCTTAGAATTCCCTGAATGATATGACTCTTTGTTATGCTAATGAGGTGACTCATGGTAGAGTCATGAGAGCTTCAGGATGGGAGCTAATCACTAAAAAGACCAACCACATGATTAAAGGGTTAGAACTTTGAACCAGCCTGATCTCTAAAGATATGAGGTGGCCAAAGATTGAGTTCAATCAGATGGCCAGTGATTTAATCCCTAAGGGAAAGTACTGATCCTGCCTTCAAATAATATGAAGCCAATGGTGAACTGAATAGAAGAAAGTCTACAACAAAGTCCAAACACTGCTCAATTTCACATCCATTTAAGTCAGCCTACACTCTAACAGCCTGACAGAAATAGTATTTATTTTCATTTCTGTTCTTCAATATAAATGTTTAACATACAACCAAATATAATAAGTCATATGAAAAAGCAAGAAACGTGATCTATGCTCCACAGAGAAATTTGTCAGTAGAAGGAGACCTAAAGATGGCTCAGATGTTGGAAAGACCAAATTAGAACACTAAAATCACTATGACAAAGATACTAAAACATATAATGGAAAAGATGGATAGAATGTGTGAATAAATGGGAAATTTAAGCAGAGACATGGAAACAAACAAAAAAGAATCAAATAAATGTGCTAGAAATGAAATATACAAAACTAGAAATCAAGAATTCATTATACAGCACAGGAAATAATCAGTGAACTTCAAGACAGATCAGTAGAAAGTATCCAAACTAAAACAAAAAGAGCAAAATGAAAAGATAAAATAGAGTAAATGGGATCTGAGGGAGATCCCATTTAGATTATAAAAGTGTCTACATACATATAATTGAAATCCAGAAGGAGAAGAGAGAAAGAATAGAGCAGAAGAAATATGTGAAGAGATAATGGCCATAAACTTTCCAAAATGATTAAAGTATTAAAGGTTCTGGTAACCAATTCCAATGCTTAGGGGTTGGGGGGAGTCCCCACACACCACCAAGTAATTCTCAAACAACTCAATCAACTTGGTGTCCTACAATTCAACTCAATTCTGATACTGTCAATTCTGACACTATATCTAAAGATAGCATCAGATCCCACAGGTTAAGAGTTAAGTCCTACAAAACTACCCCCCTTCCAACTTTAGACACCAACATTGTCACCTATAATTCTACACAAATGTCTATAGATTGGAGGATCCAACAACCCACTCCTTGGGTTCAATTAATTTGTAGAGTGACTCATAGAATTCAGAGAAACATTTTACTTACTAGATCACCAGTTTATTACAAAAGGCTGTAATTCAAGAACAGCCAAATGGAAGAGATGCATAGGGCAAAGTATGGGGAAAAGGCACAGAGCTTCTGTCTCTCCAGGCATTCCATTCTCCCAGCACTTCCACATGTTCGCCAACCTAGAAACTCCAAATCTTCTTCTTTAGGATTTTTAGAGGCTTCATTAATAGGCACGATTGATTAAGTCACTAGCCATTGGTAATTGATTCAACCTCCACCCCTCTTCCCTCCCTAGAAATCAGGGGGTAGGACTGAAAGTTCCAATTCAAAGTTGGTTTCCTTGGCAACCAGACCCCATCCTCAGATGCTTTCCACAAGTCATCTCATTAACATAAACCCAGTCTTGGTGAAAAGGGCTTGTTATGAATAATTAGACACCTATTTCACCTTTATGGGTCTGAAGGATAAGAGACCAAATATTTTACAAAAGATGCTCCCATTGCTCTTATCTGCTCAGGAAATTCCAAGGGTTTTGGGAATTGTGAGCAGGAACCATAACGAAAACCAAATATATACAAGAAACATATTTTAGTGATTTAAATGACCAAATATATATATTTTTATAAATCACAATATTGTAGGCATCAACCCCACAGATACAAGGATTTGGGTAAAATTCAAGCTGGATGAATACAACTAAACCACATTTAGGCACTTCATAATCATAGCTGAAAACCAAAGATTAAGAGTATATTTCAAAAATAGACCAAGTGAAAGACACATTACATGTAGGGGAACAATGATTCAAATGACACCTGAATTATCACCAAAAACAATGGAGGCCAGAAGACAACAGAATATCTTTAAAGTGCTGGGAATAACAAAAAGCTGCCAACTCAGAACTGCATGGCCACTGAAAATATCCTTCAAACAGCAAGGCGAAGTGATACTCCTCAGCAGTCAAAAGATTATTTCTTTTGACTTTAAGATCATCTCTAGCAAATACCTACATGGAGCAACAGCAAATGCCAAAAGAAAGTCTCTACACTGAAAGGAAATGGCACTAGATTAAATTAGATCTTCAAAAAGAAATGAAGAGCACTAGAAAAAGTAAATATCTGGTTAGGTATAAAAGACTTTAAAATTATTATTTTTTCTTTAAAAGACTACTGACTTAAAGCAAAAAAATAAAAACTGATAGCAGTGTACTATGAGGATTAAGGCATATATGAAAGTAAAACATAAAACAAGAGCACAAATAGCAGTAAAGACATACATAAAATCATAGTGTTGTAATTTTCTACATTATTGTTTGAAAGTGTTACTGGACTCGAAAAACCAGGTTTTAAGTATCAATGTCATAGAAATAAACACTAAATTCAGAATAAATTTGAGCAGATAGAGTTTATTAGAGGGAGGGTAGGAGGGAGGGAGGGAGAGAAGGAGAGAGGGAGAGAGAGAATGAGAGAGAGAGAGAGAGAGAGAGAGAGAGAGAGAGAGACTTGTACACAAAGAGCATAAAGAAAAAAAATATGCTCCCTGAAGGTTTTTTTGTGACAAGATTATATAGGCTATCAAAAAGTAAGAGTTCAGGAATGAGGATGTGGTTCTTGGTCCTATGATGTCTGCTACCAGTCATAGGTTTCAAGGTGGTAATAGGATGATTTTTTCCAGAGTTAAAAGTTCCTACTGAGGTCCTGCAAAACAAAGTCTTGGGCAAAATGTTGATTAGCCTTTTGTATTTTAAACTGCAGACTTAAGGTGTTAACAGTATTTTCCTCTGAGGCTGTAAGTGCTGAGTTAAACCTCAACTGGAATGTCAATAAGGAGGGAAGGGATCAGACCATAGTTAAAAATGAAGTCTCGGTATTAGATGAGATGGAATCTCCCTTCGTTTATCTATTTCATACCAGCTCAAAAGTAGTCTATACTAACTTAAAGATATATATTGTAATCACTAGAACACCCGGTTTAAAAAAATAATATAAATAAGTATAGCTAAGGAGTCAGTCTAGGAGAAGAAATGGAATATTCACTCACTCACTCATCCAAAAAGAGGCAAGAAAGGAGATAAGAGAGGAAAACAGAACAAGTGAAATAAAAAACAAACAAACAAACAAATGCCAACAGAGGAGACTTAAACTCAACCATATCATAATTACATTTTGTGTAAATGTATTAAAACTCCATCATGATTAAAAGGGACTTTTCTCATAAATGCAAAATTGGTTGAACATTTGGAAATCAATTGCTATAAGTGTATTAATTATCTAACTAATGCTTCGTAACAAATTACCTCAAAATTTAGTGGCTTAAAACAATAAATATTTATTATCTCAGACACTTTCTGTGGATCAGGATCTAGGGGTAGCTTAGCTGGGTGTTTCTGGCTCAGTTCTCTCATGAGGTTGCAGTCAAGATGTTGGCAGGTGCTGTGTCTTAACTCTTGACTGGGCCTGGAAGATCTGCTTCCAAGATGACTAACTCACAGGCCTAGCAAGTGATACTAATTATTGGAAGCAGGACTTTATTCTTCACCAAGTGGATCTCTTCTTAGAGCTGCTTAAGTATACTTAAAACATGGCATCTACCTTCCTCCAGAGTGAATGACCCTACAGAGAGAGAGAGCAAGAAGAAAATCACAATGCCATTTATAACCCAGTCTTGGAAGTGTCACACAGTTACTTCCACCATATGCTATGAATTAGACATATCACTAAGTCTAGGCCATACTCAAGGAGAAAAGAATTAAGATCTAAATCTTAGGCTCCAACTGTCAAAGGGAGGATCAAATAACTTATAAACATTATTTTTAAACCACATAGTAATGTACCACCAGATCAATGATCTCAGCCAGGGGTGATTTTGTCCTGCAGGGGCAGTTAGCAATATCAAGATATTTCTGGTTTTCATAACTCGGTCATTACTACTGGCATCTAGTAATAGAGGCCAGGCATGCAGCTAAGCATCCTACAATGCTCAGAACAGCTCCCTTACATTAAAGAGTACTCCAGCCCAAGATATTAATAATTATCTCAACGAATGCAAAATAAATTTGATAAAACTCAACATTCATTCTTAATTAAAAAAAATAAAAAACTCAGCAAACTAGAGTAGTAGGGAACTTATTCAGTATGATAAAGGACTTACAGCTAACATCACATGTAATGATAAAATATTAAACCCTTTTTCCCTAAGATTGATAATAAGGCAAGAATTTATGTTTTCACCAACTTTATTCAGCATTGTAGTAGAGGTCTTATCCAGTGCAACAGGTCAAGAAAAAGAAGGTATAAATATTGGGAAAATAAGTAAAACTACCTTACTCATAAATGACAAGATTGTGTATGTATAAAACCCCATGGTTCTTTGATATGACAGCAATAGCACCAGCAATAGAACCAAAAAAAAAAAAAAAGATAAATCGAACTTCATCAAAGAAGTTAAAAAATTAAAAAGTTAAAAAAATTTAAAAGTTTTGTGCTTCAAAGGGCACCATCAAGAAAGTGAAAAAACTCACAAAATATGTTTGTATATCATATATCTGATAAGGGACTTGTATCCAGATTAAAAAACCACAAGTCAATAATAAAAAGCAATTTAAAAACAATGTTTAAATGGCCATTATATACAAATGAACATTTCTACAAAAAAGATATCCAAATAGACAACAAGCACATGAAAAGATGTTCAACATCATTAGCTATCAAATCAAAACCATAATCAGATATTTCACGAGCATGGCTTCAACCAAAAAGACAGATAACGACAAGAATGTGGAGACATTTGAACACTTACACACTGTTAACTGGAATCTAAAATGGTGCAGCCACATTGGAAAATAGTGTGGTAATTCCTCAAAAGATAAAACAGTCTTACTATATGACTCACCAATTCCATTCTTCAGTGTATACCCAAAGGAAGTGAAAACATGTCCACACAAAAAATTTATTCATGAATAGTCATAGCAGTATTGTTTATAATAGGCAAAAAATGGAAATAACCCAAACATCCATGAACTGATAAATGGATAAATAAAATGTGTAATAATAATAACAGTACAGTAGAATAATATTCAGCCATAAAAATGAATGATGCATGCTACAACATGTATGAACCTTAAAATATATATACTAAATGAAAGAAGCCAGCACAAAAGACAACATATTGTGTCATTCCATTTACATGAAATGTTCAGTATAGGCAAATTCATATAGACAAAAAGTAGATTGGTGGTTGTATAGGCTGGGAGGTGGGGGTGGGAAGAGGATAGGGAGTGACTGCTAATGGACGGAGGGTTTCTTTTGGGGGTGATAAAAATGTTCTAAAATTGGAATTGTGGGGATAATTGCATAGCTCTGTGAGTATAAGACTGTACTTTAAATGGGTGAATTGAATGGTATGTGAATTATCTCAATAAAGCTGTTTTTAAAAACTCTATAGAGTATTTTTAAATTATTAGAACTAATAAGTGAAGTCAGTGAAGTTTCAGGATACAAATACTCAAAAACCAATTATATTTCAATATACTAGCAACAAGCAATTGAAAAATGAAATTCCAAAAACAAATATCATTTACAATAGCATCAAAATACTAGCCAAAATCAAATGCCTAAGAGTAAATCTTAAAAATAAAAGTGTTTGAGACTTATAAAGTGAAAATTACAAAATGTTGTTTTGCAAAATTAATGTAGTCCTAAGCGAATATACAGATATTTTGTTTAGAATAAATTGGAAGACTCACTATTAAGATGTCCAGCCTCTCTAGTCTATAGATTTAACATAATCTATATCAAATACAAGCAGCCTCTTTTGAAGAAATAGACTGATTCTAAAATTAATATCAACACACAAATGATCTAAAATAGCCAAAACAATTTCGAAAATGAAGAATGAAGTCGGAAGATTTGAATACTTGATTTCAAGACTCATTATAAAACTTCAGTAATCAAAATAGTGTGATGCTGGTGTAAGGACAGGCAAATAAATGAAACAGAATAGTAAGTCCAAAAACAGATCTTACACATATGCGATTAATTGATTTTTACCAAGATGTCAAGTAAATCCTACAGGGAAGATAAAAGTTTTTTAATAAAAAGCTAGATATTCTATATGGGAAAAAAATGAACCTTAACTTCTTTCTTATTCTTACACAAATATTAAATTAAATGTAGCAAAATGGTATCTTTTAAAAAGCAGAAATTTTTTATTTTGGTGGAGCCCAATTTAACATTTTTTTCTTTTATGGCCAGTGCTTTTGTGTCAAAGAAATCTTGGCTACCTTAAGGTTATGACGATACTCTATATTTCTTCTAGAAGTTTGATGGTTCCAGGTTTTAAAACTAATGTTTTAAATCTTAAACGCGATCTTATTTTTCAAAGTTTATTTTAAAAAGTTTCAAACAGTGAGCTCACAGTGAGATGGCAAACATCCACAAACCAGGAAGTAGATCCTCACCAGTTACCAAATCTCTAGGCACATGATATTCGTCTTCTCAGTCTCCAAAACTATGAGAAATATCTGTTGTTTAAGCCACCCAGTCTGCGGTATTTTTGTTATAGTGCCTGAGCTAACTAAATAAAGTATAAAATAAATATTAATAAATAATAGTAATAGTAAATAAATAGTATTAAAAGATTCTTTTAAATGGAATTTACAATGAGTAGAATTTAGTCTTTTATGATTATTTTGTAAATCCTAAGTCTGATATTAGGGAAGCAAATAGTATCTTTGACTTACCAGACTTTATTTTTTAAAAAGTTTCAAACATACAACAAACTTGAAAGAATTTTACACTGAAAATCTCTATATTTCCCACCTAGGGAAGAACAGTTTTGTATATAACTAAGCAGGATGAGGAGGAAAATTTTTTGCAGTTTCTAAGGGGGATGTCTGGGACCTTTCAAGAATTATCTGATTTCACTTGAAAATCACCACGTGGATTCCTTTCTTTGATGAGTGTGTGGGCCCTGGAGGTACCTGATCTAGGTAACAACTGCTTTTATCTAGAGTGACGCAAAAAAGAAAGATTTTTCCTGAAGAAATGAGATGGCACTTGGAAGGGTAAAAGGGAGGAGATAAAAGATCAGTAGTAAGAAAAACACCAGACCTTTCCATTATTTTCTGTTTGGTGCTAAGGTGAGTGGGGGTCACAGGTCGTCTGCTTTCCTACTTGCTTCCTGGGTCCAAGACCCTTCCTATGGGGCTCTGGGTACAAGAAATGTGAGAATGATATAATGTCTACACACGCAAAGCTACAAAGAGGAAAAACCATCTTAATCCAACTGATCAGCTAGAACTGGTTATCAACTAGTAGTGTGATATTTTCCACTAACTCTATTTTTTCAATAGCTCACTGTTTAATAGGTCAACTCTCATTTTGGTCCCCCAGATGGTTTTTTGGTTTTGTTTTTTTCAATACGAAGATACCATCTTAAAATTCTTTAGCTGGGGGAATGAAGAGCTTTGCCTCAATCTCATTTCTTTACAAAGGAAGGAATGTAGCCCATTATGACGTAATGACCACCTGTCAGGAGCAAGAGGTTGTAAAAGTTCAAGAAATTCAAGTGACATCATCTGAGTGATGAGGGCATTTGTCTTCAGTAGATGGGGCCAAAGGCTCCACTCATTTCTCAGCCCAAGACATACGGGCTTCAGGAAGACTGAATATCCTTGTGTCATGAAATAGGCATTCCAGAGGTTCTAAAAGATCACCTGGACAACTCCATTTCATGCTAGTTTGTCTTACCATATATCAAGGACTGACTCACAGACAAGGTCACGAGGAGAATGAAAAAGATCTAGTGTGACAAATATCAAATGGTCTGTAGGAAAGCAGATGACCTGTGACCCCCACTCAAGCATCTTCAAATAGCATTTCCAAAGTCCTGAGTCTTGCTTCATTCTCAGTACAAGCCAGCTTCTCCCAGGGCCTGATCTACTCCCATGGTCTACATTAGGAAGCAATAGCTGTTGCACTGGTTCTTCTAGTGTGATATCTCAGCTTTGCCTTATACTAATTCTATGACACTGTGCAAGTAACTAAAATTACCAAGCTTCAGTTTCTCATTTTTAAAATGATGATAAATAATAACACCTAGCTCAAATTGTTGGTATGGATTAAACTGGATAGTTAAACAAAAAGTAATGCTTAGAAGATATAAAGGACCTTTCACAGGTGGTGAAATTCAGGGACACTCTCCCTCTCTGAAGCTTGGGATAGATTACCTACGATGCTGTGAAAACCAAGATGTACATCTAGGAGATTTTGGCACCACTCTGTTGTCACTCCAGACTATTAATATCACAGAATCATAGTACATGTGCTCTGGAAGGAACCTTCCAGAAAACTCAGACTAACTCGCTCATTTATGGATACATTCTCATCCATGAGAGAAAGGAAGTCACACACTCATGGATGTTAAAACTGAGGACAAAGACCGACCTTTTTTTTTTTTTTTTTTTTTTTGCACTCCCTGTCCTACTCCTCCTCCCTTTAGCAATTGGCCTGGCCAAAGTTTATACTCAATAACAGTCATTGGATTTTGTTAACTTGTCCAAAAACACACAAGCCAAAAGATAAAAACTTAGACTAAAATTCCACTTACAGAGAAGAGGCATACTCTAGTTGATAAGAGCAATCCAGATCTTGGTTAAAATCTTAGCTCTACCCTGAAGTTGTGGGACCTCAGGCAAGTTATTCAACTTCTCACTGGTAAAGCAAGGATAATAGCATCCATATCCCAGTGCTATTTCAATAACTAAACAAGATGTGGATATCAAGCACCTGGCTGTCTCAGTTACAAAAGACCAAATCCTAACAATGACCCAGAGGAAAAACAATTCAGTCGAAAGTCTGGATATTCAGTTGACATCACATGAAGCCTCTAGATATTTGAAACTAGCTAAGGGAACCGAATTTCCAAGTTTGCAATCATGTCTGTGTTTCACAGAAGGCAGCTTTGCTGATGTGCATATCTCTTCTCCCAGGGAAGACTACCTGACACTTCATCCAGGCCTTCCCAAGCCTCAGCCGCCCTCCCTGTGCAATCAAAACCTTGGTGACAATAGTGCTGGTCAGAGCTGGGTAGGGGACAGGGAGACAGGTGTCAGAAAAGCTCCACCGTACAGACAAATCACTTAAGCCACCAAGCTTCCATGTCCTCTTCTGTGAGATGCCTATAATGCCTTCTGCACAGGGATACTGCAAAAGATAAATAGGATAGTGGTTTTGGAAAGTGTACAATCCTTTAAAAATAGGAGGTGGTTTTCACATGCCAACCTAAATCAAGCTGTGGTCCAACTATAACATGGGGTGAAAATTCTTGAGAGTTTCTGCAAATTAAAAATCTAAAGTAAAAAAATTCTCATTTTAAAAAATACTGCAACTGTGCTTTTCCCCCCTCTTAATCCATTGTGGGAGCCATCTCTAATTAAGCTGACATTTACCCAAAAAAATGATGGCTCAGGTTATTGCAGGCAAGTCAAAATGAGAGTGGCAAGCCCACCTGATGGCGCTGCCAGGGAAAATTACAGCACGCCTGGCATTGCTAGACCTCCTTTCATCCTCCAAGGAGCCAAAGTGCTTTGGAAAGTCACTCAGCAAGGCACGGAGAAGACAAACCAACGAGCAACTGGAATGATAGAAAAGACTGAGTTCTAATGAACACTACCAATCTGAAAAATGAACCTTTCCTGTTGGCTTGAAAAGATGGATGGCTCATGCCTGCATTTCCCGTGTCAAAGGTGGCTCATCCACCACGTCATTACATAAAGTAATTACTGCACTTTCCTCAGGTTCCATTTGTGGCACTCACATGGCTGCTCAGCTTACTAACTGCAAAAATTAACTCCCTCTTTTTAATCTGGGCGCAATGGCACTGCTTCAGGCCATCGTCAATACAATGTCTTCTCCTGCCTGTCCTCAGCTGTGAGCAGTGTCATTTTGAAGCAGCCAGTTTGACCCTGTAGACAAACTGACAGCCACACTCATTTTGTTAGCCTAAAAAAGAACCCATTAACTGTTGAGCATTTATGAAATTTCCCGGTGATGTGTGCAAGGGGCACCTTTGTCCCAAGCCCTGAGGCTCAAGAATGAACTGAAGGATGCAGTAGGGTCGGATGTGGGTGACATTTGGTATTTGGGTTTGGATTTGAGTAATGGATGGATCGTTGGTGTTGTGACTAGTGGTAGATTTGGAGATGGGGCAAGGTACAGGACAGGGTCTGAAATGGGATGAGGTTCAGTATTTGGGTGAGGGATGAACTTGGTATTAAGCCTGGGATAAGGCTCAGGAACTGGGTAAGAGAAAGATTGGGCCTGGGATGAAGAATAAGAGATGACACAAGGCAAGTGAGTATCAATCTTTGGGGCGGTTGGGGGGTGGTGTGGAAGAGTGTGTGTAAGCACCAGACAAAGGCTCGGGATATAGGCTCGGGATAGTCAGACTCAGAGATGGATGGTCTGAGACTCAGGGATGGGTGGAGCAGATCTCAGGGATGGGGTGATGTCTGTTGTATGCATTACTTGATTGTTTTTTTTTTTTTTTAAATAAAAGCTTGAGAGTTTATTCTTTAAGGTCAAGAAATATGTCCTCAGCTGCTTCAAAGCATTCTGCTCCATCAGATGGCCAGAGTCAGCCCAGAGCAAAATGGGAAAGTCATCTGTGTTGGTGGCCCCCTCCCTTTCCTTCTGGGAGGCTTTGCCCCCTTTCTGAAAAAGCCACCTGGTAAGTGCCCAGCAGCTCTCAACAGCCTGTGGCATGGGCCCTGGCATCTCCAGCAGGCCAGCAGGTGGTATCGGTGCTGGGCTCTACCATCCCAAAATGGGAGCAGCACTGGGAGGGGGAAGGACATGGGATTCAAAATCAAGGAGACCTGGGTTCTCCTCCTGCATCTTGGGCAAATTGCGGATCCTCTCTGACCCTGATTTCACAGCAATTAACAGGGTTTTTCTCATTTATCTTATGGGTTTGGGGACTGAGCATATAGCAGATGTGAAAAGAACTTCCTAAGATGTAAATGTCATATTATTACTGACAGTTGTGATTGTCATCTTACCACTGGAGTGCAGACACTGGGGAAGACAGTGGTGGGTCTAAGATGGGGGGCTCTGATGGGGCATCTGCCCCAGCTCCTTTGAGATGAAGAACTTCCACCCTCTGGGTCTCAGATTCCTCACCCAGATATCAGCTCTAACAATCTGAATCTCAGTATTTCTCAAAAGTTCTCTGAGGAAGGAGGAGAAGGAAGGGCAGAAACAGGGTATGACTCTGAGGAGACGTTTACTTCACCAGGCCAACAGTAATAGGACATTTAAGAAATGTAGATGGCTCTTTCTTTGCTCATTCTGCATCCTTGGTTTCTACTTTAGCCACACTGTTGGTACATAATGTATCTTAAGAATCAACAAAAAATGCAGCTGGAAGCTGGTTTCTTGGTACTACCTGGGACCTCCCTGGGTCCCAAACTGGTGATCAGGTTATTACAGAGACTGGCAACAGCCATGGCTGGGCCAGCAAAGAAGCGTACAGGGTCTGTGTGCATGACTTGAGAGCCTCCTCAGCCCAAATCTCCTCCCAGAGAGTCCCCAAATTTCACTATTAGAAGGTTACTTTTTGTGTGTGTTAGCATTATCTTTTTCCCACTCATCTTCTTCAAAATACAAAGATCCCAACCAAATAAGGAGTATTAAACCCAAAGTCCTGGGACTTCTTCTCCTACTTCTACAGCTATACCTCTCAGCCCCCCATGAGAAGGCCTCTTTCTAGGTCTATCCACTGCCTCTGTACTCCATCTCCTGGGGTGATCACATTCATACCATGGCTTCACCTACTACCTACATGCTCAGGCATCCCAAATCTACATCTCCAGCCTAGATTCCTCTCCTTGTTTCCAGACCCTTATAAACCATTGCTTCTTAGACACCTGAGTGATCCATAACCACCTCAAATTAAGACAAGTCTTCACCTGTCCCCTCTTCCCTCAGATGCTCCCCTCAAGGGTCCCTTTAGCAATGATTCCAGAAACTCTCCCATTGCTCTCATTCTTCTCATCCAATCATGCAGTCCTGTCGATTCTACCTTCTAAACAGCCTGTAGATCCATCCACTCATCTTGATTCACTTGCCCACTTCAGGCCTAATCATTGCCCCTCAGGCACTACTGCAAAATCCTCCTAAATAGTCCCTGTGCCTTCAGCCATGGTCCCTCTGTAACCCACTCTCCACAGTGCAGCCAGTGCAACTCTGATGACACTGTTCATGTGCTCACACATTTCTGATGTGTCCCCATTAGCCATGGAGTTGGTTCCACAGCCAAGGACTCTCATCATCTAGCCCTAGCCGCCTCCCTTGGCCTCTTCTCCCTGCTCATTTCCCTCCCCTACAGTGCTGGGAGCCTCAGTCCCTAAAAACCATTTACAGTGACCAGTGTTGCTTTTATTCGTGCTGTTTTTTTTCCTTATGTTCTTACCTATCTGCTTCATTTAGCTAACTCCTACTTCTTATGGACTCATGTCAGCATCTCCTTTCCTCTAAACCCCTGTGGTAGGCTAAATAATGACTCCCAAATACATATAGGTCTTGATCCCTGAAATCTGTAAATGTTACCTTAAAGGGCAAAAAGGACTGCACAGATGTGATTAAGGATCTTGCAATGAGGAGATTATACTGGCTTATCCGGGTGAGCCTAAGTGCCATCATAAAGAAGGAGGCAGAGGGAGAATTGACCCAGACAAAAAAGGAGGCAATGTGACCACAGAGGCAGAGACTGCAGTGATATCACCTCAAGCCAAGGAATGCTGACAGCCATTAGAAGCTGGAAGAAGCAAGGAATGGAATATACCCCAGAGCCTCTGGAGGGAGCATGGTCCTGCTGACACCTTGGTTTTGGCCCAGGAAAACTGCTTTCAGATTTCGGCCTCCAGAACAGTAAGAGAATAAATTTCTGTTGCTTTATGCCACCAGGTTTGCTGTGTTTTATTACAGCAGCCCTAGGAAACTAATCTACTAATCCATGTGCATGACTTGAGAGCCTCTTCAGCCCAAATCTCCTCCCACAGAGTCCCCACATTTCATCATTAGAAGGTGAAATTTCACCACCACCACCACCCTCTCCCCCTCAAACCAGATGAGACCTCTCCCAAGTGCTCTCGGAGCCCTGGCCTGGGATTCACTATGACACCTCTCATACCATGTCATAATTCCTGTCCTCATGTCTGTGTTTTTCCAACATGCTATATTGTGACTCTCTGAGGATGGGGACTATTTTATCTGTATCTTTATGGCTTATCACATAAGGGGCTTTACTAAATGTTTGTTGAGAAAAAGAAACAAATGAATACTATCACCCATGGCCTGGCCTGAGCCATAAGAATCCAACATAGCTTGGACTCTCTGTCACCATACTGGGACCACCTCCCTCATCTTGAATCCAAAATGCAACTATTTGCTGAACTATGATGCAGATTCCTGCACCCTTGGACCCAACCTCCTGGTTACTTTTATAGAGCTGGTGTCTACAGCTCAGCCATAGCTCTAGTCCGATGTGTATGAGAATCACCTGGAGGGCTTGTTAAGCAGGCGACTTCCTGGGCCCTAGCCCCAACAATTCTCAAAGGGCTTACAAATCTATAATAGCGAAGGCTCTCCGACCCAGCCTATCCAGGTGATTCCAATTCAGATGAGGTACGTAAGGACTAAGCTTCAAGCAAAAAATATCCCAGTGCCTGTGCTACCCTGACAGATCTTTTCCCAAGCCCCAGCTCACTGTTTCTTCCCATCCTGCCTGGGCCATAGAGAACTGACCTTCACAATTTACATCTGAATCTCAAAATAAGCCACTGCCTCTTCCATCCCCAGAGTCGAAGGTTAATTAATAAGTTCATCTTCATGTCCAAATAAATCTAAAGAATCTGGACAGTTTCCATAGCTAGAGCAGCATGATGTTGAAGAGTGGACACTTTTGGTTCCTCCTGGGCAACCACCTTTCTCCATCCTCACAGAATCCAGAATTTGTTCAGCTTTCCACCCCTCCTGAATAACTCAAGGAAAAAGTGATTAATCTAAGCCCACAAATGAGGATCCTATTCCTCTTCCGGCCAATGAAGTTCAAGTAAAAGTTTCCTGAGGGATTTCTGAGAAAGGGACTTCTTCTCTCTTAGAAAGCAGTGCCTCTCTCCACAGTGGCCCCCTGCCACTGCTGTCAGCTGTCCTTCAACTACGAGCAGAACTGGCCTTGGATTGGGCTGACATTGGGATAACAGAGAGGAGAGATGGAAAATGTCAGGGTCTTGAAGACATGGTTATGTTGATAGAGGACCAATTCCAAAGCCTACGCTGTCCCTCAACTTCCTCAAATGTGATTGTGTCACCAACACATCCTGATGACCAATCACTTCAGCTGGAAAGCACTCTATCTTAGAGACCTGTTCCATGACATATATATGGGACTGGCTGAAGGACTAGACACAGGGCTGTATGAAATAGTGTTGTTTGAGTTCTGCAAAATCAGTGACAGGGCCCAAATCCCTGGCCCGGGCTCCCTGCTCCTGGGATGTTTACTTCTAGAAGGACCTGACACAATCGCACCTGTAATGGTAGGTACCATCTATGCCCAACTGGGTCTGCATGTTAGGTCAGCGGGGAGCAGCAGCCTCTGTTTTTTGTCATTGTTGACAAGGGAAATAGAGAATGATTTCTGTCACTACTTCTGGGCAGATATGGGACCAACAGGGCCTCTACTTTATGATTTTAGGAAGATGGAAAGGAGACATCAGCTTCAAGACTGTGACCACAGCTATGGCTAGGCAATATTTTCTCAGGAGCTTCTTGCTGAGTGAGCTTAAGCAAGTCACTTCAAAATAGCAACAATCCTTCGCTGGTGGAGACCAGCATGGGAGAGAGATGCTAACAAGCAGGCTCTTTGGTGGAGGCAGACCTCACCTTCGCCTGGCCCACCTACTGCTCCTCCATGCAGTCGGCCAAAGGAACTGCAAAACAGCATGGTAGCAAAGAGACTAGTCTTCTGGAGTCTGATGTGATGGATCAGGATGACACCTCCACCACTGGCAAGCTTTACCTCTCTGAGATTCAGTTTCCTAATCTATGAGACTATGGCGGTGGTGCCCACTTCAAGGCCTGATGCCAGGATTTAATGCGATGACCCCTGTCACTGAGGACACACTAGGTACTAAATAAATGGTGGCTCTTGTGATGTTTTTTATTATTATCTTCTCTTAATCTTGGAGAGGGAAGTTTTAAAAGCACAGAACACAGTAGGCACTCCCCAAGCATTTGGGTGGAACCAAGACTGAGACATGATTTTCTGGAACAACATCCAGGCCAGCTCGTCACTGCACCAGGGGCACTGTGATTTGCCAACTGTCTGGACTATGACTAAACACTTAAAAAGAAAAGATAGCCTAGAGCTGGAACTCAATGAGGTGAGGCATGGAAACTGTACAGTTGGGTAGACAAGGGGGAATTCTAACAGCTAGAAACTAGGGGGCAATCAGCTGTCTGCCTTTCTGGGGCTGACAAACTTCCATGGAAGGTGCTGGTCATTTCAGGAAGTCATGGGTGGTCAGATAGCACTGAACCAAACCCCACCCCCGCAGTTCAGACTCCAGGAACCAGGGTCCCAGGAGAAGAGGGGACTCTCCTAGGACAGACAGGGGTTGGGGGCTATGCTGGCACTGCAACTGAGGACTTCTGACACCCAAGTCCATTGCTCTGATCCTTGAGGGAATCATGACTAATGGTTTTGAGTTTGCTATGACAGATCATATTTCTCTAGATTTATTTGTTTATTTGAACTAAAGTGTCCTTTCTGCACTCATCGGGCAAAATTGTGGAGGAGGCACAGGACTGTCCTCAGCCTCCCTTTCTAGCCTCCCCTTCCCTCCTCCTCATTCTCTGCTCTCAGCAGACAGCAGGGCTTCCCAGCTGCCTCGTCTCAGCCCCTGCATCTGTATTCCATCATGGAGTTATCACAATCTGTCTTTATTTAATGGGTTGTTTATTTATTTTCCATCTATCTGCCCCCACTGGATCGTACACTCCATAAAGGCAGGGACAATGGCTGACTTACTCAAGGCTACATTCTAGAACAGTGCCTGGTGCACAATAGGTGCTCAATGAATAGGTGTTCAAGGACTCAACCAACACACTCACTTACACTGAGGTAACATTCTCACCATGTTCCATCCAGTGATGTAAAACAAATTGTAAGAGAGGATCCTTAGGGAAAGTAGAAGTGGACCAGGAGGAGGGGACTAAGATGTCCTGAGCACTTACTGAGGGCCAGGCACTGAACTAGGTTTGTGCACATTATCCATGACAGTGGCCATACATGGCAGATCCCCTTGACAGGTTAATGCTTAACCCAAAGCAATGAATCTCTATGGAAAGAATTTGGTAGAAATAAAAAAGATTTTTGAGCCTGAGAATGGAATTTTCCTGGTGCCTCTTTTAGCATACTTTGTAGGCAATACTTATATTGCTTGTCCATACAAGGAGCTGCTTTAGACACCATGACCAGACGAACTATTGTTGTCCAGGCAGGAGGTTTTCAAGTCAGTGGAAGCTTTGTGCAACTTCCACTAAAGATGTGCAGGTGTGACTGAAAGACTTTTTGTTAAGGCCTCTGAGAGAATTAAGTTGTTGCCTCCTAGTAGACCCTTTCATCTAGACAAAAAGACTCCCGTGAATTTTAAGGACATTGTCCCATGGCTGCCTGACAAGCCTAAAGTAACTGTGAATAAATCTAAAGGAGAGTCGTGTCTCAAAAACAACTTTGGGTGTGATTTTGTCAATTAGACTCAAATCCTATTCATAGGAAGCCCACACAGTTTTTAAGAGCTGAACATGCAAAAGTGCTGCCAGCCTGGATTAAAAGGAACTGGGATCTGAAATTGTTTAAACTGTAAAAGGGCCTCGAGGGCCTCAATTTTCCACAGACAAGAAGCAGACTGAGAAAGCTACCTAGCTACAAGTGCAGGCCATTTCTTTGGAGTCCCAGAGGGTAGATCCAAGAGCCAAAGTGAAAAACAGAATAGGGAGTTACTTCCAAAGAGCAGAACCTAGACCTAATAGAGGAATATTCCCCGCTATCATGGTGGAAGCTGTGTTAACATTAGCCCAGCTGGATTTCAGCATTGCTATGGAATGGTGCCTGGTATTTGCTCCCCATTCTCCCCCCTTTTGAATACGTGTATCCATTACATTTACCCTTTGCCTGCCTCACCAATGCATTTTAGGTATGTGTACATCAGACAATGATATACACATACCTAAAATGAAAAGGAGCCATACCTAAAATGAAAAGGAGCCATATTTGAGGAGTCTAACTGGAACCTGATACGAATAACGGGATCCTGAACTTCAAGCTTGATGCCATAGTTTGATGAGAATTTTTGGGGGGTGCTGGGATGGGAGTGAACATATTTTGCACATGGGAGGAATGTGAATAATGTTCAGAGGATGGATAGTCTGAGGAGCACTTTGGTAGACTGAAACGGTGGCCACAGTCTTTTATTTGTAGTATTACTTTGCAGCTCCTCCCATCGACAGATAAAGTCCATTTCCTCATCTTTGACTGACTAGGGCATATTTTGACCATTTGCGTAATCTCTTTTCTCTCTTCTATTGTGTGTCTCTCTCTCTCTCTCTCTCTCTTTCTCTTTCTCTCTCTCTCTCTCTCTCTCTCTCTCTCTCTCTCTCTCTTTTTCAGATCCTGACAAGCTCAGGCAACCTACCAGAGAATAAGAGATATGTGGCCTCACCAGCCCCTATGTCCCAGCTTACAGCCAGACAATTGTCAGACAAGTGAGACTATCTTAAACCAGCTAGACCCCAGCTGACCCTCCAGCTGACCCGATACCTAAGCAGGCTCAACTGAGACTGAGTCTGACCCCAATCAACAAAACTGTCCAACTTACCTATGAACTACAACAGGGGTCCCCAACCCCTGGGGACCAGTACTGGTCTGTGGCCTGTTAGGAACCAAGCCACACAACAGCAGGTGTGCAACAGGGGAGCGAGTGAAGCTTTATCTTTATTTGCAGCCGCTCCCTAGCACTTAGTATCACCACCTCAGCTCCACCTCAGATCATCAGGCATTAGATTCTCATAGGAGCACTGGTCCTTGATGCCAAAAAGATAGGAACTACTGAACTACAAGCAGAAAATGGCTACTGTTTTAAGTCCCTAAGTGTGGCAGAAATTTGTTACACAGCAAAAACTAATACACTATTCTTCAGCTTTTTCCTATTCTGTTATTAAGTCTGTTATTTCAATTATTAGTGTTTTTTGGTCAGGCATTTTCTTTATAACTGTTTGTCCTGCTTCATGTTCCACCAGCCTTTCTTATTTCTTTGAGGATATATAATATGTTTATTTTTGTCTTGTCCTGTCTCATCCACTAATTCTGCTTCCTTTGGATGAGACTGAACTTGGCATGATGCAGTTAGGCAGTGAGCACAATTGAAATGATCTGGGGCAAATGCAAATACACTAGTAAACAAAAGGATAGAAGCTGGTGCTTGGATCCTAAATTACCAGTGCTGGAAGAAATAGCTCTAGACTGGCATCCTCATTTTACAAGCAAGAAAACTGAGACCCAGAGAGGAGAAACAACTTGTTCAAACTCGTGTAGAAAACTAGTGGCAGAGCTGAGTCTAGAATCTAGGTTTTCTCATCTCCAGCTGATCTCTTTCTAGTACCCTCTGCTATATCTCAAACCTCTAAGCTTTTGATCTTTGATGGATGCTTTTTCACTTGGTTTTACAGACTTCTGAGCCCTAGACACCCCACCTAACATGTACCAACTGCCTTCCCATTTTATAACCCTCCTTTAGTCCCAGTCAGCCTGATCACTTTACCGGCCCCTTGACACTCTAGATGCTTCCCAATTTCTACACCAGAGGTTTTGCCATTCCTCTTGCCTGGAATGTTTCCTTGTCCTCCTTACCCAACTAACCCTGCTCATCGCTCAAGGCTCAGCTTAACATTCTTCTCTGATCTTCCTCATTCTAGTCTGTTCCCCTTCTCCTATCCATTCTCTCTAAAACATTGGAACTCTCTAAAACATGAATCAGATCACATTACTCCCCGGCTTAAATGTTTAAATGGCTTTGGATGCCCTGAGGATATGATTCCCATACTTCTCACTGTGAATTAAGGCCTTTATGAGCCTGGTCCCTGTCTACCTTTCCAGACTCACATCTCGTTGTCTCCTCCTCCCCCTCTCTCATCCTCTATCCTGTCCCTCAACTCTGGTCATGTCTGTCACCACTCCCCAAATTTGCCATGCTCTTTATGTCTCTATGACTTTACAAGCAAAAGCAAAAGGAGTTTATTGCCACTAAACCAGCACTAAAAGAAATATTAAAGGGACTTCTTTAAGCGGAAAAGAAAAGGCCAAAACTAAAAATAAGAAAACATAGGAAAGAAAAAAATCTCACTGATAAAGGCAACACTTAGTAAATATAGTGGATCAACCAATTATAAAGCTAGTACGAAAGTTTAAAGACAAAACTAGTAAGAGTATGTGTAACTACAATAATATATTAAAGGATACACACATATGCATACACACACAGGTGTGAAATACGATGTCAAAAATATAAAAGTGGAGGTGAGTAAAAAAAAAAATGTAGTACTTTTAGAACTTAAGAGACCATTAACTTAAAATAGACTGCTATAAACATAGCTTGTTATATATGAATCTTATGGTAACCACAAACCGATCACCTATAATAGATACATATAAAAACTTTGAAAAAGAAACCCAAACAAATAACTAAAAAAGTCATCAATGCACAAGAAAAGAGAAAAAGAAAGGAACAGAGAACTATAAAATAACCAGAAAACAATTAATGAAATGGCAATTTAAAAAGTTAAGGATATCTGTTTATACCGCTTCTATTCTATACTTTACCTGAAGTCCTACATTGTACAAGATTTAAAAAATAAAAATATATTAATTATAAAGGAAGAAACAAACACTATCATTATTTACAGATGACATGACTACATAAAAATCCCAAAGAACTCTCAAATAAACTGTTACAATTACTAAGATAATTTAGTAAGGTTTCTGGGTTTACAATACACAAAAATGCATTTTTTCACATGAATAAGAATCAAGCAGAAATATGAAATCATACTTAAAGCTGTAGTAACTAAAGCAACATGGTATTGTTCACACAAGTAGATCAACAGCACAATATGGAGAGAGAAACCAGACATATCCATGCATTTGTAGAAAACATATTTATAGCAGGAGTGCTTGATGGTTTCTGTTTGTCTATCTAGATGCCCTGTCCACCCTCCTCCCCTTTGCTGTGTGCCCCAGAGCTGACCTTTATTGACTCCATCAGTGGGCTGCCTGTCCTCTGACTTCCACTGGGTTATGGTGGGTTCCTCACTGGCAGGAAATCCGAAGGAGAGACAAGGGTGAGTTTGAGCAGTCAGGTATTTATTTATTCCTCTGGCTGACTCTCCCCTGGCCCATAGTGACTAGTATGTTTCTCTCCAGAAAGTCTTACTTCCTCTATAGTGGCTTTCTTTTTCTGCTTTTCTCTCTGGGTCCATTAAATTGTGCCTTTCCCTCAACCCTTTGAGCTTAGAAGTGGTAAGTGTTCCCAGCTATTACCAGTCCCAGATTGCTTCATCATCTCTTGCAGTTTCCCTTAACCCTGCCCCTGCCTTTAGAAATAGTACCTTTATTAAACTCTCTTCAATTAAATTGATTGAATGTGCCATGTGTTTCTTGCCAATATCCTGATGGATACAGCCAGTCCTGCAGCTTGTGGAAGAAAGTACCATTCAGCAAATGATGCTAAGAAAACTGGTTACCCATGATGAGGAAAAAATTACAATTTCTCAGAGGATTCACAAAAATCAATTCCAAAGACCTCAGTATAAGAAAAAAATTTCTTATAACCAAGATATCAAAAACACAAACTAAAAAGGAAAAAATTGATAAAATTCACTAAACTTACTGTAAAAATTATACTTATGTTGAAATACTGAAAGTTTCCCCCAGCTATCATCACTTCTATTCAACATTGTACCAGAGGTTCAAGCCAGTAAAACAAACGAACAAAAAAGTAAAAAATATAAAGATGGTAAAGGAAGAAATAAAATCAATTGGACAGCATATGAGAAAATAAATGAAACTTAACCCTTACTTCAACCATATGTTACTTCAACCATATATTAAACCAGTGGTTCTCAAGTGAGGGTAATTCTATAGGTATCAACAAACTGATTTTATAGTTTACGTGGAAAGGCAAAAGATCTAGAATAACCAACACAATATTGAGGAGAAGAACAAAATAAGACGGCTGACACTACCCAACTTCAAGACTCACTATAAAGTTATAATAGTCAAGACAGTATGGTATTGGTGAAAGTAAAAGAATAGAGAGCCCCAAAATAGATGTACACAAATAGAGTCAACCTATCTTTGACAAAAAAGCAAAGGCAATTCAATGGAGAAAGAAAAGCTTTTCTTTTTTTTTTTAATTTATTTTTTTATTTTTTTAAAATTTTTAATTAAGTTTATTGGGGTAACATTGGATAATACAATTATATAATCTTCAAGTGTACATTATCATTTGACATCTATTGTGTGCTTACCACCTAAAGTCCAGTTTCCTTCAGCCACCATATATTTGATCTCCTTTACTCACTTTACCTTCCCCCATCTCCCTATATTTGACCCCCTTTACCCCATCTACCTCCTACCTCCTCCCCCACCCCACTAGTAACCACTACTCTACAGTCCTCTGGTAACCACTAGTTCATGTCCATGAGTCTCTGTTTGTCCCGCTCATTTGTTGCTTTTAGATTTATATCCCACATATAAATGATATCATGTGATTTTCAATTTTTTCTGTCTGGCTTATTTCACTTAGCATGATTATCTCAAGGTCCATCCATGTTGTCGCGAATGGCAGTATTTCATCTCTTCTTATGGCTGAGTAATAGTCCATTGTATATATGTATCACAGCTTCTTTAGCCAATCATCTATCATAGGACACTTCTGTTGCTTCCATGTCCTGGCCACTGTGAATAATGTTGCTATGAACATCGGTGTGCAAATATCTTTTTGGATATATTTTCAAGTCTTTGGGGTAAACACCCAGTAGAGGGATTGCTGGATCATATGGCAGATTAATTCTTAGTTTTTTGAGGAACCTCCATAAAGGCTCTACCAATTTGCAGTGCCACCAGCAGTGTATGAAGGTTCCTTTTTCTCCACATCCTCTCCAACATCTGTTATTACTTGTCCTGTTGATTATAGCTATTCTAACAGGTGTAAGATGGTATCTCATTGTGGTTTTGATTTGCATTTCCCTAATAGCTAGCAATGTTGAGTATTTTTTCATATAGTTGTTGGCCATTTGTATGTCTTCTAGGGAGAAGTGTCTGTTCAGGCCCTCTGCCCATTTTTTGATTGGATCATTTGTTTTTTTTTGTTCTTATTAAGTTGAGGATAGCTTTTCAACAAATGGTGCTGGGACAAGTGGACATTCACATGCAAAAATAAATAAATAAATCTAGATGCAGACCCAACACCTTTCAAAAAAATTTAACTCAAAATGGATCAGACCTAAATTTAAAGTGCAAAACTATAAAATTTCTAGAAGATAACATAAGAGAAAATCTAGGTTTGATGATAAGTTTTTATACGACACCAAAAAAATTTGATAAGTTGGACTTCGTTAAATTAAAATTTTCTGTTCTGTGAAAAACACTGTGAACAGAATGAAAATACAAGCCACAGACTGGAAAAAAGTATTTGCAAAACATACATCTGATAAAAGACTTGTATCCAAAATGCACAAAAAACTCTTAAGCTCAACAATAAGAAAACAAACAACCCAATTTAAAAACAGGTAAAGATCTGAACAGACAATTGATCAATGAAGATCTACAGATGGCAAATAAACATATGAAAAGGTGTTCAAATTTATATGGCCTTAGAGAATTGCAAATTAAAATGAGGTACCAATATCCACATATTAGAATGGCTAAAACACAAAAACTGACAACATCAAATACTTACAAGGATGTGAAGCAACAGGAAGTCTCATTCATTCCTGGTGGGAATGAAAAATGGCCACTTCGGAAGACAGTTTGACAGTTTCGTACAAAACTAAACATACTCTTAGCACATAATCCAGCAATCGTGATCCTTGGTATTTACCCAAATGAATTGAAAACTATGTCCACACAGGGATGTTTATAGAGCTTCATGAACAATTGCCAAACATGGAAGCAAATGGTGTTCTTCAACATGTGAATGGATAAACAAACCGTGGATATTTTGAATATTAATCCAAACAGTGGAATATCAGTCATTGATAAAAAGAAATTTGCTACCAAGTCACAAAAAGATATAGAAGAATCTTAAATACATATTGCTAAGTGAAAGAAGCCAGTCTGAAAAGTCTATATACTGTATGATTCCAACTTTGTGACATCCTGAAAAAGGTAAAATTATAGAGACAGTAAAAAAAAAAAAAAAAAAAAAAAATCAGTGGAGATTCAGGGGGAGTGAAGCAAGATGAATAGA
>NW_011888952.1:3713738-3715887 GCF_000151845.1 Pteropus vampyrus | reverse complement strand
GAATCTTAAATACATATTGCTAAGTGAAAGAAGCCAGTCTGAAAAGTCTATATACTGTATGATTCCAACTTTGTGACATCCTGAAAAAGGTAAAAGAGACAGTAAAAAAAAAAAAAAAAATCAGTGGTTGCCAGAGATTCAGGGGGAGTGAAGCAAGATGAATAGATGGTGCACAGATTTTTAGGGCAGTTAAACTATTCTGCATGATACTGTAAAGGCAGGTACACGACATTATGCATTTTCCAAAACCGATAGAATATATGTATGACACAAGAGTGAACCTTAATGTAAACTGTGGACTTTAGCTAATAATAGC
This sequence comes from Pteropus vampyrus, assembly GCF_000151845.1. Lineage (NCBI taxonomy): Eukaryota > Metazoa > Chordata > Mammalia > Chiroptera > Pteropodidae > Pteropus > Pteropus vampyrus. Next base: position 3,715,571 of record NW_011888952.1, on the reverse strand, counting down.
GCATTAATATCAGTGCATTAGTTGCAACAAATATACTATACTAATGCAAGATGTTAATAGGGGAAACTGTGTGTGTGTGTGTGTGTGTGTGTGTGTGTGTGTGTGTGTGTGGTGTCAGGGGAAGAAGTGGTATATGGAAACTTTCTGTACTATCTGTTCAATATTTTTAAAAACAAAAATTCTTTTTAAAAGGCACTCAATCTCATTGGGCATGATGGAAATGTAAATTAAGCAATAATGAGATACCACTAAACACCTGCCAGAAGGATTAATATAAAAAAGTACAATATCAAATGTTGGCCAAGATCCAGTCATATATTAAAACCAGAATCTTATACAAGTGCTGGGGAATATAAATTTGTAAGAGCACTTTAATGAAGATGAACACATCTGTACTTTATGATCCAGCAATTCCATATCCAGATATACACCCAACAGAAATGTGTGTGCATAAATGCCAGGAAGACATATAGAAAAATGTTTACAGCAGAATAATTCATAAAAGCCTCTCTGAGTCTAACTTGCAAAATGAGAAAAATAATAACTCCTCCCAAGATTGTTGTAAGGATTAAATATCATCTACACAAAGTACTTAGTGTCTCGCCCGGCACCTGGGATGTACTTAGTAAATGGTAGCCATTGTTTATTATTTGTGGGATGCATAATCAGGTTTTCAGTTGCAAAAACAAAAACATAAAAATTTACTCTGACTCACCACAGCAAAAAGAAGGAATTTATTGATGAAATATTGCACCATTCTCTGGGTCCATCACAAAAATGGAACCAGATCAAAAAATAGGCAGAAACCAGGAGCGAAAACAGCCCAGGTCAGGCCATTGGAACAGCTGTTAGAGTACTTCCTCTGACAGCCACCACTAGAGGCCAGCTGTGATGTGATCTGTGCTGAACTCTCAACTTGTCCACCATTCCTGCATAAATTATTTCTTATGTTACCACTATTTTTGTGAGGCTCCCTCGATATTCGAAGTTCAAGGTGGGAGCATCTGGTTGGCCAAGTCTAAGTCATATATGCCCAAGAGGCCAGGGGCTGAGGAAAGGGAATGTCTGGTCCCCTTAAGAACTAGGGACACAGGACTGTACCTATCATCAATAAAAGATTCTCCACAAATAAGAAAGTTTTGGATGCTGGCGGCCACAAAATAACACATGTCCATTACAAGGGTCCATCCAAATCTATTCTATCTTGATTCTATACCCCACTCAATTCCCTAAGTCTTGTAGGGACAAAATGACAAATAACATCTGGAATCACAGTAACTGCCCTCAAGGGGATTATGGTCTAGACAGAGAAACAGACACATAAATTTTCAAACTCCCACATCTTACAGTGAAGTTGGTGGACCAAAGTTGTAAGTTGATTCCTGAGGAGTCAGCCAGGATGGCTATTGTACCCCTATTCTCAACTCAACCCAGAAGTATGAAACCTCAGCTAAATCCATTGTTGGCTGTTGCTCTGGATGGGAAGGTTTATACAAACAAAAGTCCTTCTGGAAGAGCTGAGACGAGGGGCAGACAATTTCAGATGAAAAACAACAAATGGGAAAGTACAAGAGCAAGATCATAAATGCAACAGAGCCAAGAGTCAGAAATTATACAGAAGGAAGTGGAAGCAAGTTGGGAATAAGCAAGAAAGATTTGTGGCAAGAAGACTAGTGGGTGGGTGTTCACAACTTGCTTTTATGATCCACTGGTTGTCGAGGATTAGTGTGTCCAGTGGGCTTACAGAATTAAAGTCAAGACAGACATAAACAGCACTCAGCACTCTTTTGATTGGCATGGTTGGACCAGGGTGTACACCTGATCCAAACTTGG